>NC_084928.1:3375576-3681538 GCF_958298935.1 Phragmites australis | reverse complement strand
TCCAACACAGTAATACTCCTATGTCTTCCTTTAGAACTAAATTGGACAAATCATTGAGAAAAACTCAAGTTCGTTGATCAGTATCGTAGGCAGGATCTTGTTCATGTCGATAGGATCACGGTTGTAGGATCATATTGAGGATTATACCTCAATTTCGTAGTTAAAGGTTATGAAATCTAGATCGTTACGGTAGTGATCAAAATTTTGAAAGGTAGACTGCAAAATAGAACGCGCAATATCTTGTTTGGTTGATTTAATTTCAATGAATATAATGGTACAATCGGATCGCAAATCAGATAAATAGTTTAGGAGATAATATCATTTAAAGTGTCCTAATAAAAAAATGAATTTGCTCTGATCAACCAGAATATATCACATTAGTAGGGATAAAACTCATCCAGAACATGGATGTCTCTGTCTAGCATATTTTAACGGATGAACTCATCTAGCATCTCAGAGAAATATTCCCTCAAACTGGTCATCCTATCTAGACTGCCCTTCAACCAAACAACCTTAAAAATTAGATGATCATATCCCATCAAGTATGACATAAACCAAACACACTCTTAGTGCCATGGCTGTTTTTTAAATGCGATTTAGTTTAATATTTACAATACTTTCTAACCAGAAAATATAGTATATTAAGTATGATTTCTGTATATAAGTTGTCATCTATGAATATACTTCTTGGTTGTAAGTTTTATATTTTTATACCATGTTGACAATAAGTCATTTAACGTGTGTGATAGGAAAACAATACGTTTAACGTGTGTACCTGAGGCCGCCGATCTCTTCCTCAAATGCAAATGTGTCTTTTCTATAGATCAAATGAATAGTAGTGATAAAAAAATAAAAAATAAAAACAATGGCAAATAAGAAAATTTATTTCATGAGATAAAAAATAAGAAATTATCTTATCTTTTGATGATAAATAAGGAATTTTATCGTGTTTATACCAGGCATTAGAGCAGCGAACAGAGCAAAAGCAAGGGTAGATAGATCATTTTGCATGTTGCTAATGGGAAACGTCGATCATTTCCCAACATTTAAGGCCTTTGTGATGGCATTTTGAAGTAGACTTCATTTGCGATGGTTTTTCCAACTCAATGGTGGAGAGCGGCTGCGTCCACGCGGCTGCATTTCGGGTTTGGGTCGCTGCGAAACGACAGGCGCAGGCTTGGGAAAAGGATGGTTGCTTTCGCGTGAACGAAACCTGTGTGGATTTAAATACGAATCTTCGTGCGAAGTAAATTCCAGTGTAAATGGACGAAAATTGTGTGGACGTTAAATACGAATCAGCTCTGCCTAAAACACTCGTTTCGATGAGAAAAAAGGAACTTTGTTCAGACCAAATGTTACTGATAAAATTTCGTATTTTTGGCCGTGGCTCCCTGGCAGGCTGCAAATCTAGGAGTCACGTCATTTGTACAAGCTCGAATAAGTTACAGGATTACAATGGCACACGAGTTTCACCTGTGACCTGTCCATAGTGGCATAAGCTATGTTCCTTTGCACATTTCAGCGAAAATAGAAAAGGTAAGTTTTGGACAAGTTGATGTGATATAACTATAATCTTCTTGGTATCACCTTGCAGAGAACATGATATCACAGTTGCTTCTTAGCCAGCTTTCTGTTTTCCTCTAGATAAGAGTAAACTCTCTGATACTGTAATATAGCCCAAACAAGGTGCTTGAGAGAGAACTCGGGCCACAGAGGATCTGGATTCTGCAAATGACTGAACGTTGTCTGCCACAGAAGGAAATTGCTCAGTCGAGTCTCACCTGATGTCCGGATCACGATATCAGGATCTGGGCAACCAGTGCTATACATATGGCGATCCAAATCAGCCACTGAAATGTCTGAATGAACACCATTATTTGCAGCATGGCCATTACAGTTGCCAGCATGTTCTTCCTGCAACATTTCCCTCCTTTCTGCACAGACCTCACTAACAGCATTGACAATCTCAGAAGTCGAGTTATATGGCATGCAGACAGAGAAGACCAACCCTGTGTTTCCAGCTGTGCTCGCCATCAGCTTCTGAGCTGCTAACCTCACTGGCTCGCATAACAGGTCCAAGTTGCCCCAGAAGTTGATCTTACAGTTAATCTTGTTGATCACATTTCTGTTTTCTAGTAGTTCGTTGATCTTTTCCTCCATTAACTCCATCAAGGACTGCACCTCACTTGGGTCTCTTTTAAAATTATCGATGCTAAATGCGTAGACAGTAATGTATTTCACACCCAGTTCATAGCAGTGCAGCAGACTTGCAATAAGAGCAGAGAAACCCACCCTGTGACCAGTTCCTTCCTGGATGCTTCTGAATTTAGCATATCTACGATTACCATCCATGATAAATGCAATGTGTTTGGGCATTGGGCCATATGAGAGGACAGCTACGAGGCATTTGCGTAGGAATTTCTGAACACTTGCAAGAACACCGGTTGTAATTATCTCATCAGGCTTCTCTATCTTCGGATCCTAGAACAACAAAATTAATTAGAGCTGATCAGAACATTTCATATTGTAAGAATATTTGTGGATGCCAGCACAACAAAACGTTATAGCTCTTTGAGGATCTTTACAAGCCTAATAACTATGATATATGAATGTTTGTTTTGCATTAAGAAATTAATCTAAATATGCCACTGTATAACAACAACAACAACAACAACAACAACAAAGCCTTTATCCCAAGCAAGTTAAGGTAGGCTAGAGATGAAACCCACAAGATCCAACTAAAAAGATGATGATAAAACAATAATAAATAAAGGTACTGGTAATATGCCACTGTACACAAATATAAATCTCACCACTGAAGGTGAGCGAGAGATAAGTAACTCTGCCATTTCGACGACAAGGGACCAGGCAAGCAATACAAAATCTGCAAACAGGAAAACACACGAGGTTCAAAATTAAGAAAGTGAATGTCCACCTTCAGAATAAACACTTGAAAAGAACTGACATCAAGCAACATTTGATATTAAAAAGGTATGTGGTAAGGATTTTACAAACATGCTGCACAATTCTACCCAGTTATGAACTCAGACCATCTTTTGGAAAACAAAGAGTCATCTCGAGTTATGAATGATGAGATCCCAGATTTACTAGTTGATTGGAGTGCAATGTTACCCAAAGAGGCCAAATGTTGAGATCCACTGGGGTTAAAAATGTACCGGCAACTTGACTGCATATCCAAGGATCCAATTCGAGCATTTGCATGTATATGTCAATTTCCAGCTGCTGATGCACATGATGGGAGAAAAATGCGAAAAAAGGACTGAACCTTATTAAAGGCCAGTGTTTCCACTTGCTGACGCAAAGCACCTCAGGAACAGCAGCTTTCCCTTTTCTTTTCTCAAACAAGCTTATGCGGGTAAGCACCACAGCACAGACATTTGCTCGCTATGTTGAACGGACACAGACACGGTGACACGACACGATACGGACCCGGGGATTTGGCATTTTTTTAAAAGCCGACATGGGGACACAGATAATTTTTTTTATTTTTATAAATAATATGTAATGAGAAAATGTATAACTGAAGTTTAATAACAAATAATAAGCAAAAAATGCAGAATGGCCTTGAGATGATCATGAATTACTAAGTAGCTTGCTCAACTTGCTCCAAAAGGTCTGCACCTTCAAAAGACAAACTCTCCAACTCAGGCTCTTCAAGAGATAGATCAGCCACTTCAAGAATCCCAACACCACTGAGTGATTAGTTGTCTCCTCCTGCACCCCACATTCTTGTTACCCCTTGTTTATAATATTCCGATATCCTAGAAAGAAGTCTCAAGTTATTGTGCACAAAGACCAAATCTTCTGCACGCTCAGGAAAGAAAGGAGGAAAGGTTTAGCGGTACACAAAGTGCATCGCGTCCCTGGGTCATGACGAGCATGTGGAGGGCTGTCTCATCTGTATCGCTGCCGTGCCCACGGGATCACGGACGGAAGGAAAGAGATCTCGGAGAAGAGGCTCACCAGTCACCTGTTGTTGCGCGACACGGCAAGCTCCCGGCAGCGGCAAGAGACAAGTGACTCGGGCAGATGGCTGGGCAATAGGCAGCGTGGAGATGAGAGAATTTTTTTATTTATATATTTTTATTTTTAAATATTTGCAAAAATGCACGGCCATTTCAAAATATTACACATCTAGACTACCATTGCCCGTTGGATAGGCGACAGCAAGGTGTCATCCATCCAACGGGTGACACCTTGTGGGGCCCACGGTGCAACAGGTTAGAAATTAAATACCCTGGCTGGCGTAGTGTCCACGTCGACGTGTCACCCGACCAACGGGCGACACCTTTACTGTCGCCCGTTGGAAGGGCGACACATTTGCCACCTTTTCATACAGAAAATAGCGTGCATACTTGCATGCATGCACCGTACGCTTTTGGACTTTTGAGCCCGTGCGACACTTTTGCTTTTGGACTTTTGACTTTGCGGTGCATGCAGCTTTTGGACTTTTGAGCTTGCTTGCATGCATGCAACACTCATGTGAGGCGACACCTTTTCCAGTTGGCCCAGCAAAGGTGCCGCCCGTTGGTCGGACAACACGTTGACGTGGACACCACCTCGGCCATTTTTTATTGTTGCGTTGTGGATCCCACAAGGTGTCACCCGTTGGATGGGCGACAGCAAGGTGTCACCCATCCAACGGGCGACAGTAGCCTAGTGTGCAATATTTTGAAATTGCCGTGTATTTTTGCAAATATTGAAAAATTAAAATAGATAAATAAAAAAATTCGGAGATGAGGTGGGGAATTTACTGTTGCTTCTAGTGGGCTTGGGCTTTTTTCCCCTGCCTCGTGGGCTCGCCGTGTCTCCTCCATGTCCGGCCGTGCCGCCGCCGTGTCCGATTTTCTTTTCGTTTTTTTTTTGTCGTTTAATCCGCCGATACGCGCCGGACACGTATCCGCGCCGTGTCCATGTCAGACATGGCAATGGACACGGACACGGCGATCGGCCGTAGTGTTCGTGCTTCATAGTTTGCTCGTGTGCTCAAATTCCTAGTGTTGTTGAAGGACAAGCTCGCAAAAATAGCACCCGAAAAGCTACAACTGCAAATCTTAGCTAAGAGCTCCTACACAGAAATCATCGTGACAATAACCAGATATTGCCGGATTAGGACCACCCACCCACCGTCTCCACTCCGATTGGCTCAAACAAGAACCAGCACACGTGCGCATACCTCACAGCTATTTCATCGAACACATCGTGAGCATGGCTGAGGAGTGAGGAGCAACTGCAGAGAGACTCAACTGACCTGCGAGCTGGGGGCTTCGAAGGAGAGGCGGCGACGGGAGAGAGATTAGACGGAGGAGGAGCAGGTGTGGCGGGTGAGAATCAGGAGAGGAATTTGTACCCTTCCCGTTGTGTGGTGGTCCGGATGCGCAGAGCGGAGCTCGTGGGTAATCTTCTTTGGTTTTTTTTTTCTCCCCTGGTTCGTGACTGGTGCCGTGGACCCCATGGTGCTGGCTGTTAATGGGTTGGGCTAAAATAGGTTTAACGGGTTGGAATTATTAATCAGGTTTGTTTTGGTGGGTAGAAACGGGTTGGGCTAAAATAGGTTTAATGGGTTGGGCTAAAATAGGTTTAATGGGTTGGAATTATTAATCAGGTTTGTTTTGGTGGGTAGAAACGGGTTTACCTAAGTAACAGGTTAGGTTGAGTTAAGTTGGGTTTATAATAAAATGGGTTAGATGGTATTAGAATGGGTTCATGTTCGGCAGTCCGACAGGCAATTCTTGATTTCAGTAGCATAGACTAGTCTACTCTAGATAAATTCTTGTTTAATTTCTGAATAACTACAGTTAAATTAGTATTTTATGATTTTTTCATCTATCTTCATCTTTATTCTAAGTAGGTTATCTTACCTCTTTGTTTTTATATGATTTTATCAGCAGTGTGTGACGGCTCAAGTTCTTCGACACTCGATAGCACCTGAGCTCTTAAGTAGCGACTCAAGCTACCGTTGAGCATCAACTTTAAATTCTTAAAACCTATAAAATATGGAAATAAAGTTGTAACAAAGTTTAGCTTAAAACTATAGTGTTGTAATACATAATATCATATGCAAATATACCTATATTTGTTTGTTATTGAGATTTTTTGGTCCAGATCTTTTGATATGGAGGATATCTTGCTCTATTTCTTGCATTGCGAAGTACTGGTAGCAAGCAGCAGCAGGAAGCGGTAGGTAGTAAGTAGCAGTAGGAAGCGGTATGCAGCATGGCAGCAGGCAGGGACCTGCTCACTTGCATCCACGGGTTGAACTCACGGTAAACCCATGACTTGAAACCACTACTGGGCTGATTTGAGTAGAATTAAGCTAGTGGGTTAGATGAGGTAGAGTTCAGACAATGATTTTATGGTTTGGATTGGGTTGGTTTGGGAAAATAAATTGTTTTACTATTGGTTAGATTAGATGTAGGTTAGGTTCCAACCTATTACCAGGTCTAAGTGGAACCTGGTTCGTGGCTCGGCGAGCACGATCACTACCGCCACGACCCCTTCGTGACGCGATTAGAAAACGGGCGAAACGGCCGCCAGATCGCGTACCCGGAGCGGAGCGGAGCAAGTAAAAAAGCTGCCCGCCGGACTGCCCGAGCGAGAATCCGATGTGGATCGGGCTAGTCGAGCCGGGGCGGTTGTATGGCGTGGATCGCCCGTGTAGCCACTAGCGAGACGAGCGGGCCACGCTGTATGTAAGGCAGTGGTTGCCGTGCGCGGCTGACGGGGTGAGCCCAGCTGAATGCAACGGGTAAGAGCTTGGGGGAATAGGCCAGGCCGAACACATGGATGATGGATGGATGGATGGATTTAGCGGATGCAAACGTGCGCGCAGCCCAGCCGCAGAGGTACGCGGGAACTTGGAGGAGGCTCCCTATATGTCTCTGATTTATTTATTTCCGAAATTTGCAAAAATACACATCTATTTCAAAAATTGACAAAAATATATTCATATTGCCCGTCGAACAGTTGACGAGAACATGTCGCCAAACAATCATATACTTATGTGGAACAGACGATAGGTTCTTGTTGCTCGTTCTATGAGCGATATAATCACTTTCCTATCAATTTTCAAAACAAACACATTTCTTAAATTTTAAAAAATAAAAAATATATAAATATAAAAAGCTCTATGTCTCTAGACCACGAGGAAGCACGAGATTAGTCAGCCTAGCCCGTGCGCACAACCAGACCCATTTTTCCGTCAGCCGTCACCGTCTTCTTCACCTTCGGTGGCCTGCCACCAGCATTGCCTTCGCTCCACGGACCTGTGACCCCTCGCAGTCGCTTGTTATGCATGGTTTCCACGCAGCCGCCTCCCCTTCCACCACCGGGTGGCCAACAACGACGTGCGCCAAGTCGTCTCACTGCACCACCCGCCTCCCTCTATCGCCATCACTCATCCTTCATGACCTTTGCTAACCACTCCAGCTAGAATGCCTCCACCCTGATCCTTTCCATCGTGGTCCTCCATCACCCAAAGCAGGAGGAGGAAGAAAGAATTATGGGAATTCGATGCCCCCACGCACGAATCTTAAAGTCAACCGGCCTGAAGACCGGACTCAGTCGATGGATGGATACATAGGGATTGCAAGCTGCAGGGGAGTCTCGCGCGCGGCACGTCGATTTCGCCTCGCGAACGCCAAAAGCAGAAATGGCCCACGGCATCACAACCATGGGAGTGTAATCCTCTCTAAAAAAAAAGGAAAAGAAAAACTATGCGGGTGAAGTCATCTGAAGAAAAAGCTGTAGAAGTGTAATCCTCTGAAAGAAAAGGAAACTGCAGAAGTGGATACTGAAAGAAAAGAAAAGCAAGATGCGACTCCATTTCGGACGCGTTCGTCTTGAGACAGTTCATGCCGAGGTGTTACCAACCAGACCATCAATGCAACGAACGGCACGTCGCATTTCTAGCATTGAGTTCGAGCATCGCGGGAGCACCACGGCACCCACACGCTGAAAACGATGGAGTGCACTCGCGCCAATCTTTCCTCGGCGCCAGCGACTCTCATCAGACTGTGTGTAGTGCTGTACTTGCAGATGGGCGACCAACCCCAAACGGCACCTTAAATCATCACTCGTCACAACTTTGTATTTGATTATTTTGTCATTATGTCATCCACAAATTTAATAATTATCTACTATTATAAACTTAGAAGAACTATTTATTATTCTTAGTGAAAAATTATTATTCTAATACGATGGCAAAAAAGTTAAATATTCTACACAACACCATCGAGTGCAGTACTAGAGCTTAGACGTCCTACTATGTTTCGCACGTTTGAGTGAGCTTCAATTCCTTTCTGAAATAACTGTTATATTGGTAAAAAGAGTTGATGTGTAAGGACAAAAATATAAGAAAAAGAAGCGTCTCGAGGGTAGTGACTGAGCTTGGACCAAAAATTAGAAAGAACAAAGCTGTGAAATTAGACAATTCAGATATAGCCAATTCAAAACCTAACTAATAAATTAGTCTAAATACTAGTACTTTCTAGATAATTGCATAAATATTAGAGGGGCCAAGGCCCCCTTGACCCCAATAAAACTCCGTCCTTACTCGAGGGATGCTTTGCGCAAACAAAAGTCTATTCTCCCTGTATCTGCGGCCTATATATGCAGTAACGTTTCCCATTTTGAGTCGGCAAGTAAAGCTTTTCGGTGCACCTGTATGTGCGCGAGTGAATAGAATGGCATAACGGTCGACCAGGCACTAAGCAGGGTTTCAAAATACGTCGGTAACCGTTCGATATTCATAGTTACCGACCAATTCGCTGCGGTTCGCATTCAGAAATTGACCGATTTTCGGTTAAGTTCAAATTCAAAATTAAATTTTTTTAAAAAAATTGACTGATTTCTACCGAATTTCACTGAATTGCTGTCAAAAACCGCAAATATCAAAGAAATCGTCAGGACTCGGTATTCGGTCTTGAATCGAATTTTGGAAACCTCGGCACTGAGAGCTGTGCACGATGCTGGAACAAGTGAGTGCCGACGCTCCAGCCAAACGCACGCCACAGCAGAGCGCTCGATCGATTCACGAAAGCGTACGTGCGTCCAAGCAAAAACGAGCCCCGATCCGCATCACGTCACCTCCAGCCGGCCCGTGCGCCTCGCTTTCTCCCCGCGGCGGCACAACGAGGCGAAAAGAAAGGCCAAGGTTCTTCATCTTAACAAACCAAGCTAAATTTTAACCTTGCCCGATTATTTTGGTCTCTATTTGGTTAAGAGCCAAATTTTAGGTAGCCAAAAATAATTTTGGCCTGCCCAGCCCATCCCTTCACAAATGCTCGGCGTGATCTGGGCGCCGGAAACGCTCGCCCGAGCTGCCCAGCCCCTACCGTGCTGATGTGGTAGCAAGGGAGAGGGTGGTGTTTCGTATTAATTGATGGATGAAAAACCATCAAACAATCGTATCTCTTAGACCGTGATTCCGTTTCTTAATCCGTTTGAATTAACATGCTCTATACAATTAAATCTACAAATCAAGATCCATATTAACTATATTTAGTGTTCAAAATTTTATTACTATTTAGGACTCATATGTCATACTAACAATAATAAATTTTAGCTTGATCTCAAACCAAATATCAAATTTAAAAACTAAAATTTGACCATATCCTGATTTTAACCCTACACAAAATTTAGCTTAGCTCACTTTAACCACCAACCAAACAGGCCCCAAGCGAAAAGAGAGCCGGAACCGGACGGGCGGATCGGATACCGCCTGTCTCGGTTGGCCGCGCTCGCGCTCGATGGACGGGACGGGACGAGGCGGGGCGGCCCACCAGATCGAATGGCTGCCACAGTCGTCAACGCGCCAGGGGCCAGCAACGCCGAACACTTGGGATACGGCGGTCCCCTAATGGCGACATGATTTGATGTCCGTGGAGCACGTTGAGGAGCCTGCGTAGGGTACGAGAATTTTGTGCAGGAGATTGGGTCGATTTTATCGTGAAGTTATTGCGTTCGCGGGGGGCGCTGAGCTAAGCTAGGTAGTATATTAATAATCAAGTCTTTGGTTTGGGTGGTTAACAGAGGTAGTTATATTTTTTATCCGTCCGAAATAAGTATCGTTTTGAACATCGATATAGTCTCCAAAATATAAATTTGATTACTATTTTTTGTTGTAATATATTTATAAACTATAGTAAAAATATATTATTATGAAAGTACTTTTTGAGATAAATCTATCCGTATTATTTTTAAGCATCTAAACTCAATATATAAAAAATATTTGTAGTTTAAAATAGTTGGTTGTATGTAATTCAAAATGATATTTATTTTGAGCTGAATGGAGTATATTTCAGGTAGGAATTTGTGTGGCCATTAGAATATGTTTTTGCTTCTCTCTTTGATCCAAAAGGTTGTAATGTAACTCATAGAAACTGCAGAGGATTGCAATGGCACGGAGTATGCACTAGGACTACTCTGAAGAAATATTCAGGCTAACTATCACAGTCTTGTGGCAAATACTCTAACTTGCAGGTGTTAGAAGGGAAAGATTCAGAGAATTTATCTTGAGGTGTGAGTTAATTTCATATTTCCAGAGCCTGCCTTATTCTGACAGTTCACAAATTCCGAGGTCGATCTACAACCGTGTGGACGGGGGATCTGGGCCCTAACCACACGTGTGGCAACACTAATGCAGTTTGAGCCATCTACGGCAGAGGAGAAGTTGAGGCAGTACACAACTACTCCAAAAATCTTCTCCGAATTCCACTGGAAATCCAGAGCACAAGCGACGTTCCACAGAAATCGCCCTCAGCCCGGGCACGACCATCCCCCGCTTTTTGCTCACTGTGGCTCGTTCCTGAACACTTCTTCCCTGCGGCTTTTCTTTGCATGAAACGAGGGGCAGAAGAGAGGAAGGAACAAAACCACAAGCTATCCCAATCGGCCCGGGGTTCCTTGCACCACTTTTCGCACGAGAAAACGGCCCTCCAACTGCAGCATCGCCCAGTCATCCCCCACAATAATCCAAAGCTGGAAGACCAGAGAAGTGAAGAAAAGAACACAGTACCAACCTTGCAGAAAGGTTCAGAGATCAAAACTTTACTTCCTTTGTTCTTTTTTCATTTCATGTTCTAGAATCAAGATTGGTTATATGACAATTATACGACTACTAGACTTGTCTTTAATAATGCTTTCATAACGATATGGATTTATTTGTAGATATCAATAGAATTTAAGCGGTGCGATCAATGTTACGTCGTAGACTGCAAAATGTCAATAACGTCAAATAAAAAGGAACGGAGGTAGTGGACTTTGAGCTAAGTCCTTCACCTTTTGAGCTCTTAAAACAAAGACACCTCTGCTATGTTGCTTTTGTTGGCTTGGTTTGGTTGCTTGCTTCTGTTGTGTTTTTCATTTGCATATAAGCATGGGCTTGTGACACTTCACAAGCCTTGGCCTTTCCCTCATCAGTCATCGCCTAATGGCTTGGATCCTTGCACCTGCAAGTTGCCATCAACCGAGAAGCTACCACTACTAGCTGCTGAGCTCAGCTCAGCTCAGCTCAACTCAAAAGCGTTGGGGTTTAGTGCACGAAATGAGCAGCGCATTGCCTGGAGCAGACTGGGCAAGAAGAAGGAGAAGAAGATGTTGGTGTTAGGATTAGCCACGGGTTGCTGCTTCCTCGCCGGGGAAGTCAAGAAACAGGAGGACGGCGGGGGGGCGTCGTCGCCCGGGGAGGATGGTTCGAGGATTAGCCCGGCGGTGGTGCTTAGCGTGGTGATATTGGCCGTGGTGCTGTTCGTCTCCGGGCTGTTTCATCTCTTGATCAGGTTCTTGCTCAGGCGCAGCCGTGCGCGCGCGCGGGGGGAGGCTGGCGGCGGCGAGGTTGGCGCCGGGGGCGGGGAGGAGTCCGCGCTGCAGAGGCAGCTGCAGCAGCTGTTCCATCTGCACGACGCCGGGCTGGACCAGGACGTCATCGACGCGCTCCCGGTGTTCCTGTACCGGGAGGTGGTCGGCGCCGGCGCCGGCGCCAAAGAGCCGTTCGACTGCGCGGTCTGCCTGTGCGAGTTCGCCGGCGAGGACCGGCTCCGGCTGCTTCCCCTGTGCGGGCACGCGTTCCACATCAACTGCATCGACACCTGGCTGCTCTCCAACTCCACGTGCCCGCTCTGCCGGTGTGCGCTCGGCGCGGACGCCGCCGCGCTGTTCGACGCGTTCGGCGAGATGGCAGAAGGTGGCGCGGGGTGGAAGCACGAGGACGCGGTGCTCCCGGTGCGCCTCGGCAAGTTCAAGAACCTGTCCAGGGCGGTGGCTGGCCCCGTCCGCGACGGCGGCGCCGGCGCCGGCATTGTCACGAGGGAGGCCGGCGAGACGAGCAGCAGCAGCTTGGACGCCAGGAGGTGCTACTCCATGGGCTCCTACCAATACGTCCTCGCCGAGGCGAACCTGCAGGTGTCCGTTCACAGGAAGCACGGCGACGGCAACGGCAGGGCGGCGGTCAGGCCGAGAGGTGTCGGCTCCAACCCCGCCGGCAACGAGGCCAGCGCTGCTGCTGAAGGGAAGAGGATCGGCGCGGGCAGCAAAGGCGACAGCTTCTCGGTGTCCAAGATTTGGCAGTGGCCGCGGAACGGCAAGGGGAAGCTCCCGGTGCTCGCGTCCGACGACTCGCCGGCGATGAACGGCAGGTTGCCGTGGCAGAGGAGAAGTCCTGGGGATTCGTGACACAAAGAAAACGTGTGCAATGCTGCTCTGTGTGGTGGTGTGTGCTGCAAACTTTCTTGAGCTGATTTGCTCGCCTTATTAACCGCTCAATTTGTTCATAGCCATTCGTTTCGTTTACTTAATCACATTTGCGTGTGCTGGTGATCTTAGCTTTCTAGGAACATGATGAACTTTGCGTGTGCTGATTATAATTTGTTGTAAAGAGCCCCCCCCCCCCCTCTAGAGTTAGCATTGGAATTGGAGAATATTTTTGTCTTTGCTACCAAGCCGTTCATCCATCTCGTTTTTGCCATTTGCTAGTGTTTGGGCTCAAATTTCAGCCAGAGACCCTAGTGACAAAAGCAAAATTCAAATCGGGACAAGGATTTTGCAGGATTGGTAACAGAGACAACATTTACCCTCGGAATTTTGAGTTGTCAATCCGTACTGATCATCAATTTTCGGCCACTAGGTCACACACTAGTATTAGTTTTCTTGGTTGATTCGTCTCAGCAAGCAAGTGCTTGTACCCTTGCTCTATCTTTTAGTCATTACCATGACTTGTAAAGCAGAAGGCATCGCACATTTGCACGAATAGAAATCTTTGAGGACCAGGACCATTGTTCAAAATTACAGTACAGGATTCATTCCAGCACAACCACTCCTGTACTGCAGTAATCTTCAGCTATTTGTTTCTAGTTTGGAGAACCCTAAGCTGGGTCATGGTGATGGCGAATTAAATTAGCTTGTTAGGACTGAAACTTCACAGGATTGTGTTTCTTAACTGACGGTGCAACTATGCAAGTAATGTGATGTTACAGGAGAAGTATTATGGCTGGTTTCCGTGACAGGTACGGTGGATGCATCTGAAAAATTGGGCGCAGATTCAGCAGGTGATCTACACCAGTAAAGCTGCAGCAATCCGCATAGAAAAAAGCTGCAGGAACCAAACAATAACAATGCCCATCTAGACATGTCAGTCTCGGTTCATTGTTTGGAATGGAGCGTTTTGAATCGCCCCGAAAGCGATAGATGGTTTTTGTACAGGGCGTGTTTATCGTCTAGCTTCCTCCCTTAAAAATCGCTGCGATTGCAGCTGCAGCTGCATGTGAGGCGCTGGTCCTAAGTATGCGTGGTTATGTGTCTGTATCTGCTATTAAAATGGACAGCAAGTACTGCTAATCTTCAATGGGATGCAGCAGGATCCCTGGCCATCACAGCGTCTTTGCACGGCCGTGTCTGGGTGAATGGCCCTGCTGTACCGGGTTGATGCAACTCGACTATTTGCTCGTGTCAAGAGAGCGCTGCTTTACTAGGTCTACGGGAATGGAGTGTTTTTAGCCTCAAAGGTAGTATATACTGTAATATCTGAACGTATATCTAAACACAGACCATATCTTATATACACACCCTCACACATACAAGACATACTAGACCTACAACATATATGCACACGTATACTGAAGAGATTCACAAACCCTTTGACTCCGCAAGTGACGGGCACGTCACGTTCCTATTGTGATATACATATGCTCGAAGCTGTCCGGAAGAATTTTATTTACAGGAGCAAGTCCCAGTGCGAGACCGGGAGTTAAACTCCCGATCGGTCATTCACCCACCGGCGAAACAACCAACGCGCTACAAGCATGTTCGCCACAGGAAAGGAGCTGATGCTTTAGGTTTTCACCTATTTCTATTTGGCATGTGGCTAAGTCTGTCGTGTTAATTGCAATGTTCATGTAGACGGTTTCTAGATGATAACTAGACGCTAGTCAGGGCTTAGTGTTCAGTCTAACGTGTCTAGACACTAAGTAATGGGATGACCATCTGTCTACATCTAGCGTCTAGGTGAACATTGGTTAATTGTATGACTTCCGATCTCATCTATCTGATTTATCGGTACTACCAATCAACATTTCATAGGGGTAGAAGAAATGTAGTAGAAAACCAGAAGGGCTATCTACAACTAAAATCCAGAACCACATTTTTAGAAGAAAAGTTAGTCTGGACCTTGAGGAATACAGATGAGGGGGTTGAAACACACAGTTTTGAAATTGGGGGTGTAAACGGAACTTTCTTGAAAGTAGAGGGGTGAATTGGAATCAACCTCAACCAGCCAAACTCTAGCATGCACTCACGCACCTGAAGCAAACGTATGCAAGATGACAAATGAGAAATAACAGTGAAGGCTTCTGAGTGCTTTTACTACTAGAGCAGAGGAAACAACTATTTCCAGAATGGTGCTGATGTTATCGCACTACACTTGCGCAATCAATCTGATGTTGACTGACTCTCTGAGGGATCATGGATACCTGACAATGCACCGAGGAAAACTCGAGTGCGCACCAGATCATATTTCCAGTACATCCGGACAAACGAGAGGAGCATCGAATCGGACCAAGTTAATTTGGATTTCCTATGTATAACTTAAGAATTTTGGAAAATATATCATGTTCAGTTTTGGCTTGAATTGGGCAAAATTCTCATGTTCCAAACAAAGCCTAAATAAACAACAGCTAGGTGTTGAATTTCTAAGAAAGTTACAATTGTGCCAAGGTGGAAAAGTTCTGAGAATCACCCTTCGATTTTTTTTTTCCTTTATTAGAAAGCCTCACATATTCTTGATTACGGCTTGGAAGGGATGCTATGTATTGGACATGTAAAAGAAAATAATTAGTCTGCGCATAAAAAGCCTGTATGAGCTCGATTAGAAAAACAAATAATTACATTGGAGAGAAATCATGATACAACATATTCTTTTGCTGCTTGAAACGAGGAGGAATGCTGAAAATTTTGGTTACCCTCTAAGTGTGATATACACCAACATATGAATACATTTCGGAAAAACTGCGGATATAACATTAATTGCTGCCATCTACTGTACAATATAAAGCAAGAATGAATGGCCAAAACCAACTAGCAGTGTACACAACTCACTAACAGGCACGCAGAAGTGAGAGAAATGGTTGAGGACAAGGAAAAAAACGCCTTGCCTGCAGCACGTTGAAAGAAAAACCTCCACATTATAGACACACAGGTGGTAGTACTACAACCCAGCAGGAAAGTTGCTGATTTGCCCTTGTTCCAGTCTGTCCTCACCATTCACTTTGTAAGACACCCGGATACGCATCGCAAGTGGTTTCTATGCAGTAAACAGTTCAGAATCAGTTTATCAGAATGGAAAGACAAACATTCAACAACAAACTTTTAACAGAGGCCATGTTTAGAAACTATTCCTCAATGTTTTAGGGTCTTGTTTGTGTAAAAAAAAAAAGGGTCATCCATATCGATGATGGTAAGGCTAACCAGGGCAAGCTCTAGCAATGAATTGAATGTTTTGCCTGTCATGGTGAAGCACTGGGCCCGGATTATACAACAAAAAAAATTCACGAGACACTAGGCCACTAGCACAGAAGATACAGCCGCTATACACATCAGACAGTAACAGAGTTACTCAACTCCTGCTTTTACATCAAACAGCAATTGTACAAAACGAAGCTATTTTGTACTGACAAACAGGGAAAAACAATGTATTTACGGATCATACAGGACTAGAAGTATGGGAAAATGACAATATTCTAACAAACAGCTACTTATAGTAGTCGTGTAATCAGCTAATGATCCACTTATCCATTTGTGCTCCAAGTACACTATTTTCTTTTTGCGTAAATGTTTATGGTCGTGTCTACACTACATATACACAAAAAGTTCAACTTTTTCTACCCAATATATTTCCCACTCCTGCTTGTAGGATGAGTAGTGGATGATGGGGAAAGTGTATCTGAGTGCATAAATTACATGTGTACCATAGCCACACCCAAATTTATTACTATTAGATTTATGTAAGAACTCTAGACAGTAGAAACGTTTGTTCTACTTGAAGAGTGGAAATATAACTAATATATATCAATTGAAAAGAAATGTATCAGAAAACAGGGGGCATGCAAAAAGCAGCTCGATCTCTAATAATTTATAATAATTTCGAGGATCCTGCAAAAACTGAGTTACCAGTAACATAGGCTCTTTCAAGCTTAATAAAGAAGTTAAATAAATAAATAGAAAAAGGTTATGAGTCATTAAAGGAAAATATCTTGAAATACCTGTCCATGCTGGTTGTTAGTGACACTGAGGCTTTGTGTAACTAAACCATTTCCACTGGCTGGAAGGGCGCTGCTGCTAGCTGGGTCCAACTGCAACTGGATGAACTGAAACACAATTTTGGACAAGAGAAATGAAGTACCAACCTAGTGTAAGCAAACTACAGCCTTTTTAAAAAAATCAGTTACGGAAGAAAATATCAGTAATGAAAGTAAATATCCAAACAGCTAGAAGCATCCTGATTCTTGTCAAGCCCTTGCCTTTAGTGAACAATTTTGTGTAGACATTTTTAAAAACCGAACGCAATACTTAACATGATAGTAATGCATTGACTAGAGATAAATTAGTACTTTAAGATAAACGCCTACTCGCCTAGTACTCAACTCATCAGCAAAAACAAAAAATAAATAAACGACGGGGATCACGGATGGCTTTTGATCCAATAACAGTCAGTTGAGTGATTATAGATTTACCCAATAAACTAAACCAGACAAATAGAGTTGGTTCATGCATCTGACTATTTATTAAAAGCTCTGTTGCCCGAAATGAGAGTAAAGAGTGTCGGAGGTGAATGCTACCTTTGGAACAGCTGCCTGAAAGATGAAATCTGTGAATGTACTAGTTGTTAAATTTGTAAAGGTAGCATTAATTGTAGTCTCCTGAGGTTTTCCAGGTTGTTTTTTGAAACTAAATGTGATCCTCAAGGTTGCACTCTGGAAAGCTGTGATTGTCGGGTAAGCTGCATTCTCATCTGGTGAGGCAAATTGAGTAACAGTAAATCTCGTTATTATTAGGAATGTTACATAATCACTGGTAAAAATGCAAAAGTTCCCCTTAGAAGTCACCTTGAGTTTGATATGGAACGGAAAATCAAACTCAGAGTGGCTTTATCGGGGTATTTGCAATTTTTCCTTGTATTAGATAATCAAGTAACAGAAGCTGACCAGTAAGAGATGTACTTGAGGACAAACCATCGAGAAGATCCACAACTTGAGGTGTAACAGGAACCGATTTAGTCTCTGCTGCATGGTGTTAGATAATTAAGGATGGATGCCAAACAGTGAAAAATTGTCCATATTATCATCACATTATTTTTACCTTTGCCAAGAGGGCTAAAGTTTGACGTTGGTGGGCCATTTTGTACAGGAGATGAACCAATAGATAGAAGATCCATCAGAATATCTGTGCTTGCAGACGGAGCTCCGCCTAGAGATAGGCCAGAAACAAACTCATAAGCAATACTTGAACTAACAATGTCACCGCAAACAGCATAATTAAGGAACCAATATAAGAACATGTTTAAAGAGAGCTAAAGCCGCTTGGAACTGATATAATTTTAAACTGTTCCAAACAAGATACGTTCAAGACGGTTTACTCTCATTTATAAGACAGCAAGCATGCACTGCTGACTAAATCAAAACCAAATGTAAGTATGCCCAGAAATAATAAACAGGTGATGAAGCATAACTTGCTTCGCTTGTGCAAACAGAGAAGAAACAGAAGCAAATCCTTATGAAAGGAAAATAGTAGAGAGTTGAGACCTGTAGGAGATGAATCAATCAAGCCAATGCCCAAAAGGTCCTGTAGAAAATCATTAGGCGCTGTAGTAGGGACAGAAGTAGTCACTGGGGGATCATCTGAGCTTAAATCAAGCAAATCAGCTAAAGGAGCAGCTGGTGGTTTTGCTACACCATTTGGAAGCTTAAGTGGGCCTCCAGGAGTGACTGCTGGAGCAGATTTTACTGATAAAACTGTGGCCTGTGTAGAAGCAGCTCTCTTCACCAAATAATTAGTTTGATCCAATACAGGCATCCGTTCAAGCAAAGATGATCTGCACATACACCGGCATTATCAAGAGTACTATTCTTTTTTAACAAAAAATGGTAATAATACAAAAGGTATCCTCAATAATGGCATAATCTGACACTCACTTTATAGACTGATGTCTTTGTATAATGGAACTGAATTCGATTGATCTTTGCTGCAGTTCAAGCACAGTATTCCCTTTATTCTGCACAACTATTTCTTTTATCCTCCTGGCAGCACAATAACAAAAAACAAGTTGATGAAATCGTACAATCACCTCACAATGTATCACACAAAACCGAATGAAGATATTACTAAGCAAAAAATAACTTGTTTCAAGGCATGCAGAACAAGGGAACGGACATTAGACTTGAAATGAAGCTGACATTGTATGTAAACAAAGATAAAGTGAAATGAAGACAGAGTGGCAATAAGTTATTAATACAGTCCATACTGAGTAAGTAAGATCACAACGAAACCAGTTCACAAGAAATTATGTGATCAACAATTACCAAACAACGTGGGAAACTGTGAACTATTGATGTTTTATTGCAACATTTTGAACTAGAGTTTTCTTCTTTATCAAATTGCTTTTCTTTGTAGCAAGATTGTAAGATAGGTAAGCACAGATGGTTCATGTGCAAATACAGAGAAGAAAATTAGAATATGAGCATCTTCAACCATAGCATGTTTACAACAAACTTCATGGAAATCAAGATTGCCGGACTATGCTACTTCATACTAAAAGGTACTGTGTATTTGAGTCATTTGGTAGGTTGTCCAGCTACAATATAAAGTTTTTGACAACAACTATGACACAATATAAAGTTCCCTGTTTCTTTTTATATTTATATTAATATATTTACCACAGTAGGGGATTCCCCTACTGTTTCTCTTCAAAAACTATGACACAAGGTCCAGTTCATCAATAACTTACTCTGAGGTTGGTGGAAACCGGGAAGAAAGCTTCAAAAGAGCGACAAGACACATAGCCCTAGTTGTAACATCTGCAGAGTAGCGTTTAAG
The DNA here is from genome assembly GCF_958298935.1 of Phragmites australis. Taxonomy (NCBI): domain Eukaryota; kingdom Viridiplantae; phylum Streptophyta; class Magnoliopsida; order Poales; family Poaceae; genus Phragmites; species Phragmites australis. The sequence continues at coordinate 3,661,936 of NC_084928.1, read as the reverse complement.
AGCAAGCTCTACAGCATCGACAGCATCAGATTCTGTCACCTGAACAAGATCAGAAATTGGCCAAGCCGTTTGACAATAGAAAATTTGAGAAGCAATGCTCCTAAATGAAATACATACAGAGAAAGGACAAGTGGAAGAGGCTAGAGCTATACACTTTACAAGGGTAACATTATGCAGTCAACCATATATGAAGCCAAGCATAGTAAACGAATGATCATGTAGCTTTTCCTGATGCTAGCCATTACAGCTAGCATATGTAATTGCAAGGTCATATTGTGAGATGATTTTAGTTGATCCTGGGGTTATCAGCTTCATATATGAACTGAGTTCAGAGCGGTTTGAACGTGGTTAATGCATGATTTGCGTGAAGAAAGTAGCAAGAATATGTAATGATACAAAATGGAATTATCATTGCAGTATTGCACAGTGTCTTCTCAGTAGAAAGTGTATCACCAAATAAAGATGGCTGCCAAGAACTTAACTCACCGTGATTGGTTCTTCCACATTCAGCATACTAATATTGTTGACCAGCATTTCTCCATATTCACCGATGCACCAAACAGCTACCCTAACTAAACTTTCCTAAACATACCAATGTAGAAGAGATGTATGGACATCAGATACGGAGTTCAATAATATAAATTACAAAGAACACTAATTATTTTTCCATACTTGTTCACCACATGATTGAAACGCTTTATATAATGATCTGACTGAGTATCCTTGAAGTTCAGATGCGTTACTCATTAGAACTATAAGAGTATGCCATACATCATCCTTCACATAATTTCCAGCCTGTGGGTATAAAAAGAGTATAACATCAATTTGGATTTTTTTTTTTTCAATTTGCCAATGCAACAGAAATTCTAGCCCTTGCATTTAGAGACTCATAGATTTGATCGACATGAAGGGGAATCATATAGAAACAAGCACACATGAAGATTAAATATGACCACTTATTTGGCAATTGGCATTCTGGTTTACTAAGTGGTTCTTAAGTCCAAAATTCTTGTGTCCTTTCACAGATGAAGTTCAACGAAAAACATTCTGTTTCTTAAACAGTTAAGGTCAACTGTATTTATAATTGTGTGAATTGAGAAAACTTTGGCTAGAATTGAGAAAATAATATCGAGCAAGTAAGGAAGTTATAGATAATTTCAAGCTTACTGAATACACCAAGCTATACAGTTAACAGCAAGCTAAAAAAATGAAGTGGAAATGTTCTGGCTAACAATTGTACTTCTCCACATACCAGCGATAAAACCCTGAACATCTGGTCTAAGTACCATAGCTTGTCCTGGGAAAACCTATCAAAAATGCCAAACCGTTAGTATCCCATATATCAATAGGAAACAAACAAAAAAAGTATATAAATATATTCAAAACCAGCACAAAATTTTAAACATCTCATCAAGCACAGATATGGAAATAAAATAAGTAAATAGCTCAGATGTGCAGTAGTTAAGCAGCAGAGTGCCAGAGTGGTGGTGGTGGGGTGTGCCTATTGAAAATCGCTACAACAAATGTGTCCAAAACTTTTTAAGAAAAATTGAAAAGGCTTTTGAACTAACAGGAGTATTGTTAACTAAAACACTGATATCATAGCCTGCCAGCTAACAGAATGCAAAAAAAAGTATATTGAAAATAATGTGTCAATAAATTTTGATAGCATCTAGAAAATTAAGCTGGCACAGTGATATTCTGCTGAGAACCATGCGATTATAGCCTTTGACTTCATTCTAACGGGCAAGATCAAAACAGGGTGTCATAAGAAAAGGCTATCATCCAAATGAGAACAAATCAATTGTTCACTCATTAACCAAATTGTTTTCCATTACTTTCCATTACCTTACCTCCATTTGCAGGATAAAGAAGATACTGTACCAGAGGAAAAAAATCATCATGTATTGCGCAAGGCAAATATCCTTATTCTCTGTCAATTTTATTTCAATATACATCCAACAAAGTGGATGTACAGGAACCATTGGAGCAATTAAGGAACATGGAAATCAGTTTTTTCTACCACTTGCCAGTAGAGAACACAATTGCACAAATCATAAGTCATCTACAGCAAGAGGAAATGCCTTGTCCAGAATTAATGGCACAACTTACTTTTCAACTATTGAGCATATCCTGGCAGTGAGGTCTTCCTTGAAATCTTGATCACTCACTTCAAGGTAATCAACAAGCTCCTTAGTCAAAGGTTTCACATTTGTATCATTGACAAGTAGGTAAACAAGCTCCAGGGCCCTTTTGCGAATAGAGACATCTGCATCCTGACAGTTCGTATGCGATTGAAAATATTTAAGTACAAAACACAGGAGTCGTCCAGTAAGAATTGAAGACAGGTGAATAGCACAAATCCATAAACGGGGCAGATATAAACGTGAAAGTATGTTGAAGGTTGTTCTTTCATTGTATGGAGGAAAATGTACATGATAATTTATTCATGAATCAAATAGCTAGTATTTTTTGCCTTGTTAAGAGTACAACTTAAGGACATGAAAGAATAAAAAGCAGGACAGAATTATCTACTCAAGAAATGCAGAAATGAACAAACCCTTATCTGAGCACACTATAGTAAGTGAGCACTGTTCCAAACTTGCACATAATGAGCATCTTTTACTTCGCAGAAGAAAGGATCAAAGAGGATAAACAATTACACACACCACATTTAGACTATTTGAGTGGAAAATTGGACTTGGATACCTTGACACACTCTAATATAGTTGCCCTGTGCCTCTGCACCGCTTGTGTGTCTATAGCAATGGCCTTCATAAGCATGTTCAGAGCAACATATCTGAAAAAGCAGTATGCATGGTAAGAATTCTAGTTATGAGAGATGGAAAAACATTTTACTATTAAACAACTCAATCATATGTCCAATCCATTCTTGTTATCTCAAGAATAATGCCGTAATCACCCGTAAGGTCTTACAATAATGTTCATATTCTATAGGAAAAGGTCAATTTCAAATAACTTACACATCAAACCGCAAACAAATTAGCAAAATAAAAAAATGTTTTCATGCCTTTTGTCCAATATTAAAAAAGGAGTTCACCTTATCAACTGCCTTAGCAAGAGGAAATTTACCTTATGTTGTTATCACGGTTGGACAAGAATCTACCCAAAATATTGATTGCCAGCACACGTAAACCACTAGTAGCTTCAATGCCCATTATGGTCTCAACACATTCATATAAAATAGCATTTCCAGCATTCTTATTTGACTCAGTTTTCGTTGCAACCTGGAAAAAGCAATCCAAGCGTTAATAATCAGCCCAAAGGTGCAGGGAAATGCCAAGTGAAAAGATAACCAATATAACTCAGAAGGAGAAACAACATTCATATCACACAGTCTTTAGAATCCAACAGCAATAACTCTCTGAGCAAGATCTAAATGGAACATCGTCAGTTGGAACTTAACAAACTATACATTAGAACATTACTAGGACTAGTGCCAGTAGAAGGAGTTCATAGCGCTATACAGCCCATGAATAGTATTGTAATAATATATAAGTTGTGGTAATCCTTTCAAAAAATGGTTCCGTTAGTTGTACAAGAGCATGTTCTTGCACGGGGAATTTTTGCTCTGAATGTAAAATGAAAGATGAACAAATCACCTGAGCAAGAATATCATTAATATACTCACTGCAATCTGCATCTCCTTGACCCAATGTTCGCATGAGCTTAAGCACTCGGATATGCAAGAATGGATCTGTAATGCCAGCAACTTCGTATTCAGGAGCATATGAACTGTTGGACACATCTCTCAGTATTCGGACCAAACCTTCAAGGCAGCTCTGCAACAAGAAGGCTTTGTCAGAACATTTATTGCCACAAATGAATGTGCAAGTTCATGATTTTGACGGTAGCATCTAACAACAATGTTGAAAAATTCAACTATCAGGCGGAACAAAAGAAAAAAAATTACTTTCGTTGCAGACCACAGCATAGGGAATGGTTGCATATAAAAAAATGGTCACGCAATTATAGCAATGTTTAAAATGGAACTTCATGTTAATGAATCAGCACATGGATGATCTAAACGAACAAGGGCTAGGTCTGAGATTCATGCATTCTGATGTGGAACATAAAGATGTGAGATGGACAGAGGTTGTCAGTGTTGACTGTCAAGTCAGCAGATGGATTTGGAAATTCTATACTACATTACTACAGTCTACCACTACCATCGTTTCTTTGTGAATAGCTTCCTAGATAGAAGAAATAACAAAAGTGCCAATGTGCTTCCAGCATTTTAGTGAGGATTATTTCCTCCTCTAAGTCAAAAATAGAAACTTCGGGTTGCACTGCATACCTTGTTAACACTTCTTAATGAGGCTATTGCTCACGGGCTTTTCGAGATAGATGACAAAAAACTAACAAATGACTTGATATAAATCAAAATGCTACAGTGTTTGTCTAAAGATGAATGTCTGGGGGAGTTCAAAATATATATCCTATTGAGGCAAGTGAAGAATGATGTGGAATGGCTGATCAAAAGTACCTGACATTTCAAAGATGGCAAAAGGAGAAATACATTAAAATGTGCAGGTTATTTATGGTTAAAACAAAAGTGCTCAAGTCCAGACAACAGAAACATCACAGGCACTAAAAGATCATACCAAGTTGCCAACAGGAAGAGGATGAACCAGTTTAGACTAAGGGTACAACTTGAAATTCTTTTGGCGTGGTCTCTTTCAAGGGTGTGAATGAAAACAAGAATGGTCGAGATTTTCAGACAACTTAATATCGAAAACAAGCAAGCATAAACAGTATATGTTAACACAAAAAGTAATTAATAATAAATAGTAGTTGTCATCGAACGTTGACACTGCAAGCATAATGTATGTGGAGAATTCTACAAGGAAAAAAATTATTGCTCATGTCATGCACTGTACCTTCCTCAAGTATTCCAATGCATCATTGCTGGCTTTACAGAGTTCCGTGCAAAGCTGAACAGTAGATAGAAGAACCCCATGATGTTTTTCCTTCAGTAATGATGCAGCAGAACCCATGAAGTTTTCTGCCAAATCTGGAACTTTTCTTACAATCCTTATAGAGCACAAGGCGGCCTACAAAATAGCAAGAGGTAGACAATCAACAAGACTTCTCAACGATGCATATTTCAAAAGCTAACCAAAAAGAAAAACACTGGTGAACGATGAAAATGCCAGGCCGAGGGAATGTTCCGCATGTAAGCTTTGAGGTAGTGATGATGATGATGATGAGAAGAACACCCCAAAGGTAAATATGAGTTGTTCAATGACAAATTTATTGACTTTCCAGCATTATCAGTTTATGAATTACCACTTAAACATAGTATTAGTAGGTGGTAGCATGGGTAAATAATAAAATGGCAAACGATTATTGTAATCCTTGAACCTTGAAGCATCCTAATAGCTAGCTTTTTCATATGTGGAATTAGACAAAGTAGCGTTATTAGACTCCTGGAATGGGAATATTGTTGAAGGGCTCAAACAGAATTCACTAAGGGCTAAACTATCATGTCAAAGCAAGTACCTTCTTCTTCGTATTAGGGTCCCTACTTTGCAACAGCCTCTCCACTTCAGGTGCCAGATCACGCGCCATTTCAGCAGAACAAATGTTGCCCAGCGCGCAGAGCGCAAGCCCCACAATGAACTGGTTCGAGTGGTTAAGATCTCTGCCCACGTTAAGTACTACCAAATACTCAAAGGCCAGCATGGCATTCTCAACAGAAACAACAATAGCACACAACAGCAGTGTCAAAAGTAGTAAGCGTAGGCAGGGCAGGATACTGCTTGAGGGAGTTGGTGACGAGCATGAGGACCTCCTGCCGCTCGTCGAGCAGCAGCATGAGGCCGAGGTAGCCGATGCGCTTCTCAGGGAACCCCGCGGCGGCGATGAGCTTGAGGCACTCCATCTGGCCGAAGTGGGTGGGGTACCCGAGCATGTGGATGAACATGAGCTTGGCCATGTTCCGGTGCCGGTAGTCCTGGTCGTCCTCGCTGATGGCCGCGCGTATCGCCGCGCACTCTCGCCGCACCACCGCGCGCTCCTCCGCCGCGGTCTTGCACGCGCGTATCGAGCGTATCATATCCCTGCGAAGCATCGGCCACGCATCCCACGTTACACCCGAGCGCAGATCCGGGGAAGGGTGAGGGCGAGGGGGACGCGATGTGAGAGAGACCGACTCACCGGAGGCGGGTGCCGGAGGAGAAGGGGTTGATGGCGAGGTCCATGGCGAAGTCCTCGACGATCTTCTAGACGGAATCCAGGGCGGGGTGGCGAGGGATCTCGCCGTCGCGGAGGGCGGGAGCGGAGGAGGGCGACGGCGGCCGGGCGGATCTGGGGGCGGGCGGAGATGGTGGGAATTGCGAAGAGGCCCCTGGTTTGCGTTTCGGTTTTGTGTAGTCCAGGGCATTCGGGATCTGATCTCACCGTGCTGACCTCACTGACGGCTGATTCCCCAGTGCCAGTGATACTCACCGCGGGGGGCGTCCGGCGACAGGAATTTTACTTGAAACAGTTTAATTTAGCAGGAACCTTGATAATTTCTTACATACAATGAGACCTATTATCTATCTTTTCCTAGCATACTTTACAAAATGTTAGCATAAATATTGCACAAATATTTCCATCATCATACGGGATTGAACAGAATCTACAAACTCAACCACTGGAGGCTAAGTCCAATTTTAATAGGCATGTAAGGAGGAACTGGTAAAGTAATATTGATATAAAAACTGAAGGTATAAGAACAGTATCTCTAAATTTAATATCTCTTGTAAAATTGGAGGCTAAGTCCAATTTTAATAGGACTATAAAGAGGTACCGGCAAAGTAATATTGACATAAAAATTAGAGGCATAAGAACAGTATCTCCAAATTCAACGTCTCTTGTAAAACTGGAGGCTAAGTCCAATTTTAATAGGACTGTAAGGAGGCACTGGCAAAGTAATATTGACATAAAAAAGGGCAGTGGATGAAGAATCAGCAAATCTACTATAAACAATCAGCAAATCTACTATGAACTAGATGAGGTGAGAAAATGACCAACCTCGGCAAAAATGTGTACCTCTAACATGATGAACTCGTGGAGTACCTTGCACTCCTAGTCGTGGATAGTGACCTTGTGTGTCAAGACACCAATGATAGCGGCCATTCCGAGTGCTTGAAGCAGGGACACAGAGATTGGGTGAGGTGGTGTGAAGATTCGGGGTAGAGCGGAATGGCGACTCGGGGAGGAGTTGCGACTCGGGGAGGTGTGGGATGGCATGAGGGGAGGGGCACAACGGCGTGGAGAGGGATGAAGCAGTGCAAGAGGAGGGCTAGTGCAATGCGAGAGGGGTGGAGCAACGCCTAGGAGGAGAGGAGAGGGGAGGGATGACATCTGGGAGGAGAGTGGTGGGGCGGGGAGTGGATTTTTTCAATTTATATGAATAGAAATTTTACTGTAAATTGGACGAAGTTGTAGTGATGTTTTCGTTGAAGTGAGGTGGTGTCGGAGGATGAACTCCTGTCGCAGGGATCCCGAGAGACCCCTTTTTAAAGATTCGGCCGGGGGGATGATCCTGAACGAGTTTGTCTGGGAAATAGATGGGAGCGGAAATAAATGCAGTGGCTGGTGGTGGGAGATGATCGTCCTAGTGCAAGAAAGATGGGTGCACCGGGGTTTAGACAGGTTCGGGCCGCACGGAGGCGTAACACCCTACTCCTGTGTGAGTGCTATACCTTTCCTTGAAGGGAATTCTTCAAGGATGTATCTGGTTACAGGGGTGAGCTGTCTACAGAGAGCTTGAGACTCTCATGTTCTAGCTTGGCTCGAGCTTGTTTGTGATATTCTTCGTCTTTTGATCTGAGCTTCGGGGTCTTTTTTGAGGGCTTCCGGATCTGAGGCGGAATTCTTCAAGGATGAGTCGTGAGTCGTGTGTTGTGTGTCGTGAGTTGTGTCTTCCATCCTTTCCTTTTATAGGCGCGCCGACCTCGACTTATCCTGAATGGGAAAGAGGGGGCGCACGTGCCAAGGTGCCACGGAGAAAGGCGTCATCATTCCGTCTTGGCGAAGTGACAGGGGCGGTGGAAAATTGCGGCGTGCATCCGACCACCCGCCACTGTGGAGGTCCTTCAGCGCCATTAAGAGGGCCCACCGGGCAGCCGCAGAAGTGCCCGGTGCGCCCACCCTGTCTTGTCCTTCTGCCGGGGCAGGGTGGCAGGCGGAGCGCTTTGATTCTGGCAACGTTATCCCGAGGCACCCGGGTGAAACGGGACGGGACCCGTGCATTTAATGGACCCACGCGCCCCTGCTAGAGCATGGCAGGGTCTAACACTAGGGCGTGGGCAGCTGAGAATGTCAGGATGTCAGGATGTCAGGCCGCGCGTGCCTATTAAATGCGGCATTCGTGTCTTTGACTGGCTGACACCCCGGCGAGGGGACCCTTTGGGTCGTCGAACGATCTTGCGCGAACCTTCGGGGAACCGAGTCCTCAGGGGCTGCCACGTGCAGCCCCGAGCACCCTCTCCCGAGCACTCCGGTGAGACCTTCGGGGAACCGAGTCCTCGGGGGCTGCCACGTGCAGCCCCGAAACTCTCTCCCTAGCACTGGGGGGAAATCTTCGGGGAACCGAGTTCTCGGGGGCTGCCACGTGCAGCCCCGAGCACTCTCTCCCGAGCACTGGGGGAAACCTTCGGGGAACCGAGTCCTGGGGGGCTGCCACGTGCAGCCCCGAGCACCCTCTCCCGAGCACTGGGGGGAAATCTTCGGGGAACCGAGTCCTCGGGGGCTGCCACGTGCAGCCCCGAGCACTCTCTCCCGAGCACTTCCTTCCCGGTACTTGGACTCCGCGGATCATCGGGGAACTGGGGTGCTCGGGAACCAGAGGCGGCGGCCCCGAGCACCTTCTCCCGGGACTTAGCCTCTTCTTATCTCGCAGGGCGGACCTCGCGGGATGGTGACGCGTGGCGGATGGGCGGCCCGGTCTCGGGACTCAGGGACCTCTGGTTCCTGATACACCGACAGTAGCCCTCGGGCCCATTGGTAGGCGACGGGACGGAGATGGCGGATGGGCCCTTCGTCGCGGCCGAGGCCGAGGCTGGTGCAGACGCCATGTGGCAGGCTTTCGAGAGGTGGTCTTTACGGACCCAGACCTCATGTACCTCCCAACGGGAAAATGAATGGACACGTGTCCACACAACTTCCGAAGGGTATGATGACCGTACGGACGGCACGCGCGGTCGCCGTACGGATCGAGAAAAATACGCCTGGCAGCCGCTGACATCACGCGATCGGCGGGAGATTCGCCTGGCGGTTGCGCCGAACGAGGCGACGCTTCGCCGAGCGAACCGTTTGGGCGGCAGTTTTTGAACTTTCGAGATATAAAAGGGGGATATGATCGGTCCGTCCCCCTTTTTACGCTTTCTTGCTCTTGCGCTCTTGCCTTCTGTGTGCTCCGAAGCCCTTAGGAAATTCTCAGGCGACCGGAGCACTCTTCCTTCTCTCTCTTTCCACCGTCAAAATACCTTTCCTTCTTGTCGAGATGACGAGGGTTGGAGGAGGACGCCGGGACAAGGCTTCGGACAGCATCTTGCCGGAGTCTCGTCTGAGGAACGAGGAGGCGGCGGACAAGATCAGGAAACTGCTGGTGCCGGAGGGGCAAGAAGGTGCTGTGGTGGTGACGCCAGCGAGTTTGACGCCGGCGACGACCGTCCCAGGGCGGATCGTCCTCTTCACCTCCTTTGTGGCGGCGGGGTTGGTGCCGCCGTTCTCCACCTTCTTCCTGCAAGTGCTGGAGACGTACGGCATTCAACTGGTGCACCTAAGCCCCAACTCTGTGGTGGTGTTGGCGACCTTCGCGCATTTCTGCGAAATGTTCGTGGGGGTGGCGCCGTCTGCGACGCTGCTTCGCCATTTCTTCGTCCTTCGGCCGGTGGGGAAGAAGAGGGGGCACTCCACGGCGGACGTCGCGGGGTGCTGCAACCTTCGGCTCCGGGACGGCCTGGGGGATTATTATATTCCCCAGGTGCTACGCAGCAAGTGGGAGGAGTGGCGACGGGACTGGTTCTTCGTCGACGTCGACCCCCACGAGCGCCTCGAGCTACCAGAGGCGGCGGCGGAACCTCGGCGATCGACGTGGGAGGCGCCGCCGCCAGAAGACGCGAGGCTGAAGCCGGTGTTGGAGCGCATCCTGGAGCTGCGCGAGTCTGGGCTGACCTCTGTCATGGTGGTCGTGGACTTCCTGCGCTGTCGGCTAGCGCCTCTGCGAGAGCGGGCCTGACCGAGTTGGTTCTATACCGGGCCGGAGGACATCACCAGGACCCAGATCGGCGCGAGCTGGGATCTGGGGCCGGCGGAACTGCGGGGGATGACAAGGGTGATCACCGGAACGGAGGACATGGGCCGGACGGAGCTCCCGTGGCCGGAGATGGCGCTCTGCGCCAACCCCAACCGGGTGGCCATTATGGCGGGGCTGCCGGAGTTCGATGCCCAGGGGCCCGTGGACCAGCCAAGAAGCCGGAGTCCCGAGACCTCCGAACTCTCCGGGCTGGAGGAGCTACTTGGCGAGGAGGTCGCTGGCAGCTCGGCGCGGGCTGGCGACGGGGTCGCCGCAGGCAGCAACCGCCGAGCCAGGGAGGAGGGCGCCGCTGAAATCGTCGAGGAGGTGGCGTCGGGAGACCGGGGAAAGCGTCCCCGGGCCCTGATTCTAGTGCCGGACTCTCCGTCGTCGCCAACGGCAGCGGCGGCATTCCCGTTGCTGGAGCCGCGGCTGGTGCGGATGGGGCCTGCGCTGGCGCCCGCGACCTGCGCGGCAGAACCCGAGACCCGCGCAGCGGCACCCGAGGCCCGCGCAGCAGTTCTGCCGAGCCCCCAGCGGAAGAGGCGGCGGGAGGAGTCCGGACCGACGGCGCCGGACCCGGACATCAGGCTCCCAGCGGCCAAATGGCAGTATCGGTGAGTCTCCTCTCTTGCTTTTTCCTGGGCATTTCTGGCCCGAACTAAGCTTTGATGTTTTTCATCTGTCTCCCGTAGGCCGGCCGTAGGCGCCACCGCGACGGAGAAGGCGCGGGCACCGCGGCCAGTGCCGAGCCCACCGGCTGCGCCGACGGAGGCGGGCACAAGAACGGCGGAGGCGCCAATTGTCGTGGCGGCCACTGGGAGAGAGGCGGAGGCGGCGGCCGAGAGGAGGACGAAGCAAACGTCCGGATCCTTGGCGCCGGCGGAACCTACCCCGGGCGCGGAGAGCCCGGGGCGGATGACGATGGAGGTGGATGCTTTGCCGGGGCCGGCGGACAGGGCGGCCGATGCGGGAATGCGGCCGCTGCCCGAGTCTTCGGCGCCGGCGGAGCCTACCCCGGGCAGGCAGAGCCCGGGGCGGATGGCGGTGCAGGGCCCTGCAGAGAGCTCGGACCCCCTGGAGGCACTCTGCGGAGAGGCCTGGGCCCCACCGGCGCCCGGCCAGCCGGTCGACCCCTTCCTGGCCGCCATTGAAGGCGTCCAGGTAGCGGTCGGGCGGCTGGGCGCAGCGGTGAACGCCAAGGAGGGGGAGCTCGAGGCCGAGCGCGCCCACCTGGTATTGGAGAAGGCGCAGCTGGCGGGCGCCCAGGAGGAGGCCCGTGCGGAAGCCGAGCGGGAACAAGAAATTTTGAAGACCGTGCGGGCAGAAGTCGTGCGGGAGCGAGAAGACTCCGCCCGCCTGGCTGAGGCGTCGAAGCAGCAAGCTGCCGAGGCCCTTGCCAGGATGGGGCAGGCGCAGGAGAGGGAGGTGGCAGTCGCAGCTCGGGAGCAGGCGGCGGAGGAGCGGCAAGCCGAGCTGACCCGCCGGGAGGGCACGGCCGAGAAGACGCGCGCCGACCTCCAGCACCGAGAAGACGACCTCCGGAAGATCAGGGAAGAGATCCGCCGCTGGGAGGAGGACGTCTCCCTTCGGGAGGTGGACAATGAATTATCGGCGTCGGAGCTCGGTGTTCGGGAGGATTCGGTGACCCAGCAGGAGGATGTGCTGGCCCGGCGGGAGGGCGAGTTGAGTCGCCGAGAAGACGAACTGAGTCGTTGAGAGGGCGAGGCTGCTGCAGCGGCAGCGGCCACGGCTACCAGGGCGGAGAAGAACGCGAAGCACGAGGCGGAACTGACCGCCCGTGAACGCGCCTTATCCGAGATGGTGGCCAAGACGAAGCAGGCCGGGGACCAGGGACTTGAGGCGCAGCTGCGGGCCGCCAAAGAGAAGCTCGAGACCGCTTTTGTCTCGCGGGTCAACCTGCAGCATATGCTGGAAGACATACTCCGGTGGATGCGGCGGGCCGTAGAGAAGGGTGGTCTTGGGCGGCTCGTTGAAGATCAGAAGAGCGACAGCCCCGCACGACAAGTGTTGGGGCTTCAGCAGGTCTGCGAGCGCCTTGAGGCCCTGCCTTGGGCGGTCCAGGAACTTGCCGCCCGGGAGGGACGTGGCTCGGCACATGCAGTGGCCGAGCACGTCCTGGCCTGCTACCGAAGCAGGGACCCGAACTTCCCGCTGGAGCCGGCGCGGGAGGGAGTGGTCGAGGCTGAGGGAGAGGCCGCCCGGGTAGCGGTCCGGAGTACCACCGCCGTGGTAGCGGCCGGCTTCAGGCGAGAGGTGCCGCCGCCGCCAGCCCCCGGGGACGACTCAGAGGATTCAGCCGACGCCTCCGCCGCCGACTAGATCTTTTGTAGCTTTTTTCTTTCATTTGTTGTCTTGATGAATGTAAATATAGGAGGGAAACCTTAGAAAATGCCTTGTATATGTCTTGTGAATATAATGACAGCTTTTCCTTGGGCTCGCAACTCCAATTTCTGTGAGTGTTTGATGTTTCTTCTGATGTTTTTCCTGGAAGTCCCGGGGAGTACTCAGTCGGGCCGTTCCCGACCTTCCCATCCCCGAGAACGAAGTTGTCCCGATCGCTGTGCTGGCGTAGTCGGCCCTCGAGTTGTCGCGAGTCCGCGCTGTCTAAGTTAAGAAACAAAAAACACAGACTTCCTTGCCCGGGAGATAGATCGATCCGGCACGAAACTCGCCGTGCCCGGTGAACACTTTTTCACCTCGCGACCACCCAGTTAGTAGACCGGAGACGCGTGCGGGTGAGAATGTGACCAAGAGTCCTCGTGGTCTGGTGGTGCCCGGGCTTAAAACGGGCCGGACCGAGCACTGACAGCCCGCCCCCGAGGCCTGAGCTCCGGACTACTCGAGCAGCTCGAGCGATAGGATTACCCAGGGCACCCGAGGACTCAGTAGTGCTCGGGGTCCTTAAAAGCGGACCGAACACCACGACCACCACGAAGGGCTCCGGTCAAACATTACCGTACGCGCGGTACTCCTTTCTACAAACCGCCCTATCGTTCTGAGAAAAAGTAGACACGCGGCAGGGTTTTGCGTGCGAGGAGACCACCTCGCCGAACAGGTTAAAGCGCGAGAGCCCCCGAGAATGACTCGGGAACATAAATTTACTGAAAGCAGACTTGTCTGAATATAACCACTCACCGGACAGTTGTCGGCCCTTCGGCCAACCGATCCAGGAGGGGTGTGCTTCCGAGCTCGGGTGCCCGGGGACTTGGTTCTTTCAGCGTAGCGCCCGAGTGCCCAGAGGCATACGAGGCTCCCGGGGTCGGGTGATCTCGACCACCCACGTCTAAGTGGTAGGACCACCCGAGGACCCTTGGGGCCGGCCAGAGACCGGGGCATTTAAGCCCCCGCGGTCGAACGGCTCGTGATCGCCAGCCTGTGACTTAAGAGAGAATATAGAATTTATTTGTCTGGTGCGCTCTGTTAGTGCGGTACTTGCTATAGACTGCTCTCGTTTTCGACCCGAGACCTCTTAAATACCCAAACCGGCGGACAAGAGCGGACAGAGGCATAACCCAGAGGTCCTATGGTTCGGTGGCGCCCGGGTATGACAGACCAGACCGAGCACCGACAGCCCGCTCCGGGGGCCTGAGCTCCAGACTACTCGAGCAGCTCGAGCGATGGGATTACCCAGAGCACCCCGAAACTCGGTAGTGCCCGGGAGCCTGCCACGACACCGAACACCACAGCCTACCATGCCGGACGTAAGTCAGCGGCGACTGCTCGCATGCATACTGATTGGGATTCTTTTATCAGCGGGGAAAAAGAGAGAGCGAACTTTTTCTCGCACAACCGAGCACCTCACCAGACAGATTAAACATACGGAATCCAGAAAAAATATCTCGACATAGCGATTGCTTATTGAAATACCGAATGTACAATATTTACAAAGGTTGAGCGACAGCGACTTACCCAAGGGGCGGAGCCCTTGGACTGCTTGGGCGGGGAGAAGCCCCCGGCCTTGCTGATCTGAGCCACGAGCACGACCATCTATGGGTAGAAGCGTCGGAGATGCTCGATGTTCCACGAATTCGGGAGTGGCTGTCCTTCCTCCGTCGCCAACCTGAAAGAACCTGCTCGCGGGACCGCGATCACGGTGAAGGGACCTTCCCACACAAGGAATAGCTTATTCATTCCTTCGCGCGACTGGATGCGTCGGAGAACTAGGTCCCCCACCTCGAGAGACCGGGCTCGGACATGGCGCAGATGATAACGCCGCAGACCCTGCTGGTACCGAGCCGCCCGGACAGCAGCACGCCGCCGGCGCTCTTCCAGGTAGTCCACGTCGTCGCGCCTTTGCTGCTCCTGCTCACCCTCAGAGTATGCATGCACTCGAGGGGAGCCCAGAGTGAGCTCGGAGGGGAGGACTGCCTCGGCGCCATAGACGAGGAAGAACGGAGTCTCCCCGGTGGCGTGGCTTGGCGTAGTCCGATTAGCCCACAGCACGGCTGGCAGCTCGTCCACCCATCCCTTCCCGTGCTTAGCGAGCACGTTATAGGTCCGGGTTTTGAGGCCCATCAGTATCTCCGCGTTGGCGCCCTCGACCTGCCCGTTACTCCGAGGATGAGCGACGGAGGCGAACCAGAGCTTGATGCCGAGGTCTTCGCAATAGTCCCCGAACAGGGCACTTGTGAATTGGGTGCCGTTGTCGGTGATGATCTGGTTCGGGATGCCAAAGCGGCTGGTGATACCGCGGATAAACTGGAGCGCCGTGTTTTTGGTCACCTTGATGACTGGGACCTCCTCCGGCCACTTGGTGAACTTGTCGATGGCGACATATAGGTATGCATAGCCCCCGATTGCTCGGGGGAATGGACCCAGAATGTCCAAACCCCAGACCGCGAAAGGCCATGACAGGGGAATGGTATGAAGAGCCTGAGCTGGCTGGTGAATCTGCTTTGCGTGGAACTGGCACGCCCTGCAGCGCCGAACCAGCTCGGAAGCGTCCTGGAGAGCTGTAGGCCAGTAGAAACCTTACCGGAAGGCCTTCCCGACCAGTGTGCGGAACGATGAATGGCCACCGCACTCGCCCTCGTGGACCTTAGCGAGAAGATCGCCGCCTTCTGCCCGGGAGATGCATTTCAGGAGGACACCTCCTGCGCTACGCCGGTAGAGATCCCCATCTACTATGGCATAGCGTCTGGACTGCCGAGTAACTCTTTCGGCAGACGCCTCATCCCCGGGTAGGAACTTTTCTTTCAAGTACCCTCGGATGTCAGACATCCACGAGGCATCTTGAGAACATTCGGCGAGCGCAGCGCACTCACCGGGCGGCGGCGCCCTGACGGGGCTTCCCACTGAGGACACCGCCGGGGTCCCCTGAATTGAGTTCGAGGTTTCCCCTTCATCCTGTTCGACAGACAGGACGGAAGGCCGTGCGAGTCTTTCTTCAAAGACTCCGGCAGGGACGCGCGCACGTGAGGAGGCCAGGCGAGAGAGCTCGTCGGCCAAAGCGTTGTCGCGGCGAGTGATGTGCCGCAACTCGAGGCCATCGAAGCATCTCTCGAGCTTCCTGACCGCATCCACGTACACCGCCATTTGAGGATCCGTGCACTGGTACTCCTTGGATACCTGGTTGACAACCAGTTGGGAGTCCCCTTTGACCAGGAGGCGACGAATCCCGAGCCCCACCGCAGCCCGGAGGCCGGCGATGAGACCTTCATATTCCGCCATATTGTTGGATGCGCGGAACTGCAACTGCACGACGTACCGGAGCTCTTCACCTGTTGGAGAGGTGAGAACCACTCCGGCCCCTGCGCCTTTCAGCGAGAGGGAGCCGTCGAAGTGCATGACCCAGTACCCGGGCGCGTCGTGCCCGGGATAGGCAGAGATCTCTTCCAGGACGATGTAGGGGACGGGCGTCCATTCTGCCAAGAAGTCGGAGAGCGCCTAGCTTTTGATTGCCTGGCGACTGACGAAGTGTAGGTCGAACTCCGCCAGCTCTACCGCCCATTTGACAACGCGCCCGGTGCCTTCCCGGTTCCGTAGAATGGGCCCCAGCGGATAAGTGGTAACCACCGAGACCTTGTGCGCCTGGAAGTAGTGGCGCAGCTTCCGGGAAGCGACGAGCACGGCATAGAGCAGCTTCTGCGCCTGGGGATATCTTGTCTTGGCTTCCCGGAGGACTTCACTGACAAAGTACACCGGTCGCTGAACCCGACGGGCCCGGAAGGCGGCTTCACCCGGGGGGCTGCTACAGCCCCCAGGTTCGGCGGCGCGGTCGGGGCTGGCCGGGCATGCAGGCTCGACTCCCGGGTTGGGAGGAGCAGTGTGCTCGGGCTCGACCCCCTGCCCAAGGGGAGCCGCGAGGACAGGTGAGTGGTCAGGGACCTCTGGGAGCTGGGACCCAGCACCCGGTCCTGAACACTCGTCGCGCTCCACCACCAGCACTATGCTCACGACCTGAGGTGTGGCCGAAACGTAGAGCAGTAGGGGCTCACCTTGAGAGGGAGCCACTAGCACGGGCGGCGAAGTGAGGTACTTCTTTAGATCATGGAAGGCCTGCTCGGCCTCCGGCGTCCAGTCGAAACGACCGGATTTTTTCAGAAGCTTGAGGGGGAGCCCTCGCTCCCCGAGCTTGGAGATAAAGCGCCCGAGGGCTGCCATGTAGCCGGCGAGACGCTGGACTTCCTTGAGTCGAGTCGGGGGTCGCATCTGCTCGATGGCCCGGATCTTCTCCGTATTGACCTCGATTCCTCGGCCAGAAACCAAGAAACCAAGGAGCTTGCCCGCCGGCACCCCGAAGACACACTTCTCCGGGTTGAGTTTGAGGCGGGTAGAGCGGAGACTGTTCAAAGTCTCGGCGAGGTCCTCGAGCAGGGTGGCGCGGTCTCGGGTTTTGACCACGAGATCGTCGATGTAAGCCTCGACGTTGCGACCAACCTGCGAGTCAAGGGTAATACGAATAGCGCGCTGGAAGGAGGATCCAGCGTTACGCAGGCCAAAAGGCATTGACATGTAGCAATAAGTCCCCACCAGGGTGGTAAAAGCAGTTTTTTCCTCGTCCCCTACGGCCATGCGAATCTGGTGATACCCAGAGTTTGCATCTAAAAAGCATAAAAGATCGCATCCCGCAGTTGAATCTACAATTTGATCAATGCGAGGTAAGGGGAAGGGATCTTTAGGGCAAGCCTTATTTAGGTCGGTGTAGTCCACGCACATGCGGAGCTTGCCGTTGGCCTTCGGGACGATGACTGGGTTTGCTAGCCAGTCGGGGTGGAGTACTTCTCGGATAAATCCGGCGTCGAGGAGCTTGCTGACCTGCTCGCGGATAAACTCCTGGCGCTCAGGCGCCTGCCGCCGGACCTTCTGCTTCACTGGGCGGGCATCCGGACGCACCGCCAAGTGATGCTCGATCACCTCCCTAGGGATCCCGGGCATGTCGGACGGTTGCCAGGCAAACACGTCTGCGTTATCCCGGAGGAAGGCGACGAGCGCGCTTTCCTATTTGCTGCCCAGGTCACCGCCGATCCGGACGACCTGGGTAGCATCTTCGCCCACCACGACCTCCTTCGTTGGAACAGAGGCGTCGGCGGCGAGTCGGGGTTTGGATGAAGAGGGTCCCGTGCCCCCTGTAGAGCCATCGACCTCGGCCTGCGCTGAGACCAGAGCCATGTATGACTGTTCAGCGCAGGAGACGGCGCCGCCGGAGTCGGCGATCACGGAGATGGAGCCTGCGGGGCCGGGCATCTTAACCGTAAGGTATGCATAATGCACGGCCATCATAAACTTGGCGAGCGCCGGACGCCCGAGGATGGCGTTGTAGGGGAGAGGGAGCTCCGCAACGTCGAAGAGGACGCACTCCGTGCGGAAGTTGTCCCGGCTCCCGAACGTCACAGGCAACTCAACCTACCCGAGGGGCAGGGAGTGCCCGGGGGTCACTCCACAGAAGGGGAGTGACGGCTTTAGGCGTCGGGAGGACACCTGCAGCTTGTCAAAAGCCTCCTTGGAAAGGAGGTTGAGGCCGGCACCACCGTCAATCAGCACTCTGCCGACCTTAACATTGCAGATGGTGGGAGACACTACCAGAGGTAGCCGTCCCACGGCTGCAGTACTGGCGGGGTGATCAGCCATGCTGAACGTGATCGGAGCATCCGACCACCTCAGGGGCCTTGCGGCCTCCTCGCTCGGGGTTGCCGAGCACACCTCGCGTCGCATGACCTTGATGCCACGGCGCGAGCAAGGTGTGTAGGCGCCTCCGTTGATGAAGGCGACGGCGTGCTCGGGCTCCTGGAAGCCGAGCTCGGCGTTGTCTGGGGCGACCTCAGCATTGCCTCCTCCGCGGGACTCGTCGCGCTCCCTCTGGCGCTGCTCCACGAGTCCTTTGACCGTACGACACTCCGTGAGGTCGTGCCATCTGGTCTGGTGTATGGGACACCATTTACCTGGCTCGGGCCCCACGGGAGCGGGGGCCCTTGCTGGAGCAGGAGCTCGGCCGGGGGCCGGGGCTCTTGCGGGAGCCGGTGCCCCAGCTGGTGCCGGGGCCCTCGTGGGCGCGGAGGCCCGAGGAGGAGCCCTAGCAGGGGCCCTGGCGGGACGTCGGTCGACGCCCGGCCGGCGCTCTTGCCGGCGGTCGGGCTCTTGCGGCACCCTATGAGCGGGGACCTGGGTCGGCTCAACGGGAGCGGCATCACGCTTCCTTCTCTTCTTCTTTTCCCGCTTATCGGAGCGGGAAGAACTTGGCTGGTCGGAGGCGGGGCGAGGGGCATGCCACGCCCTGGCCTCCGCAGCCTTGGCGCACTTATCGGCCAGTGCGAAGAGTTCCGCAGTGGTCTCGATCTCGTGCGTGCCTAGCTTTTCGAGCATCCGCTCGTCGCGGACGCCCTGCCGGAAAGCAACAATAACAGCATGGGGGGCCACTCGCGGAATAGTGTTGCGAACCTGGCTGAAGCGCTGTATAAAGCGCCGTAGCGTCTCCCCTTCCTGCTGTTGGATGGCGTGGAGGTCGCACTCCAAACAGGGGCGCGTAAACGTGCCCTGAAAGTTGGCCTCAAACTGGTAGCACAGGTCATCCCAAGAGCTAATAGACCCTGGGGGTAAGTTTATAAGCCAAGAGCGGGCGGAGCCCCTCAAGGCAATATGAAAATAGTTTGCCATCACCTTTTCGCTGCCTCCGGCCGCTTGGACGGCCGTTGTGTAGATTTGGAGGAACTCGACGGGGTCGATGGACCCGTCGTACTTCTCCGGCAGCTCGGGGCGGAACTTGGAAGGCCACCTGACCCGGCGGAGCTCGGTGGTGAAGGCACGACAGCCAGTGCCGTACCCCGCAGCACGAGTAGGGGTCTTTGGTGGTGAGTGGCGGCGAGCCGGGGATTCCCGGTGGCCTTGGGCCGGGAGAGAGGAAGCCTGGTCCTCTACCCCGACCTCCTGCCGGGTCTCCCGCTGGCGCTCGAGAGTAACTCGGGCGTCCTCGTGGCCCCTCCGCTCGTCAAGGCGCAAGCGGAGGTCCCGGGCTTCGGACATGGCCAGGGGGACGGCACTCCGCCTGGAGGCCCCTTGGCCCGTGCGGGCGTTGCCCGTTGAGGAGCCGGCTCTGGCGGCACCACGCTGAGAAGTGGTGCGAGGACTCCCGGCCTGCACCTGGCGGCGAGCAGTGCCAACCAAAGCGACGGCATCTTGTATCCACCGGCCTTCCGGAGTATTCGGCGTGGCCTGAAGGGGCGGGTGCCTGAGGAGAGCATGCGCTGCAAGCAGCGCGCTCCCCGGGCCGGCCTCGCTGAATGCGAGCCTGCGCCGGGATGGCACCCGACGTGGTCCAGAGGCGGACCTGGCGGCTGGGGTCCCGACCTCTTGCTGGGGGTCGGAAAGTGCATCAGCAGCGGCGACGGCGGCCGTGCTGGGCCCAGCGCCTTGATCCCCTTGAGCGGGAAAAACAGCGCACGTGGATAGGGGCTGCTGATGGAACGCAGCAGCGACTGGGCTCTCCCGAGCGTCGAGCAGCACTCCGTCACTGGAAGTGGAGCCGGAACGCTGGAGACGGTGCCCACCAGCCATCTTTTCCTGTGGAAAAAGGTGAAACAAACAAATCCAGGGATATTCCCCCCTACCTGGCGCGCCAGCTGTCGGAGGATGAACTCCTGTCGCAGGGATCCCGAGAGACCCCTTTTTAAAGATTCGGCCAGGGGGGATGATCCTGAACGAGTTTGTCTGGGAAATAGATGGGAGCGGAAATAAATGCAGTGGCTGGTGGTGGGAGATGATCATCCTAGTGCAAGAAAGATGGGTGCACCGGGGTTTAGACAGGTTCGGGCCGCACGGAGGCGTAACACCCTACTCCTGTGTGAGTGCTATACCTTTCCTTGAAGAGAATTCTTCAAGGATGTATCTGGTTACAGGGGTGAGCTGTCTACAGAGAGCTTGAGACTCTCGTGTTCTAGCTTTGGCTCGAGCTTGTTTGTGATATTCTTCGTCTTTTGATCTGAGCTTCGGGGTCTTTTTTGAGGGCTTCCGGATCTGAGGCGGAATTCTTCAAGGATGAGTCGTGAGTCGTGTGTTGTGTGTCGTGAGTTGTGTCTTCCATCCTTTTCTTTTATAGGCGCGCCGACCTCGACTTATCCTGAATGGGAAAGAGGGGGCGCACGTGCCAAGGTGCCACGGAGAAAGGCGTCATCATTCCGTCTTGGCGAAGTGACAGGGGCGGTGGAAAATTGCGGCGTGCATCCGACCACCCGCCACTGTGGAGGTCCTTCGGCGCCATTAAGAGGGCCCACCGGGCAGCCGCAGAGGTGCCCGGTGCGCCCACCCTGTCTTGTCCTTCTGCCGGGGCAGGGTGGCAGGCGGAGCGCTTCGATTCTGGCAACGTTATCCTGAGGCACCCGGGTGAAACGGGACGGGACCCGTGCATTTAATGGACCCACGCGCCTCTGCTAGAGCATGGCAGGGTCTGACACTAGGGCGTGGGCAGCTGAGAATGTCAGGATGTCAGGATGTCAGGCCGCGCGTGCCTATTAAATGCGGCATTCGTGTCTTTGACTGGCTGACACCCCGGCGAGGGGACCCTTTGGGTCGTCGAACGATCTTGCGCGAACCTTCGGGGAACCGAGTCCTCAGGGGCTGCCACGTGCAGCCCTGAGCACCCTCTCCCGAGCACTCCGGTGAGACCTTCGGGGAACCGAGTCCTCGGGGGCTGCCACGTGCAGCCCCGAGCACTCTCTCCCGAGCACTGGGGGGAAATCTTCGGGGAACCGAGTTCTCGAGGGCTGCCACGTGCAGCCCTGAGCACTCTCTCCCGAGCACTGGGGGAAACCTTCGGGGAACCGAGTCCTGGGGGGCTGCCACGTGCAGCCCCGAGCACCCTCTCCCGAGCACTGGGGGGGAATCTTCGGGGAACCGAGTCCTCGGGGGCTGCCACGTGCAGCCCCGAGCACTCTCTCCCGAGCACTTCCTTCCCGGTACTTGGACTCCGCGGATCATCGGGGAACTGGGGTGCTCGGGAACCAGAGGCGGCGGCCCCGAGCACCTTCTCCCGGGACTTAGCCTCTTCTTATCTCGCAGGGCGGACCTCGCAGGATGGTGACGCGTGGCGGATAGGCGGCCCGGTCTCGGTACTCAGGGACCCCTGGTTCCTGATACACCGACAGGTGGGGATGACGAGAAGCTTGGGAAGCCTTATTTTTGCAGCTTTTCCCTACCAACAGGAATAGGGATGAGCTTACAACTTCATGTGATCATGAGCTTTGACTTATAGACAACTTATGGGGCTATCGCTGTCTAAAAGATGACCTTACTTAACCTATATTTGTTTGTACTTATGTTTTAGCTTAAAAACAAAAAGTCATAAGCCCAAATAAATGGGTGGTTTAAAAAAAAAGTCTAAGCCACTCTACAAGTAATAAACCCAACCTTGTAGATGTGCTTTTCTAGGCTTTTGCAGGTAAGAACTAGCTCATCACCAATAAACTTAATAAATATCCATCACTGTCATACATTTAGTCATTTTAGAATTAAGTTTGTCATTTCCTAGAAAAAAATGAGTTGCCAAACCAAGTAGGATAAACTCTTTTTAAGAAAATCTAGCCATAAAATGCTTATTTATAAGTGTAAGATCAAATAAAAAGGGCATTAGATCTGTGATGGAGATGGTGAGCACACTTAGATCATTTTATGCATATTGCCTTTCCAAGCTTGATATAAATAGTTAATATGAATTATAAACTTCTTACGAAGGCTTATTACTTAGTTGTTAGGGACTTGAGTTGATTTGTCTTTCTTGTGCAAGGGTGTGGTTTTATATGGTTGTGGCCTAGATAACCTTCAAAAGCCAACATTTTCAAGTCTTATAATATGGCGGCCTAGGATAGCTCTCGCCTTATTTTAAACTCTGTAATAACCATCTCCAACCAAACTATGGAGATGTCGTAATTTCATGCCTCTTAGGCTAAGTGTAATAACTTGGCGTTATTCAAATGGGTGAAGCAAGATGAGAGCCACAATTTGCTTCATATTTTTTAGGGTTTGATCTTTTAAGCAAATTCTATATCCTCGTAATAAGGGGGCTAAATCCTAAGGATGGGACAAACTTAGCTGATATGTCAATTGAAAGGGTGCTACAACAAATTTGAATTTTGTTATACTCATAGGGACAAAGGATTTTTGCTAGCCCACCTTTATTTTTGTATGCTCACTTGTTCACCCACAAATACATCCAAATAACATTGGCTTAGAATTCTGATTTTCAATTCCACACGAAGCAACAATGAAAAAAATTGAGCTCGATATTGGTGCAAAAACACATAGGGTATGCTAAAATTATAAAATCACATTTTTCAAGTTTTATTCTAAAACTAAGAACATTCTTTTGCTAATCATATTATAGACGTTTTGTTAAAAATTTGATGCTACATATCTGATTTGTCCAATCTTATTATTGCACCATGTCGCTCGAAATTCAATAGAGAAATGGAGAACTCTTGCAAGACACTCTCATCCCACTAAGTCATCATCAACCACACACAACCAACTCTAAAAACAAGGCCCGTCAAGACACTCCCAGCCCAATCCGGCCTGGCCCAGCCCAAAGCCACCAAAATCAGCTCGAACTTCCCTTCACCACTGCCATAGTCTGTAGCCAAGGCCCCATTTTTAAATCGAGAAAATTACTTACTTGCCATTAGAAGATAAGGAAATTCACTCTGTGACATACCATGAAATGAACTTCCTTATTTGTCACAGCTTCTAATTTTCATTCTTTCTCGTCATTCCTTGTGTGTGACTGTCGACAGCGAACGGCGACGGTGCTCAAACCATAAACCCCTCTCGGAAGCAAAAGCGGGCTAAAGGGGAAGGCTTCGAGGGTGAGGAGGACAGAGCGCAGGGGACCGCATCCCCATCACGGGTGTCCATGTCGGCACTACGACCCCACCACTGTTCACCGCCTGCAACCGCGCCTGAGGTTGCCATCTTTCTCTCTAAGGGCAAATGTATCTTTTCTATGGGTTAAATGAACGGTAGTAACTTGAAAGAAATAAAAATTAGAAATAGTGACAAATAAAAAAAGTTCATTTTAAGAAATTATACATAAAGAATTATCTTATCTTCTAATGAAAATAAACAAATTTGTGATAAAAATCTGGCAGCCACCCCGATCCCATCCGTTTCTCTCTCTTTTCCCTCATCTCTATTTTTTCTTTTTTTACCCATGACACCTCTCGAACTCACACCACCTGACATAATGATATTTAGGTAGTGTTTGGTTCATGGTACTAGTGGTAGATGGGATCACTCCGTCCAGTTTTTAGTCTCATCGGGTGTTTGGTTCGTGGACGGGAGCGAATAGACTCATCCAACCTCAAGGAATATTCAATTCAGATCTTGGACCGCCCGATCCCTGAAAAAGCCGGACGAGCTCATCCGCTTTGGTTCGCGTCTGTGACTTCTCACCCCCGGAGCAGATGATAGTGGGGTCAGATGAACAGTACCCGCATGTTTCCGATTTTTACTTCCCTCTTTCTCTATTTGGATAGTAGGTTACCGTGGTTTAAAAATGATGAAACTTTTTATGTAGATTCTATAATTAATGATGAATCTATTTTAAAAGGATTCATCTAAATATCCATTGTAGATTTCAAAATAAAAATCTCCAAAGAAGACTACTCATAGAAATTCTAGCAATTTTAAGGCATCAAAGAAATTAAAAAATCTAAAACAAATTCACTAATATTCCTCTAATATGACACAATAATTTTTAAAATTATTTTAATCCTAGGTTATTTGTTGAAAAAATAATTTCTTTGCAATGCTCTATTTATATATATTTTTATCATTTAATGTGATATTCTTTTTTAATTTAATTTGAATTCAAACATGCACTAATTCATGCAAACGTTTATAAAATACATATAAATACAAATATATACAAATCAGTGTTAAAATTTTTATCACAATCAACTCAGCCCATCCTATTTATCGAATCAAATAGAAAAATAACTCATTCTTTCATCCGACTAAATATAAAGCTACCTCTCCATTAAGAAAATAGGAATAACCATATTATGTTCTAACTAGGGATATCAATGAGGACCAGATCTCTGATTCTTCACGGGCAATTCCCTTATTAGGGGACGGGGATAGGGAGATTTCGTCACCCGCGGGGATATAAATGGTATAAATCATATCCCCGTCGGGTCTAGCAGGGACGGGTATGGGGAAGCATTCCCCGTCCCCGTTTCCCCGTGGGGATCCGTTTCGGCCTAGGCATGCGCGACCGACCCAGGCGGGAGCCAGATGCGCGGCCCAGGCGGGCGCTAGCACGCAGCCCAGCCAGGCACGGCCTGGCACCGTGGCATGGTGTGGGTCGGCCCAATGGGTGGCCTTGGCCCAATGGGTGGCCTCGGCCCAATGGGCTGCCTCGGTCCAGATGGGCGGGGACGGGTTCCCCGTCGGGTCTCCATTCCCCACGCGGGGATGGGGATGGGGACAAAATAGTCCCCGCGAGCGAGGGCGGGGACGGGGACAAAGAATTTTCCTTCGTGCGGGGACGGAGATGGAGAGCCATTCCCCGACGGGGAATTCCCTGTTGACATCCCTAGTTCTAACCCAACGCATCCTTAAACCCTAGCGGTGGCAGCAGCAGCGGGAGGCCACCGTGCCTGCCCTGTCGCCGATGTGGAACAGCGCGCCGCCTCTGCCGCCGATGGCGGCGGCCCCGCTTCCCCTGGGCACCACCGGGGCAGGCCATCTCCCGCCGCCGACCGGGGCGCTGCAGAGCAGCCAACTGTTGACGCCGGCGGAGCTGGAGGCACAGCTGGTGGAGAAGGCCCACAAGTGTCACCAGCTCAACTCCAAGTGCTACGGCGACAAGCGCAAGTTCGGGTTCGTCGAGGTGCAGAAGGAGGACATGCCCCCCGAGCACGTTCGCAAAATCATCAGGTAACCTCTAGATCCGCACCACCTCGGGATGTTGCAGGCTTTACCATCTGCTCATGGTTAAGTTTCGATGCTTTCGCGTTCGTGTTGCGCTCTAGTGGCTATGGTTTTAGGTGGTTCTATAGTTGTGCGTAGTTTTTAACTGACGTCGTGGTTGCGATTGATCTCTCGTTTGATGTTACATGTTGTGCAAGCAGATAAGTAATTGTTTTGAGTTTCTGGTTGTAGCTGTGCGATGAGTACTACTTATGTTTGCATTTGGCTGTGTTATGGCATGCTTGGCTATGCAGCCTTTTGCTATTACCTACTAATGTTCGGTGGTAAAATATTAGCTGCAGTCCCAACTCTAGATTATAGAAGTAAGAATCACACATATTTTGATGATGTAGCTATGGTCAATGTAGTGATATGCTAGTTATTTTAGCTTATGATTTGTGACGTATTGTGGTTGGGTTGTCTTTGGATGCTATTCATGGTGTGACTAAATCACAATCTCACAATTTACGGGGTCTATGAGTGCTATAGTGACACTTTTGATATCGAGTGCTATACCGACACTTTTGATATCTTTTTTGTTTTTTTATCTATTTCCATTTGGTGCATTGCACTGTTCAACTGATTGCATTTTTTATCTTGATTTTCAGCCTACCAACTTATCGTTTGAAAGTTTGTGTGAGCTGTCAGAAGCTGCTAAAGTGTTATGTACTCAATGAGCTACATCATAGACCTCCCATGGCGCAAAAAAAAGAAGCATTTGTTCTGTTCGCTCCAAGATACAAAGTTTTTTCAAACTACAGAACTTGACTGGGCAGAAGCAGGCTTGCAAGTTTGCAAGCAGGGATGCAACATGCTAAATTTGTTGATTCACAGGACAAATCTTAACACTCTGCACTTAGACTACAATTTCAATTTGAAACCTGTGAATACTCTTACAACAAAGGAAAGGAAGAAATCTTGTTTTGGAAATGCATTTCATTTGTGTTGTGAGATTTTACGACTTACTAAGTTGGTTGTTGATGCAAACATCCAGTTCTGTCTAGGAAACGTTGACGCTTTCCAGTTGGCAGATGGTCTGCAATACATCTTCTCCCATGTTGGCCAGTTAACTGGTATGTATCGTTACAAGTATCGCTTGATGCGGCAAATCAGGATGTGCAAAGATCTGAAGCGCTTGATATATTATCGATTCAACACTGGCCCTGTTGGAAAAGGACCCGGCGGTTGTTATTTATACAACAACAGTTCACTGGCTGGAATATAGGAAGTTTTCGCCCATTCCTTTTCTTCCACTGTCATACAAGCATGACACCAAACTTCTTATACTTGCATTGGAAAGGCTGAAGGAGTCATATAGTGTAGCAGTTAGGTTAAATCAACTGCAACGAGAGGAGCTGGGTTCGATTGAACAAGCATATGATAATCCACATGAGGCACTTTCAAGGATCAAACGTCATCTTCTTACTCAGCGTGCTTTCAAGGAAGTTGGCATAGAATTCGTGGACTTATACAGCTACTTGATTCTGGTATATGAAATTGAGCCTCTCGAGAAAATCACCGATGCATACTGAGGGCATAAATATTATTAAATTTGACAACTGGTCACCAACATACAAAATAAGCATAGTCCAGGTTAAAGGTAGAAGTTTTTGCATGAGAATATTCGAACAACAAAGCATGTTGTGTTGTAATGCGGATTACATAGCTTTAGCAGGGAAAAACCATGCCGGACGTCCACATTCACCTTGTGGCCACACCACTGTAGTCTTTGGAAATAAAGGTCTGATCATCCCAATTCTCATGTTGAACACACCACAGTCGTGAAAAGGATATGCATCGGTATTTCCTCGATCATAGTCACGCATGAAGTAGATGTATTCCTCCTGAACTTCACATTCAGAAGTAGGGAGAGACTTGGAGTGTGCGCCAACAAAGAGTGCTTGGCCTCCCAAAGTATTGACCCTTCTCCATTGACCACAAAGATTGGTGGTCAAGCTTGCCTCAAAGAAGTCAAATGAAAGGGTGCGGGCATGCTTTATCTTATCAACATATGCCACAGTGGACAAGACTTTAACCAGTCTTACCTGCAACAATCTACCTCTATATTCAGGAAGGTAACACCAATATACACAGGTATAGCCCTTATTAGCAAATGATTGGACTGTGGACACTGAATCATCCATGGAATCGACAATATATTTGATGGGTGGGATTCTTGGCTTACCTTCATAACTCGAATCAATCTCAAGGACGAAGAGCTTCTTGGGTGAGAGAGCATACAACTTTCCATCCAAGAATGCAAGGTCAAAGATGAACATATGATCAGGCAGTCTAAATGCAGTGATAGTCGAGGCTCGGCAAATAGAAATTATGCACCCATATGTGTTGTCTGTGATCATATGTGTTGTCCTCCCCACCTCTTCCCTCTTCCTCTACCCCAAATTCTCCTACTTCGATCCCAAGTTCGAGAACCCTAGCCACCAATAGGATTTCATATGTTTTTGGTTTAGTTTGGTTTTTACTAGAAAATCGAGTTCAGTCTTAGTGGGAACTTCACCAGTTTTTCATTGCTTATTTAGCTAGCATTGTCTATGTCAGCTAATATTGTTGAAGTTATATCTTTGGGCGATGGCTGTGGCCTGTGGCTAAAGATTTAGAGCTTGAGAGGTGTTCATCTTGTAGGGGTGAACCTTGCCTTGCCTATTATCGGACGATGGCGCAAACCTCTGCGATGCAGTGCGCCTGAAGAGATTTTTGCTGGAAACACACCAGTATAACTTGGGCACAGGAAGATTCTTCTACTGCCTGTTGTGCCATGCTCCGGTGTGCAAAGCGATAGACACCAGAATAGCTTCAATGGGACCCTTTCTACTACACACGCCACTGGGGCGCTGGTGCGAGCGATGTCATGATCTCGTGTCAGATGACAAGTTGTATGGTTTGTATGATACACTGGTACAATTTTGCACTATAGAGTGTTGGACGGAGAGCAGCAGTGCGACTACCGAGTATGGGTGGGTTTATGATATTGTACATGTTGATTTCGATTGGTCGCTCGGGCCACCCTGTGACATCTTTTGCATTACATGCCGGTGTGGCTTCAAACATATTGAAGACGGTGCTAAGCACGATTGCCTCCTCATCCGTACTATTGACTTCATGGGCAGCAAAGCCCGCGTTTAGATTCCTGCAATCCATTTTATGGCACACCCATGGTGCTTTATCCCTGTATTAGAGTCCCTTGTGACATGCTATTTCCGGATCCAAGACTAAAATTAACATGTGACATCTGTTTCTGGATTCTATACACATATTCTAAAAGAAAGGGGTAATTTCTTATATGTCATTGCTAAAACTCACAAATTACTTATATGCTATCACGTGTCTATGATACATGGAGCCATCTCAGTTAATGACACGTGAGGTCTAATGACATATCAGAGACTTAAATTTAGCCAGTAACATATAAGAAACTATCCCTAAAAGAAAATAGTGACCAAAGAATGTACATATACGATTTCTATATTTATCGTATAAACATTTTAAATATTTAATCAAATATTATCTAAAATATCAAATATTTATATCTAATGGGAGTACTAAACTTATTAACTTATTTATGTCAAAGTAAAATCGCGCTCTCCACCCTACCGTATTAGCCTATTTATATCCGACTGGGCGGCGCTCTCTGTCTGAGCTTCTGCCTTCTGCCTCCCGCACGCGTCGCCCATCCACCGGCTGCCAGTGCTCCCGTCCTCGGCTTCTGCTTTCCGCACGCGTCGCCCATCCACCGGCTGCCGGCGCTCTCGGCCTCGGCTTCTGCTTTCCGCAACGGTACGTCAGCGCTCCCTTTCTCCCTCGTCGTCGTTTCACTCGGGGTGAGCGGGTGTTGTTGCTCCGCCGGCCACCTCTGGCGGGTGTTGTTGCTCGCCGGTGGTAGATCCGCGCCTGGTTTCAGGACTCCTATTGATCATTTGATCGTGTTGTGTCTTCAAGATTTAGCAGGTGGTTTGATGCTGTGTTCCCAGACCCGCCTGTCCTCCCTGTTGGCACTCCCTGCATTGATTTGGGCGGAACAGGGTTCTTGGAACGATGGAGTCTATCGATTCTGCGAATTTTTGCATCAATTTGCTGAACTGCTAAAATCAGACGATTGGATTCTCCTTTGCGAAATTCTTCATATGTTCTTGCCGAAGTCTCCCCTTTGTTACGGAAGCTGTTAATTACTTAATTCCGTCTGATAAGATCATTTTGGTACATTTTGTGCCAAGATTACTATTTCTTTCGCTCAAAAGTTCTGATTCTGTAGGCCACCCTCGTAGGGTGCAGTAGTTCTGGGTTCTTTGACTTCTTTCACCTCTACATTTGGTTCGCTTTAGGGAGCAGTTCTTGATCACATTAGTCATTTTCTTAGTTTCTTTATGAATTTCTGTCTGTCATTCGTTAATCTGCGTTAGTTCACGGTGTGTTAAAAGCATGGGGTTCTTAGTTGAGTGAGCTGTTCAGTTCTTGTTATCGTCTGCCGTCTGCAACGTTACCATTGGAACTCTTTCTCATGATGTATAGATGGATACTTTGAGCTATTTGTCATAGTTGTTGGTCATTTCTTGCCAGATCACAATTAGGATTGGATATCTGGGTCTGAACATTTTTTAATAAATGCTGCATGTAGTAGCTTCTTTTCTTTTTTGAAACGACTTTTATTGGGTTTTTATTTTAGTCATGTGCGCCGGCTTGTGTTTGAGAAAATGATATACTTTATTTTTTTAAAAGGAGAAAACCTCGACTTATATTGAGAGCCAATGAATAGGTTCACAATACACCGAAAGAAAAGAAAAACGAAAACAAGAGAAATAGTTGGGGATACCAGCAGACCAGGATGCACATCCATCAGAGTGATAGAGTAACAGATAAACATGTCAATTAGTTACATATTTGAATGAAGGCACCAAATCAAATTTCACAAATGTTAGAAACTGAACCCTCAGCTGGGATGAAGCTCCGCAGCCACTCCCGGATCTGAGTACACCGCTCCCCATTGGTATAAGTGTTTAACCTTATGCAAGCACTTCCAAAACTGAGAGGTGCCTTACTGTCTGGATGAAAAGAAATTATCATCTGGTATGTATTTGGCCCTAAACAGCCTACACCAGATGTCCTCAGAGCCAGATGAAATCTTCCAAATCCATTTGACCATGAGACAATCATTCATTATCATAGTGTTTAAAATACCAAGATTAGAGATGACAGTCCATTTAGCCATATGGTATTTATTCACATCCTCAGCCCCTCTACAAAAGAATCTAGATCTGATAGTGTCCATTTTCCTGTAAACCCCTTTACGAAGGCGGTAAAACCCCATGGTATACATAGGTAAGCTAGTGATATAGGAATTAGTCAGAGTCCATCTGTCTCCATAGGTTAGATTTTTACCCTTTCATAGGTCTAATCTTTTGATTATTTTTAGAAAGATCTCAGTTGAGTCAGCAGCACCTAATTGCTGGTCAGATACAGGAGTACCCAAGTAATTCAAGGGGAGCTGGTATACTTTATTTAGTTAGGACTAATCTGTATAAGCAGAGGCAGTTGGATAGAAATAATTTCAGGTCTGTTGTATTTACAGCGCCTCTTGAGATTCCACAGTCTTTTTCGCACATGCTAAAAAAGGTCCGAATATAGAAATTATTGGATTCACTTCTTACTGCATCAGTTCAGAAAATTCATTTTGCAAATACTTTGATTCCCAGTTCAGAAATTTCAGTTTTTTCGCTTGTCAGCCTACGCTGTTGATCTTGTTACTGAATGTCTTCTTTTGAACTGCAGCAACAGTTGCATCACCCGATACATAGGGTGCCTAACTGTCTCATAGTTTTACCTGTTCCTTTGCGAATTCATCTGCTGAGGAGTTGAGCACCCAGATGTTGATGCACCGTAGAGGGATACGAGAGCATGACTTCTGACAACAACATCACAATTCTTTTCCTGAGAAAACGAAAGTATCGCTGCTCCAGTCCTCCAGATACAATGACATGAGTATTGGCTGTCTTCTTTTGTTCAGATAGTTTCAGAAAATTTAGAAACTGTTCTGTTCCTGGTAGTTAGGTTCGATGCATCTTCCTGACAGGGAGGAGTTGTTTTGGCCTTTCAGTTTCACAACTTACAAACTGCTGAAAGCATTATGTGGAAATAATGGTGGAACGGGTTTTGGCAGCGACATGGTTGTAGTTCCCATCTACTGATCTACATCTCTATGACTGAAAGCAATAATATGTGTAAATAATTTTACTCAACCATGCTCTTGATACGCCAAATAGTACAGTCAATGTTTGTTCAACTTAGCTTTTTCAGTGAGGAAATGAAAATCATGGTTACATCATAATTGTGTGCTGAAGCTCCGCACAGAACTTCATCAACTCACCATCTCACCATTTATTGGAATATTTCCAGCAAATGGATGTATGTTGAGAAAGGTCGTGTTTCCAGGAGTAGAGTGTTTTCTTCTTCTTCTGAGATGAAGTAGTAGATTGCAAATATTAGGCAACCCTGTGAATCTGTGATAAAAACCTGCTCCTTTCTTGTACAACTACAACTATGCACCAAACTGAGCCGCTGGTTCGAGTAGATCGGCCGGTGAGAGAATTGAGCCACTGGCGTGCCGTGTACTGGGCTCGTGTCAAGCGCGCGCGTTCACATCTGTTCCTTTGCTCTGCAGTCCGGGCAGAGCAATAAAAACTTGCGAGCTTGATCAGATTGGAACCCTAAATCTCACAAGATTTGCTATTGCGTACAGAACTAGTCTTGCAGCAGAAAGAATGAAAATACGCTCCTCAAGAATCTAGAGACTGAACTGCACCTGTGCCACACAACTCAACTAAAAACTGAGTTTTTTAGGGAGTTGCATACACTGCACAAGAACAAATTTCGCATTACTGTCGCTACAAGATTACATCTCTCATATTTGTTTCACTGATGTGCAGTTTCTGCAGAAGCAGAACAGCATGCAAGAAGGCCCAACTCGGCAAGCTCGAGTGCCGAATCAATCCAAGTCAAAACCCACCGGGACACGACGATCACGCATCGCACATCAATCACATCGCCGTCGAAGTCCTCGTTGGCGCGATCTACTCGCAGTAGTACACGTCGACGGGCTCCATCAGCGTGTGCGCTCCGCCTCCGGTAGAGTAGCTCGCCTCGCAGGCACAGCACGACGCCTCGGCGACCTTGCCCTCGCGGTCGATGCGGCACTCGACGCTGTCGGCGTGGTTGCAGAGCGGGCATCGGAAGACCGTTGCCGGCTGCAGCGGCGCCTTCTTCCGCGGCCCCATCGGCTTGGACGAAGCCAACGACTTGCTCGTCCCCAATCCCCCATGTCTACTGCCGTCGAGAAGGATCTCGCGTTCGCGAAGTGAGCTTGCAGCAGGACGCGAGACGAGTCGTCGGACGGGAGAATGGACCTCGTCGGCGTCCTCCTCTGCACCATGGCTGACGCTGCCACTGGTGGATCTCGCGTCCGGAACTCATGAAGCGTTTGCAGGCTTGCAGCAGGAGGATGGCCAGGCGCAGGGGCCCCCTATTGTAGCCGTGTTCGTGTCGGACTCCACCGTCATTGGCCCCAATGTCAGTGGCTGTATCCCGGCCCTGACATTGGACCCACCTGTCAGTGGACAGGTGTCACCTGCAGCAACCGACCTGCGCCTGCGAGGCCGTCGCCTTGAAATGCCCCGCCTCGGCGCCCAAATGTAACCGTCGCAACGAACACCTGTTCTGCTCCCTTCTCTCCTCTTCCCCTCGCCACAGCGCCAAGAAACCAAGAAACCCACTCGCTAGCCACCGTCCGCCTCCGCCCCTGAAGCAGCAGCACCAGCGGTGGCGATGGAGTTCTTCCCCGACGGGATCCACGTGCGGCTGCGGAACCGCGTGCACGGCATGTACCTCCACGCCGACGAACTCTGGGTGGGTATCTCCCTGAGCCCGCGCCGCGCGTCGGTGAACGCCGCGTGGCAGATGCACCGCGTCGTGCGCGACGGCACCACCTACGTCCTCCTCCACAGCGCCGCCTACGGCCGGTACCTCGCGGTCTCGCCCCACCAGTCACCGCCGGGCCACCGCGGGCACTGCGCCATCCAGCGCTCCTACGACGTCCCGGAGCAGGACGACGTCATCTGGGAGGCCGTCAGGGCGGGGGACGGGGACGACCACGTCCTCGTGCGCCACGTCTCCAACCGCTTCCTCCGCGCCAACGGCTGGTACCGCCCGTGGTACACCGGCGTCACCGTCGACAACTATGACAACCTGAGTTTTACGATGATGCATTGGATGGTTGAGGCCATCCCCCCCGAGACAGGCGCCGCCAGTCCTTCCACTTCCAACTCAGGTGAGCACGCCGCCCCTTCTCCTTGTTGGCACTCCCTGCATTGATTTGGGCGGAGCAGCGTTCTTGGAATGATGGAATCTATCGATTCTGCGAATTTTTGCATCAATTTGCAAGAACTGCTGAAATCAGACGATTGGATTCTCCTGGGCGAAGTTCTTTCATCTGTTCTTGCCGAAGTCTCCCCTTTGTTACGGAAGCTGTTAATTACTTAATTCCGCCTGATAAGTTCGTTTTGTTACATTTTGTGCCAAGATTACTTCTTCTTTCGCTCCAAAGTTCCAATTCTGTAGGCCGCGCTCGTAGGGTGCAGTAGTTCTGGGTTCTTGACTTCTTTCTCCTCAGCATTTGGTTCGCTTTAGGGAGCAGTTCTTGATCACATTAGTCATTTTCTTAGTTGCTTTATGAATTTCTGTCTGGCATTCGTTTAATCTGCGTTAGTTCATGGTCTTTTAACAGCATGGGGTTCTTAGTTGAGCGAGCCGTTGAGTTCTTGTTATCGTCTGCCGTCTGCAACATCACCATTGGAATTCTTTCTCATGATGTACAGACGGATAATTCGAGCTATTTGTCATAGTTGTTGGTCATTTCTTGCCAGATCACAGTCAGGACTGGATATCTGGGTCTGAACATTTTGTTCTCGTTACGAGTGCATCTAGAGTTCCAGATATGTTCATTCAGTTACCAGTTTTCTCTGCTCGTTTTGGTTTCCTAAACACCAGTGTTCCATTGCAACAGCATCCTGCAATACTTTACGGCCGGTTCCGCGGGCAAACTGAGGTCGTGCGGTTGCAGCGTGTCTGGGGGATCCTGTACGTGCGGGCGGATGATTTCGGGAACATCGATCAGCTCGGCTGGAGAATGTTCCAGTTCTACGGCCGGTCCGTGTTCCGCCTGAGGTTGGAAGTGGCGCGCCTTGAGGGCATCTTCTTCAACATCACGCTGTGCGTGCGGGCCGGCGACTACGGGCGGCTGACCCCTCTGGTCGTGGACCTCCCTTTCCACGAGCGGGTCATGGAGATCGTCGTCCTCACCACCGGGACACCAGGTGAGAATTTTGCAGTTTTTTCAGTAGTCTGTGCAGCACTAGTTACCTGTTTCTCTTCTCATGAAAGGTGTTCAGTAGATCATACTAATGGGAATAGATACACTAACTTGCATACTATGTACCATAGCTCATATGCTCACAACAGTTTTGTAGTTCTGAATTTTCTGTGAGAGATCAGTAAAATTGTTGCTGCATGTCAGATGTTCAGTAGATCATAGTATCATAATGATGACAATAGCTACTGTGTACCATATCTCAGATGTTCAGTAGGTCATAGTATCATACTGATGGAAGTAGCTACTGTGTACCATATCTCAGATGTTCAGAGACCTTCTGTAGTTTTGAATAAATGCTGCATGTAGTAGCTTCTTCTTTTCTAATTATTTACCATTTTTCCATAATTAAAAATATAGAAAACCTATTAAAACATTATTCAAGATTTTCTAAATTTTTCTCATAATTAAAACATTTAGTTTATCATTGAAAAACATATATATATATATATATATAAGATTAATAGAATTAAAAACATTTCATTTTATTTATTTCACCAAAGGAATCATTTTTAAAACCTTTATCTAAATTATTAAAGAATTTACATATTTTTTATATTAAAGAAAACCTATTTTCTGGATTAAACAATTGCTGGGGGTTTTGCAAATCTAAATTACTGTTGGGGGGGGTTTGCAACAAAATGGCTTATGGGGGGAATCTCAAAAATGGAGTGACTTATGGGGGGTTTGTGCATTTTTCCCTTTTTGAAACGACTCTTCTTGGGTTTTTATGTTAGTCATGCGCGCCAGCTTGTGTTTGAGAAAATGGTATACTTTATTTAGTTAGGACTAATATGTAAATAAGCAGAGGCAGTTGGATAGAAATAATTTCGGGTCTGTTGTATTTACAGCGCCTCTTGAAATTCCACGGTCTTTTTCGCAGATGCTAAAAAAAGTCCAAATATAGAAATTATTGGATTAATTTCAATTCGGAAAATTCATTTTGCAAATACTTTGATTTCCAGTTCAGATATTTCAGTTTTTTTGCTTGTCAGACTACACTGTTATTCTTGTTACTGAATTTCTTCTTTTGAACTGCCGCAGCAGTTGCATCACCCAATACATACGGTGCCTAACTGTCTCATTGTTTTACCTGTTCCTTTGCGAATTCAGCTGCTGAGGAGTTGCGGCACCCAGATGTTGATGCACCGTAGAGGAATACGGGAGCAGGAGTTCTGACAACAACATCACAATTCATCTCCTGAGAAATATCGAAAGTATCGCTGCTCCAGATACAATGACATGAGAATTGGATGTCTTCTTTTGTTCAGATAGTTTCAGAAAATTCAGAAACTGTTCTGTTCCTAGTAGCTCGGTTCGATGCATCCTCTTGACAGGGAGTGGTTTGCTTTGGCCTTTCAGTTTCACAACTTACAAACTGCTGAAAGCATTATTTGGAAATAATGGCGGAACGGATTTTCACAGCGACATATTCCCATCTACATCTGTATGGCTGAAAGCAAGAATAGTGTTACTAATTTTACTCAACCATGCTCCTGCTACGCCGAATAGTACAGTCAATGTTTGTTCAACTTAGCTTTTTCAGTCAGGAAATGAAATCATGGTTGCATCATTGTGTGCTGAAGGTCCGCACAGAACTTCATCGACTCACCATTTCTTGGAATATTTCCAGCAAATGAATGTATGTTGAGAAAGGTCGTGTAGACAGTATACGTCTTCAGAAGTGAGTGTTTCTTTCTTCTTCTGAGATGAAGTAGTAGACTGCAAATACTAGGCAACCCTGTGAATCCGTGATAGCCTGCTCCTTTCTTGTACAAGTACAACTATAGCCATACACCAAACTGTTTTTTTAGAAGCAGCAAAACTGATTCTGGCTATGGCTAAATACAGCTCCTTAGAGCATCTCCAAGAGAACCGTTATCATCCATGCTATCCTGATTTTTAGCTAGAAGGGTCAAAAACCGGTCTCCAACAGAAACGCTATCATCCCCGCTACTTTGGCGCACACTCCATCGCCGTCCTCCCACACGCCATATTTGGCGTGTCTCTCTCCCCACGCCATCCCCCAACCGCTGCTCCGCCCGTGTGCTCCCGCCACCACCCCGACCAGCTCGGGACCAGGACGGAGCCGCGCCGCCACATCCGGCCTTTTCTTCCCTCTCCGTCTTCCCAGATCCGGTCGGAGAGCAGGAGCAGGACAGAGAAGGGGCTTGGGGCCGCCCACACCTACTCCTCCATTCCATTTCCTCCCCCAAATCCCCTTCCACTGCCGCCTCCGAGGAAGATGAGGGAGAGGAGACGACGGGATAGCGTCTGCGGCCCTGCGCTCCGCCCCCGCCGCCCTCGTCGCCTGTGGCCCTGGGCGCCGCCCCCTCCTGCGGCCTCCGGTGGCGCCGACGACTCCATCCGCCTCTACGACCTCCCCACTGTCGTCGAACTCTGCCCGCTCCTGGACCCCTCCGCCGCGGCCTCCGCGCTCCACCTCTACGACGCCGACGGCTTCGCGCTCCTCGCCACGCTCCGCACGTTCCCGCGCCGAGAGGCCGCCGAGGGGCCCACCGTGCACCCGTCAGGCCGCGTCGCGCTCGCCATGCTCAACCTCGTCACGGGACGACGCAGGTTCGTGTGTTGCCTCGAGCGCTCTGCGTCGACGGTCGCGTATGCTGAGGACTGCTTCATATTACTTCCTCTGGTATGTATGAGGTATATATGCTCAGAAGTCAGGTCTGTTGATTTGCAGGAGTTATGGAAAAACAAGTGAAGAACAAACTATGATGCAAGTTAATTGATGGTTCTCAATTCAAGTTAATTTATAATGCTGGATAAATTTGAACAATGATCTGGTATTCAGATGTCTGAGTGCTTTCCCAAAAGCTGCTTGCGCTTCGACATCATAACATAATCTGGTATTCAGATGTCTGAATGATTTCCCAAAAGCTTGATCTATGTAGTGTTGCCCTGCTTTGTGAAATCACCTAGTTGATCTCTGCAGCAACTGTCAAATATATGATTTTTCAAAAGCTGCTTCCCTAAAATTGACCAAATGTTATCTTTACAAGATAGTGCCGCTAGTTTTATCTCTCCGGTAATGCTGTGACACCGATAACGATAAGTCCTTGCATGCTCTGTACAATTGATTTTGCATGGACAGCTCTCTACAATAGACCAAAGTTTATGGAGCAGCTTGGTCTTCCATGATCAGAAACCCCAGCAAAAATCGCACTACAATTAATTTGCCCAATTTAGTTGTTTTGAAAAAATAGCCGTTGAAGAAATAACCGTTAAAAATATAGCCGTTACAAAAAATATAGTGTTACAAATATATTGTTAGTTATAGAATACTATTAAAAAATAAGAGAGAGAATATAGAGTGTGAAATATGGATATGCTGTTGGAGTGGTGGGGTATTATGGAGAAGGAATCTTTATAGATGGTAATCCATATGGGGATATAGATGATAAAATATGGATGTGCTGTTGGAGTTGCTCTTACCGCGTTACAAAACCGATTCTGGCTATGGCTAAGACCAGCTCACTACCACGTTACGGATTGAGTAAAGCCACCGCGCTACAGTATTTTGAACAGTAAACATGGATGACGTTACAGTAGATGTCGCCACTCGCTGTAGATGTTGACAGGCTCCGTGAGCGCGTTGGTGCGGGTGCCTTATCTCTCCTTCAGCGCCGTATGATGTCAGAAGTTAGAAATTAGAAATCTAAATAAATAGAATGATTGAAAAGTGATTTATAAGGAAGATATAAGTTTGTTTCTGAGGAAATAAATTAAAAGTTAAGAGTAATTTTTTGAAAAGTAGTGTGCTGAAAAGTTAAAAATTTATTATAAAAAGTCAACAGCTAAAATCCGAAAATAGCTTTTTTAAAAAAAACAAAAGCAAAAGCCTAAACAAATACACTCTTAGTCTGATTCTGCTGCTGGACCCCACTTATCAGTGGACTGATCAGGCGGTTGGTCTAGTTTTTTTTTTAGGCAAATGCAGGAATTTTATTTTGGTGACTTAAATATTAGCTTGTACATACACGGGTTTTCAGACGAACAACACGAAGCATTGCCGTGCTCCACTTCAAACTATACTCCTCGTAGAGAACGATCACGCGTAACACATGACAACATCTCCGTCGTAGTCCAGGCGGCCGGCGCCACCGCACGAGGCCCAGCACGAGGCATCTGCTGCACCACCTTCTTCGGCGCCGCTGTCAGCTCGGACGCCGTCGACTCCCTCGTTCCGGTGGCTGATGCCGTCGAGATGGATCTCGCGTTCGCGTAGTGAGTTTGCAAGAGGAGGCGAGACGACTCGTCGGACAGGAGAACAGAACGAGTTCAATCGTGCTGCCTGCCCAACTTCTTCCGAAAAGAAAATTTGTGCTGCGTTCCCCAAAAAACAAAGTGTTCTGCACAGGGATGCCCTGGGAACCGATACTGCGGCCGTGTCCGCGTCGGACTCGGACTTGATTGTGCCTGGTCCGTGCTACCATCCATGGCCCCATATGCCAGTGGCTGCAGCGCTGGCCGGATGATTCGCGTCCAGGCCCTGAAGCTGGTCCCACCTGTCAGTAAGGCACCACCATCACCGGCGGCCGCGATGGAGTTCTTCCCCGACGGGATCCACGTGCGGCTGCAGAACCGCGCGTCCATCCACTGTCACACCCGGTTTTAAAGGAAACAACCAGATGTATTCCACATGTATGCCAGGATCAAGTTTTACATACATGCAGTGACGTCATTAATGATAACATAAACTGTGTCTTAAATAACGCAAACAATCCTTACAAAAGGACCCGAAGGTCTGAAAGAAAAAGCTAATAAATCTTCAAATGGCAGCGGAACACCCATCCATCCACAGGCGTTGTCCGGGGGAAACACCAGCCTAGGACATGGTCTTCAATCAACGCCTTCTTCCTTCTAGAAATCAGCGTCCTCGCCCGAGACTTCCTCGAAGACTTCACCTTCTGAGCAGCATCCGAGGGTAGGGAAAAGGCAAGCGTGAGTACATAAAGTACTCAGCAAGTGGAGGAAAAATATGACATGCAGGCTATTAACAAGGAAAAGTCAACTTGGGGATTACTGCGACTATGCTCAGCTAAAATCAGACTCAAACAACCTAGCAATCCTATTTACTAGATTTTTATTCCAACAATTTAAGAACATAACTCATCGGATTCCATCCGACTACCGGACTCACCAGATACCCCATATCCGGCTACCGACTCATCGGGGAGTACCACCACCCGACTACCCAAAACCAACCCTTAAAGTTCCCATCTAATCCTGAAGAAGTCCAAGCCGCTCTTGACCGTGAGCACGGCTGATCGATCAGTTATTTACTCTGCAGAGTTTGCACACTTTACACACGAGTCGTGATTCCCTTTTTGCCTTACACTTCCGGGGTGTATGGCCGGGGTCTCACTACAAGGCTGTTACAAAGTATCTCCACATCTATAAGCACCCACTGAGGTTTCACGGCGCCGCCGCCTCGGATCTCGCCGGAGGATCGTCGGAGACAGGCAATCTAACTCTACCGGCCGCCAAACTCTTCGGGAAAAGGCGCAACCGAACGGGCAGGGCACGGGGAAGCTCACCGGGGGCTTGTCGACGGCCAGGGAGGTCTTGACAGCGGTCAGCGGCGACAATGGCGGGCGGCGGCGCTCGGAAGTCGACGGGGACCCGGCTGCAACGGCGGAGAGGCGAAATCGGCGGGCGCAGGAGCTTCCTGGGTAGCATGCGGTGCCGGAGAAAAGGTTAGTTGACCGCGGGGACCTTCGGGCGATGCTAGCGACGGAGGAGGGTGGCGGAGATTATCGGCGATCGGTGAGAGCTTGGTTCCGACGGCGGAGATGCTTCGACGAGCAGCAAAACGAGCTCCTCACGCTCCGGCGATGCTGGCGGCGAGCTCGGACGCGGCGGGGAGGTTCGGGTGCGGTGGAATCGCTCGGCGACGGCGGCGGCTATGGCGCTCGGCTTTCTCGGGTGTTCTTGCGTGTGTGCAGGGGGGGAGAAGGCAGTGCTGCTGGGAATATATAGGCGGAGGGGGGGGGGGGCGAGTTGTTGCGCAGGCGCAGCGCGTAGGGCGGGCGGCGGACTCGGATTCGGCGCGGCAGCTTCGGAGATCAGTTCGGATACGGCGCGGGCGGAGCGGCGCAGGTTGTTGCGGGGCGCGGCGGAGACGACAGAGCCGACAAGCGGGTCCCACTGGTCAGCGACACGCGCGCGGGGCGGGCTGGGCCGCGGCGATAAAACGGGCGTCACAAACCTACCCCCCTTAGGATGAATCTCGTCCTCGAGATTCGGAAAGATCGGGAAAAAGGCCGGGGAATTCTGCTTTAAGATCATCTTCTCTTTCCCATGTAGCTTCTGCTTCTGAGTGATGTTTCCATTGTACTTTACACATTCGGAGCCTTTTGTTTCGAGTAACCCGTTCAGATCTTTCGAGAATCTTGACCTGGTATTCTGAATAGGACAGATCCTCCTGAATATTCAGTTCCTCTATGGGTAGCTGCTCTTCCGCGACTCTCAGGCATTTCTTCAGTTGCGAGATATGAAAGACATTGTGCACACCAGAGAGCTGAGGTGGTAGATTCAGTTGATAGGCCACTTCCCCTCTCCTTTCCAATATTTGGAAGGGTCCAATGTATCGAGGTGCTAGCTTACCCTTGACTTTGAATCTGCGAAGACCTCTGATCGGGGAAACCTTGAGATATACGAAGTCTCCAACCTCAAAGATCATCTCTCGACGTCGATTGTCGGCATAACTCTTTTGCCTAGATTGTGCGGTCCGCAAGTTGTCCCGGATTTCCTGCACTTGCCTTTCTGCATCCCTTAAGACTTCTGGGCCAAACACTTGGCTCTCTCCAGTTTGATTCCAGAATAGTGGGGTCCTGCACTTTCTTCCGTATAGTGCCTCAAAAGGGGCCATCTTCAGGCTGGCTTGGTAACTGTTATTATATGAGAATTCTGCATAAGGGAGGTTATTATCCCAACTCTTCCCGTTCTTTAAGGCGCATGCCCTCAACATATCCTCTAGAATCTGGTTGGTTCTTTCTGTCTGCCCATCGGTCTGTGGGTGGTAGGCAGAGCTCAAGTCCAATCTGGTATCCATAGACTCATGCAGTCGTTGCCAAAATCGTGAGGTGAACTGGGTACCACGATCAGATACTATCCTCTTGGGTACCCCATGCAAACACACGATCCTAGACATGTACAATTCTGCGAGCTTTTGCCCCTTGTATGTCTCCTTGACTGGTATAAAGTGAGCGACCTTGGTCAGCCGGTCCACTATAACCCATATAGAATCGTACCCGGATTGGGTTCGGGGCAATCCCACTATAAAATCCATACCAATCTCTTCCCACTTCCATTCGGGTACTCTTAATGGTTGGAGTAAGTCGGCAGGCCTCTGATGTTCAGCTTTGACTCGCTGGCAGGTATCACATAGGGCCACATATTCCGCTACTTCACGTTTCATCCCGTACCACCAATA
Organism: Phragmites australis; assembly: GCF_958298935.1. NCBI lineage: Eukaryota > Viridiplantae > Streptophyta > Magnoliopsida > Poales > Poaceae > Phragmites > Phragmites australis. Next base: position 3,619,315 of record NC_084928.1, on the reverse strand, counting down.
TTGATCCTTGAGGTCCTGATATATCTTAGTGCTTCCAGGGCGAATAGAATAAGCTGAGTCATGGGCTTCTCTTAAAATTGTTTCTCGAATAGTTTTAATGTTCGGAACACATATCCTTCCCTTGTACCACACCACTCCCTGCTCATCCTCCGTAAATCCTGGAGCCTTGTCCCTTTTAATGAGTTGTTTGATCTCCAAAATTTTCTCGTCTTCCTTTTGACCTTTTCTTATGTCCTGGTCTAGTGTAGAATCCACCTCCATCACAACTGCTTCTGTATTGGACACAATACCCAAGTTAAGTTTTTCAAACTCGCTACACAGTCCAGGCTGTCTTTCCCGTAGGGTCATCATCCTAACATAAGCCTTTCTGCTCAGGGCGTCTGCTACCACATTTGCCTTTCCTGGGTGATAGTTGATTCCCAAGTTGTAATCCTTGATAAGTTTCAACCATCTACGCTGTCTAAGGTTAAGGTCAGGTTGGGTGAAGATATACTTCAAACTTTTATGATCAGAGAAGATCTCACACCTCTGCCCGATCAGGTAGTGTCTCCAAATCTTGAGTGCATGAACCACAGCTGCTAGTTCCAAATCATGGGTAGGGTAGTTCTCCTCGTGCTTCCTCAGTTGCCTTGAGGCATAGGCTATCACATGGCCCTCTTGCATTAGCACACACCCTAACCCTTGCCGCGAGGCATCACAGTACACCGAGAATGGCTTCTGGGTGTCGGGCATAACTAACACTGGGGCAGTGGTTAGTCTCTTCTTAAGTTCATTGAAGCTGGCCTCTCGTGCAGTGGTCCATTTGAATTCCTTTTCTTTCTCCAACAACTCTGTCATTGGTTTGGCGATCTTGGAAAATCCTTCTATGAAACAGCGATAGTACCCCGCCAAACCCAGAAAACTCCGAATTTCCGAGACGGTCTGTGGTGACTTCCAATTTATAACCTCTGCTACCTTACTAGGGTCCATGGATACTCCTCCTGCCGAGATGATATGTCCCAAGAAGGACACCTCTGTCAACCAAAACTCACATTTACTCATCTTGGCATATAACTGATTCTCCCTGAGTTTCTGCAGAACCATTCTCAAGTGCTCCTCGTGTTCTTCCTCGTTCTTCGAGAAGACCAGGATATCATCAATGAACACCACTACAAACTTGTCTAGATAATCCATGAAAACCTTGTTCATGAGATACATGAAGTATGCTGGGGCGTTGGTCAATCCAAAAGACATCACTGTAAACTCGTACAGACCATATCGGGTGACAAAAGCAGTTTTAGGGATATCCGATGCTCGGATCTTTAGCTGATGGTACCCCGACCGCAGGTCAATCTTGGAGAAGACACCTGCTCCTTTTAACTGATCAAACAAATCCTCAATTCGAGGCAAGAGGTACTTATTCTTAATGGTCACCTCATTAAGTGCACGATAATCAATGCACATTCTTTGGGTTCCATCTTTCTTTGACACAAAGATAACCGGGGCTCCCCAGGGTGAAGTACTAGGACGAATGAACCCCTTATCTAATAGCTCTTGGATTTGCTCCTTGAGCTCGGCCAATTGATTGGCAACCATACGGTAGGGCCTTTTATATATGGGGGCAGTGGCAGGTACTAATTCAATAACAAACTCGATGTCTCGATCTGGCGGCATACCTGGCAGTTCCTCGGGGAAGACGTCCGGGAATTCATTAACTATCGTGACTTCTTCTACCGCCTTGGCTTGGTTGAGCTTTACATTTCCTCCAGATTCTACTGTGGCCTTGAACTCCACCTTGGTGCCGCAGGTATGTGTTAACTGAACTGTCTTGGTGGCACATCCTATTACTCCATTATACTTGGCTAACCAATCCATCCCCAAAATGATATCTATCCCTTTCGATTCCAGGACGATAAGGTTTGTAGGAAACTCTACTCCTTCTATGGTCAGGTTTATCTTAGGGCACACATATCTTGATTCCATCTCTCCTCCTGGAGAGCTAACTAACAATCGGCTTTTCATTACGGCTATGGGCAGCTTGTGTTTTTCTACGAACTTAGTTGAAACAAAAGAGTGTGTGGCTCCGGAATCAAATAAGACTGTAGCAAGGTGGGAGTTGGCGGGGAACATACCAAGCACCACATCTGGGGAGTCTTGAGCATCCTCTGCGGCGACGTGGTTGACTCGCCCGCTCATGTAGTTCTGACGAGATTGCTGCTGCTGCTGCCCTCCGGTGCGATTCTGCTGCTGTTGGTTAGCTTGAGCCTGCTGCTTCCTAGGACACCTATTAGCGAGATGTCCAAAATTCCCACAACTGAAGCATGGGCCGATAGTATTGGTTCCTTGGCCAGTGCGGCCCTGCTGCTGCTGATTCTGGTTCACCGGGCGTGAGGCCTGATTGGTCGGGCGTTGCTGCTGCTGGAACTGCTGCTTTGGCTGATTAAAGGTCCCTGCAGCCTGGTTAGGTTCTCTCTGTTGTTGGTTCTGGCCAGACTGACGATGCACCTATCCTGGAGGGGGTGGGTTGAAACGGGGACGGACATTGCTGCCTGAAGACTGTCCAGGCATCATCCTCTTGCGTTCTTCATTTATATTCTGCTCCTTCTTTTCCAGAATAAATGCTCTATCAACCAGCTTCTGGAAACTTGCATACTCACAGACCGAAAGGGAGTAATTGAGTCCAGAGTTTAGACCCTCCAAAAAACAATCTTACTTCTTCTCATCCGTGTTCACATCTTCAGGGGCATAGCGAGACAGCTGCGTGAACTTGGTGAGGTACTCGCGCACCGACATGGAGCCTTGCTTTAATGCCAAGAACTCCCTGCGTTTCAGCTTCACTTCTCCTTCTGGCACATGGTGCTTCCTGAAACTGTCCTTGAATTCTCTCCAAGTAATCTCCTGTGGGTCCTCGTGGGCAGCTGTGTACGCCGTCCACCATTCCGACGCGGGTCCCACAAGTTGGTGTGAAGCAAAGAGGACTCTCTCTCTCTGCCGGCGCATTGAGATATTTGCAGCTTGCTTTCAATTGCCCTGAGCCAATCATCTGCGTCCATCGGCTCTACTGCTTGCGCGAAGACGGGAGGTTTGGTGCTCAGGAATTCCTTCAACTTGTTTTGCGGCTGCATCTGTGGTGGCGGGGCCTGATGAACTGGGGGCGCTTGTTGGAGTCTCGCCACTGTTTGTGCTAATCCTTGCAGGATTTGAGTCTGCGCAGCCATCATTTGCATCGCATCCACCCCATTCCGATTGGTCCGCCTGCTCCAGGAGGGGAACGTGTTCTGGTTATCATCCTGGGGGTGAGCATTTGGATTGTTGTCTTCGGTGTTGTCTCGGTTAGCGCCAGCACCATTCGGGTTCCTCATGTTCACCATCTGGCGATTGCAAGATTATGCGATTGAGCTCGAGAGTAGGGCAAGGACAGATGAAATATAAAAGCAGACTCAAAACTGATTTATTGATTGATTGATAGGGGAAACAGTAGCGAAAGACACCACACCGACACTAACTAAGCAAACTTAACAACTATCTCAAAGCAAAAGCACTAAGCAAACATCACACTAAGCAACGACTCTAAACGATCCTGACTATTATTAGGGAAACTACTGCCTAGGAACTGTCGCCACCCTCTGACAAATCTTGAGGTGAAATCCGTATAGCAGCCTCCAGGCGGAGCCTCTTGCGGGAAGGAGAGTGTGGCAGCTCCGGGTCAGGCCTCTCCTCTGGCTCCTCCTCCGAATCCTCTGACATCTTTGCTTACAGATCTCGAATTCTTGCTTCAGCTTCGGCGAGCCTCAGGTGTGTATCGTGTAACTCGTCGAGGGCTCCATCCAGCTCCCGCGTCAGGATATCCGTGAAGCGAACCTGCTCCACCAATCTTGCATCACCTTCTCTGCTGGTGGGGGCGAAGGTGACTTCCAGGCTACCACTGGCTCGCTGAGGGTAGAAGTGGTAGGGGGTGGTCTGAAGAATGCCATGGTACTCTGCACAAAGCACTGCCAGGGCCTGGCGAGCGGCATTGCCAATCCCGACAGCAAAACTCTCCCTCGGAGCGATGGATGCATGGATTCTTCGTACCTTGCACCCGTCGCCATCCGGAATCTTCTCGTAGATAGCCACCTCCACCATCCAAGAATATCCATTGTTGCTCAGTGGCGTCCTGACCCCCTTGTAGACCGGGGCCTCCTGATACCCCAAGCCTTTGAGGATCGACCAGAGTTTGCAGGGTAACTCTCCCGCATGTAGTCCGGTGGTGTGGAACTCTGCAGGTGCCTGATGTGCCCATGTGACATCCGAGGTAGCTCTTGCAGGGATGAAGCCTCCCACTTGCTTGCGGGCTGTCCGTCTCGTGCGGGCCATCTAAAATTTTGAAAGAGTAAAAATCAGTAAACATTTTAAAGATTTATAAACAAGGGCCAAGGAAGGGAGGACAATAACACTGGTGGAGTAAAAGAATTTTCAAAACCCTCCTTTTTTTTTTGCAAAGCTCAGTCCTTAATATCGACCATTTCTAACTAGACTTGCGTCCTACGGTCAACACGGCTCTGATACCACTTCTGTCACACCCGGTTTTAAAGGAAACAACCAGATGTATTCCACATGTATGACAGGATCAAATTTTACATACATGCAGCGACGTCATTAGTGATAACATAAACTGTGTCTTAAATAACGCAAACAATCCTTACAAAAGGACCCGAAGGTCTGAAAGAAAAAGCTAATAAATCTTCAAATGGCAGCGGAACACCCATCCATCCACAGGCGTTGTCCGGGGGAAACACCAGCCTAGGACATGGTCTTCAATCAACGCCTTCTTCCTTCTAGAAATCAGCGTCCTCGCCCGAGACTTCCTCGAAGACTTCACCTTCTGAGCAGCATCCGAGGGTAGGAAAAAGGCAAGCGTGAGTACATAAAGTACTCAGCAAGTGGAGGAAAAATATGACATGCAGGCTATTAACAAGGAAAAGTCAACTTGGGGATTACTGCGACTATGCTCAGCTAAAATCAGACTCAAACAACCTAGCAATCCTATTTACTAGATTTTTATTCCAACAATTTAAGAACATAACTCATCGGATTCCATCCGACTACCGGACTCACCAGATACCCCATATCCGGCTACCGACTCATCAGGGAGTACCACCACCCGACTACCCAAAACCAACCCTTAAAGTTCCCATCTAATCCTGAAGAAATCCAAGCCGCTCTTGACCGTGAGCACGGCTGATCGATCAGTTATTTACTCTGCAGAGTTTGCACACTTTACACACGAGTCGTGATTCCCTTTTTGCCTTACACTTCCGGGGTGTATGGCCGGGGTCTCACTACAAGGCTGTTACAAAGTATCTCCACATCTATAAGCACCCACTGAGGTTTCACCGCTAACAGGGATCCCATCCACTGCAGAGGCCCCCTCTTGTGCCACTGAACCAACCATTGGTGCGTACAGAATGCGAAGAACACTAATTACTTAGCCAGGCCGTACCCATATAGGCCTCATGGTTGTGCTATTTTGCCAGGTTACAGGCTCCAAGAACCGGTCCTTAGGATCCCACACAGGAACGTATACAAACCCTGCTGTGTAGCTCCACCACATACTAGCCATCCAGTTGGGATCCCTAAATTCAAGTTACTACAAGATTATCATTTCTCCCAAGTACTTGTTTCATAGTTATTAATCAAAGTTCATAATAATTCTAATCCATGACTGCACTAGCATGACTACCCTTTTACAGGACCCAAAAACCCCAAAAGAGGCTACAAGGAATGGCCACACAATTTCTAGTAAACCCTATTCACGGGATTCAAAATTAGACAAGCATGCAACTAAGGAAAAGTAAACTATAATGATCTATGGTTAAATCAAGGTGATCAAGGACAATTGCCTTCGTAAGTTGGCTGCTCAGAATCTTCGAAAACTTGGTCCTGAATGCTGGCACTCTGCTCTCCTCCTAAAGCCGAAGCACACACCGGAAAGAAAATAACAAAACAGCTAAATACAACACACTAAACAGGAGAAACTAACTCTAAAAAGGCTAAGAACGGAAAGTACACGCTGCTACGATCTCGGGAGCGCGAAAATCACCTAAATCGGAGATCGTATGGAAAAGTTACACTAATTCTACTCTACAGGGGCTTTTCTGAAAGATTGCAAGGACTAAATTGTAAAAACAGAAAGTTCTAGGTGCTTAAGTGCAAAGTTTAGGGACCTAAACATAATTACCCTAAAATCCAGGGGCCTAATTGCAATTATCCTATAGTCCAGGGGCCTAATTGCAATTATCCAGAACTATCTAAGGGCCTATATGCAAAAACAGTGAAGCCTAGGGGTTTCCTTGCAAATCTCCCTAATTTCAGAGAATAGGTGGAATTCTTTTCATACTGAAAATCCTAATTAATGCGCAATGCTGATGTCACCGGCTGACTGGGCTGCTGACTGGGCATCCAATGCTGACTTGGCTCTGCCACGTAGGACAGGGACATCCACGTGGCGCGCTGACGTGTCTCGGCTGCTGACTGGGTTTAAGAGGGACACGTGGCGGCTTTCTACTGGGTTGCGAAAGGGTATTTTACGATCTAATCAGGAGCGTTCAAAATAGATCCGACGGCTGAGATGGTTCGGGGGGGGGGGGGGGGAACAGGCCGGCGGCGATCGGAACACGGCGGCGCCGCCTCGGATCTCGCCGGAGGATCGTCGGAGACAGGCAATCTAACTCTACCGGCCGCCAAACTCTTCGGGAAAAGGCGCAACCGAACGGGGAGGGCACGGGGAAGCTCACCGGGGGCTTGTCGACGGCCGGGGAGGTCTTGACAGCGGTCGGCGACGACAATGGCGGGCGGCGGCGCTCGGAAGTCGACGGGGACCCGGCTGCAACGGCGGAGAGGCGAAATCGGCGGGCGCAGGAGCTTCCTGGGTAGCATGCGGTGCCGGAGAAAAGGTTAGTTGACCGCGGGGACCTTCGGGCGATGCTAGCGACGGAGGAGGGCGGCGGAGATTACCGGCGATCGGTGAGAGCTTGGTTCCGACGGCGGAGATGCTTCGACGAGCAGCAAAACGAGCTCCTCACGCTCCGGCGATGCTGGCGGCGAGCTCGGACGCGGCGGGGAGGTTTGGGTGCGGTGGAATCGCTCGGCGACGGCGGCGGCTATGGCGCTCGGCTTTCTCGGGTGTTCTTGCGCGTGTGCAGGGGGGAGAAGGCGGCGCTGCTGGGAATATATAGGCGGAGGGGGGCGCGAGTTGTTGCGCAGGCGCAGCGCGTAGGGCGGGCGGCGGACTCGGATTCGGCGCGGCAGCTTCGGAGATCAGTTCGGATACGGCGCGGGCGGAGCGGCGCGGGTTGTTGCGGGGCGTGGCGGAGACGACAGAGCCGACAAGCGGGTCCCACTGGTCAGCGACACGCGCGCGGGGCGGGCTGGGCCGCGGCGATAAAACGGGCGTCACATCCACGCCGGCGACGAGGGGGGTGCGCGTCTCCCTGTTCCGGCGCCGCGCATCGCTGAACACCGCGTGGGTAGTGCACCGGGTCGTGCGCGACGGCATCACATACGTCCTCCTCCACTCCACAGCAACAATCCATTGTTGCACCGGGAAATAGACGCCTATCACAAACACGAACCACAAAATGTTCTATTATAATCAGAACAAAGCCAGACTGACAGAGATAAGAAAAGCAAAAGTGAGAGCATTCAGGTTAAAACAATGGTTGACTCCATTGCAGCATTGCTGAAGAGCTTTAATGTGAATTAAAAGCACGGCATAAACATATAAAAGCTAAAGTTTTGATATATATAAAGCAAGACATGCTTATATTGGGGGGCATAAATATTAATAAATTCGACAACTGTTGGCCAACATACAAATAAGCATAGTCCTGGTTCCATGGTAGAAGTATTTGCATGAGAATATTCAAACAACAAAGCCAGTGCTATTGCTGGAATGCGGATTACATAGCCTCGATAGTGAAAAACCATGCCGGACACCACTGCAGTCTCGGGCAACAAATGCTTGATCATCCCATTTCTCATGTTGAACACACCACAATCGTGAAAAGGATCTGCATCAGAATTTCCTCCATCATAGTCACACATGAAATAGATGCAATCATCCTGGGTTCCACATTCAAAAGCAGGGAGAGACTTGGAGAGTGTGCCAATAAAGAGTGCTTAGCCTCCCAAACTATTAACCCTTCTCCATTGACCACAAGAATTGATGGCCAAGTCTCCCTCAAAAAGGTCAAATGAAAGAGTATGTGCGTGTTTTATCTTGTCCACATATGCCACAATGGACAAGACTCCAACTAGTCGTCTTACCTGCTTCATAGCCGTATGTCTTTTGGTGTGTGATGTATCTATGTAAAATTTCTTTCCTACTTTAATGAATGGCAGAGCTCCTGCCCCTTTTAAAAAAAAAGAATGTAAGGCCAAAGATGAACTCGTGATCGGGCAGTCTAAGTGCAGTGGCAGTCGAGGGCTAGCAAATAGAAAGTTTGCAATCATATGTATTGTCCGTGATCAGTACAGCAAACATGGAATTCGGTGATGGGTCCAAGCTTGAAGAAGATTGGACGTTCGGGGTGAGCATCCAACCTGTCAGGATGCCAAATAATGGTGTCTACCGTAGGAAGCTGCACAACATCCTTGGAGAAAGGGTTCATCAGTGAGCACCCACCACCAACGTGCTCGAGGAAGAGCCAGTTGCCCACGGATCCATGGCAGACACGAGCGTCTTCTGGTACAGGCATGCGGTGGATTTCACCGCCTGGGATGCTAAGGAAGGTTCCATCGAGGAGGGTGACCCACGGCTGCGGAGGGGGTAGGGGCTCCAGCCGAGCACCGCGACGCCATGGGCAGCACACTGCTCGTAGTCGGACACGGTCAGCTAGGGAGGGGAGCCGCCTGAGGAGTGAGGACAAGGCCCAGAAGTTCTGGCTGCAGATCTGTTGGAATATGTGTCGAATATGTGTACATGGTAGGTTACAGATAGACTTGAGTTGTAATTGGGTGGGTCTAGGATTAGAGTTGTAGTCGAACTCTAATTCCGGGCCTTTAAATAGAAGGCACTACCGTTGTAACCATGGCAAGATGAAACAGTTGGGGAGGAGCGCCCGTAGTCATGCCCCGAGGATGTAGGCAACTTGGCCGAACCTCGTTAAAAAAATATCGTGTCTTGTGTGTTGATCTTGTGCATGGCTTGATGATCCTGGTGATACTTCCGCTAAATTCCTAACAAATGGTACCAGAGCTATGAAAAAAGATCAAGGAAAGACACGAGGATATATTCCACACTGCGCAAAGCTTGCACGGGTCTGGAGAAGGACGGCGCAAGGTGGAGCATGGCGGCGATCAACGATTCGGTCGGTGGATTCGGACACTTCAAGCGCGGCAGCTTGAACCGTCCGATGGGCTGCATCAATGGGGATCCGTCCAGACGTGAAGATCAGGTTGATAGCGGCTGAAAGACGTTGCGGACAAGGCAGCGGCTTCGACTCACGGTCTGATTGACAGACGGTCAATCTAGATCGGAGTGGCTGTTGTTTGCTTAAGGTGGAGTAGCGACAGTGGTGACAAAAATCACGGTGGACTTTGGAGGTTGCGAAGGTGCTCGAGAGGCGCAACGTGATCGGAGGCAGCCGAGCGCACGCACGGGATGTCCAGACGCGTGAACGTGCCGCACGTGCTGGCTGTCCGTGCGCATGGAGATCGAGAAGATCAGGAGATGGCTCGGTTTCCTACTGGAGCACGGCTCGATCAGATTGCTCGGTGCAAAGTAGGATAAGTCCGACTCCCATACGGCACCATGCGGAGTCTGCTCTTGGACAGGGGCATATGGACCTACTGATATGTTTGATGCATGTGCAGCTGATCAATAAAGAAAGAAAAGAAGCTTGCATGCATGTGCGGCTGATATGTTTGATGCGCCGGAGACGACAGAGCCGACAAGCGGGTCCCACTGGTCAGCGACACGCGCGCGGGGCGGGCTGGGCCGCGGCGATAAAACGGGCGTCACATCCACGCCGGCGACGAGGGGGGTGCGCGTCTCCCTGTTCCGGCGCCGCGCATCGCTGAACACCGCGTGGGTAGTGCACCGGGTCGTGCGCGACGGCATCACATACGTCCTCCTCCACTCCACAGCAACAATCCATTGTTGCACCGGGAAATAGACGCCTATCACAAACACGAACCACAAAATGTTCTATGCACGACCCGGTGCACTACCCACGCGGTGTTCAGCGATGCGCGGCGCCGGAACAGGGAGACGCGCACCCCCCTCGTCGCCGGCGTGGATGTGACGCCCGTTTTATCGCCGCGGCCCAGCCCGCCCCGCGCGCGTGTCGCTGACCAGTGGGACCCGCTTGTCGGCTCTGTCGTCTCCGCCACGCCCCGCAACAACCCGCGCCGCTCCGCCCGCGCCGTATCCGAACTGATCTCCGAAGCTGCCGCGCCGAATCCGAGTCCGCCGCCCGCCCTACGCGCTGCGCCTGCGCAACAACACGCGCCCCCCTCCGCCTATATATTCCCAGCAGCGCCGCCTTCTCCCCCCTGCACACGCGCAAGAACACCCGAGAAAGCCGAGCGCCATAGCCGCCGCCGTCGCCGAGCGATTCCACCGCACCCAAACCAGCATGTGCGGCTGGTCAATAAAGAAAGAAAATAAACTTGTATGTATGTGCGGCTGGTCAACAAAGAAAGAGAATAAAAAATCTTGCATGCATACATACATGTAGGGTGCATGGGAGACATGCACACTACTTGGATTAAAAAAATCCACATGCATGCGTGATTGGCTTTGGAGGGCACACGTGCATGGTTTTGTGTTCCCTTATTTCTTTCTACAGCCGTGACACGTGCTTGATTTGGAGACGGGCAGGAGACTGAGTTGGTTCTTTGCACGTGGACTATTCGGTCGGCTAGGCTTATGAGGACATGTTTGGCCGGGAGAGATGCTCTCGGTTTGGAGTAGGAGTCAGTCAAGGCTCCTGTGACGTGAGGAATCGGTTTTGGAGTACTGCGCCAACGTGTCAGACACGGAGTCGAGTTCAGGACTAGACCGTGCGGCCGGCCGGGAAATAAATAGTAGAGGCGCACGCGCAACAGAACCAAGGGCGCAGAGCAGAGGCAACCGGAAAAAGGAGTTCACGGGATTACGGGAGAACTGTAATCGTGCTGTTCGTGAACCGTTGCTTGTGGCGGTTGACGGTGAACAGCGGGCGGTGATCGAGCGGGTCGACTTCGTCGTGTGCAAGCGGCGTGGTTGTCGACAGGGCTTGAGAGCGGCGGATCGTGCACGGGCGGTGTACGAGGCGGGCGTACGCGCGGTTCGGCGTGTGCGTGGCGGTGCGTCCAGGCGGGACGTGGGTACGAGCGTGCGAAGGCGCGTTCAGCACACGTGAGGTACACGTGAGCGAGATTCGGCGGTCTGCGGCAACAGGCAAATGGCGTCGATGGTATCCAAATTCGAGGTGATGAGATTTGACGGGACTGGCAACTTCGGGCTTTGGCAGACAAGAGTCAAGGACTTGCTGGCGCAGCAGGGGATCTTGAAGGCTCTTAGCGACAAGAAGCCAGTCACTGTAGATGATGACAAGTGGGAAGAGATGCAAGCACAAGCGGCGGTGACAATAAGGTTGTGTCTCTCCGATCAGATCATGTACCATGTCATGAATGAAACATCACCTAAGAAGATTTGGGATAAATTAGATGATCAATTCATGTCCAAGACATTGACTCGGAAGCTGTATCTGAAGCAAAAACTATATGGGCTGAAGATGCAGGAGGGGTCAGATCTTGCTGAGCACGTAAACGTCTTTAATCAAGTTGTCGCTGATCTTATGAAGGTGGAGGTGACAATTGATGATGAAGACAAAGCGATTATTCTTCTGTGTTCCTTGCCAAGGTCTTATGAGCACTTGGTCACAACATTGACGTATGGTAAAGAGGCAGTCAAAGTGGATGATATTCTTGCGGCGTTGTTTGCTCATGAACAAAGGAGGAAGAACAATGCTGATGAGAGTTCATCTGGAGATGCTTTTTTCGTCAAAGGTGATCGAGGTAGGGAGACTAACAAGAAAAAGAAGAAGAAGGGGCCACAGTGCTATAAATGCAAGGATTGGGGACATGTAAGGAAAAATTGTCCAGAACTGAAGAAGGGCATGGCAAATATTGTGGTTTCCAAAAAAGATGACTCGGATAGCGATGGTGATTTTCTCGTACTATCAAGTGAAAAGTCTTGTGGTGAAGCATGGCTGTTAGATTCGGCGAGTTCATATCATGCAACATCAAACAAGGAGTGGTTCTCTTCATACTCTGAAGGTGATTTTGGTCTTGCTCGCTTGGGAGATGACATAGGTTACCGTGTTATGGGAGTCGGCAATATCAAATTGAAGATGTATGATGGACAAGAAGTGCTACTTGAGGGTGTGCGGCATGTGCCGGGACTTACGAAAAATCTAATATCGCTTGGATTTCTGCATGGAGAAGGTTGGCTATATCAGGCGATGTCAGATAAGAAGACCTTGAATGTGATGCAGGATGGCAAGACTGTGATGATAGGTGAGAAGATAGGAGGTCATCAGTACAAGCTGAAAGGTGAAGTCATGGAGGTGGGAGCTGCAAATTTTGCGGAATACGTTCCTAGCGGCAAGGCATTCTCGTCGGACTGTTCAGGATGAGCAGCAGAGATAGACAGCTCAAGTCTAGGTACACGGAGGTTCACACATGGCAGACTCAAGTTGACGTGCATATTCGTCAAGGTGGAGTTTGTTGGAATATGTGTCGAATATGTGTACATGGTAGGTTACAGATAGACTTGAGTTGTAATTGGGTGGGACTAGGATTAGAGTTGTAGTCGAACTCTAATTCCGGGTCTTTAAATAGAAGGCACCACCGTTGTAACCATGGCAAGACGAAACAGTTGGGGAGCAGCGCCCGTAGTCATGCCCCGAGGATGTAGGCAACTTGGCCGAACCTCGTTAAAAAATATCGTGTCTTGTGTGTTGATCTTGTGCTTGACTTGATGATCCTGGTGATACTTCCGCTAAAATCCTAACAAGATATGCCCAAGGCAGGGATCATCTGGTCGCCGCCATCACGCAAGATTGAGATGTTCCGAGCGCGGCGAGAGGAAAGGGTCGAGATGGAGACGGTGGTGTTGGGAGGCCAAGGGGAGACGCCCCTGGAAATTTATCGCCAGTGTCACGCGGACTCTGCAGGAATTCGGCATGCCTTGATTGGTTCCATCCATCGCTCGGCAAGCAAACCGAGTCGTCCTGGTGCAGCAGTACTAGTCCGAGTAGGAGAGGCGCGCTCCATGGACTCATCCTCCATGAACCGTACGTATCTTGGGCGTGAGGCGCGCAGCTTCATCCGCTTGCCAATCTGGCTCCTGGACGTACTCCTGGGCTCCTGGCAATGGCCACCTTCCCCACAAAAAGGTTTGGCAAAGTGTAGGTTGCGACCAAATGGACGCTTTACCTACATGGTGTGACTGTAATAAGGTCTTCGATCTCTTCCTTCTATAGCGCACTAGCAATTTGCTACGCTCCAATTAGATAGATTAGGGAAGCTGGTACCGTAGGGAGGACAGGCTCAAATTTCAGTCTCCGGGATAGCTGTCAAAACAATTCAATTACCCAAATATGTTCACTGATATGTATGCAAATCTAAAGGGGAGTATTAGAAAAAGAATTAATATGGGGACAACAAGATCAAACATACACAAACATCTGGGAAATATATTACTATTATTCTATGACCGGGTATAAAATATTGTTACGCATGACCAAGTGTCACACCCGTGTTCGATGGAGTACGAACGCGAGTGGATCGACGTGATTTCAGTGGAAAATCTCAGGAAAATGGAGGAAGAATAGATGTGGCGAGAAGGAGAAAGCAGTTGTATTCCATATCGTTCGTTGCGAATACAAGCAGCTAACAGAATAGGATAACGATTCCCCACGTCTCTGGTGGGTTATAACCTCCCGTCCAACTAATTACAAGTCATTTGCTTAAGCAAAACGTACTTAGAGCTAAACCAGCAGTAATGAGAACCACATGATTAAAAATAAAACGGTATGAATAGATGTCGACCGTCCATAGCTGGTTTGGTCATGACAAATTCCCCCTCCTAAGAACAGACTTGTCCTCAAGTGTGCTAGGAGATAACAGCTCCATCAGGTGACGGCAGACCGTCCGGTTGAAGATTGGTCTGGAGGCCACCATTTAGCAATGATATTGTGGTAGAATGAAGGAAAAGCCGACTGAATGAATGATTTGTCTTCCCATGATGCGTCAGCTGGAGAATTACTGCCCCATTGCACAAGCCACTGAGTTACTTACATCCTCATTCCTTGGAAGTGCTCTTGTGTCTAACACATCCACAGGATCAGTTTTGATTCTGCCTTCTGGATCGACCATAGGTAAATCTGTGCTTGGTATGGCAAGAGTTCCAATATATTTCTTCAATTGACTCACATGAAAAACTGGGTGGATGAGGGAGCTGGCTGGTAACTGCAATCTGTAAGCAACATTGCCAATCCTCTCTAAGATCAAAAAGGGTCCATAGTATTTAGTGGTCAATTTCATGGAGTTCCTGAGACCAAAGGCAGCAAATCTATAAGGTTGCATCTTTAGATACACCATGTCACCAACATTGAAGCTTCGTTCAGATCGTCTTAAGTCTGCAAATTTCTTCATCCTAGATTGGGCTTCGGCTAAATTTTCCTTCAACTTGGATAGCATTTGTTGCTTCTGTGCAAGAAATTCAGCAGCTGGACACTCAGGACCAGGTACAGATACTTCACTGATCAAGGGTGGAGGATATCCATATAGGGCTTGGAATGGTGTGCATTGTAGTGATGTATGGTAGTTTGTATTATACCACCATTCTGCTAATGCAAGCCAATAAAACCATTTTTTGGTTCGGCAAAAACCATACACCTAAGGTAACATTCTAAACACTGGTTCACACGTTCAGATTGGCCATCACTTTGGGGGTTGTCAAATCCCTAATTCTTTTTCCCCTTTCTCTCTCCTTCCTCTCTCCTTCTCTCTTCTCTCTCTCTACCCGTGACCGGGCTGCCACCGCCGCTGGCGCGCCTGCTGCCCCGCCGCCTGCAGCACCGCGCGCCGCGCCCTCTCCTCGCGCCCCGAGCCTCCTCGTCCCGCGCGCCGCTCCTCGCCCCGCCGGCCGCTATAAAGGCCGGTGAACAGTGCCATCCCCACCACCTCACTCCTCGCTCTCTCTCTCTCCCGAGCACTCACTGCCGCCGCCGCCCTCTCTTCGAGAACCTCGCCGCCGGTGAGCACCACCCCTCCCTTCTCCTTTCCTCTCCCCCTTTTCCCTCCCCTGGGCGTACCTTCGTCGCCCGACCGCCGCTGCATCTCCGCGCCGAGCCGCTCTCCCTTTGGCTGCCGCCGCCCCCGGCCAGTGGCCTGCCGCTGCCCCACCGCCGGCACGGCCGCTGCCGCCGTCGCCCCTCTCTCTCTCCCTCCTGATCCTCTCTGTGCCCGAGCCGAGCCGGCCGCCCCTCTCTCTGCTCTGCTCTCTCTCTCTCTTATATCCTCTCCCCCCCGGTGCAACTGACAGGCGGGCCCTTTGCCAAGCTGAGCCGCCCGCTATCAGCCGAGCCGAGCCGGCTGCTGAGCCCACCGACACCGAGCCGAGCCGCGAGCCGAAAATCGAGCCCGAGCCCGAGTCGATCCCAGAGCCGCGAGCCGCGAGCCGAGTCTAGTCCGAGCCGGCTCAGCTGAATATTCCGGGAATATTCCCCCCTTTTTCTTTTTTCTGAATTTTTCTCCCGGCAAAACTTCCGAAGCCCGTTTCTCCTCCGTCCTAACTCCGTTTTCGTCGATTCTTCCACTGATATTCATCTAAATTCGAGATCTATCCAATCATGTCAATTTCGTAATTTTTGTAAATTTCTTGGCCATTGTTTTAATTGTTTGATTGATTGTGCCTTTGTCGTTGTTGCGACTGTTAAAGGAAGGAGCATTCGAGGACGACCCCGAGGACCCGGAGTTTGAAGAAGGAGCAGACGAGGACTTCAACGAAGGCAAGTCCTACAACTGTTGACCATGTTGATCCCATGTTTTTTTAAACACAACCCGTAGAGCCATTGTTTCAAATAATAGGAGTATGCATGTTTAGATTAATAGTTATGATTCTTAAAGAAATGCTAGAATAGTTATGACCCAGCTTGTTTATCCCATGCCTTGTCATTGTTACCATTATTCCGTTGAAACCTGTAGAGCCATTGTTTCAACTATAATGATTACTTGGAAGATTGCTTGTTTACTAGTATGCTTAGGATTGCTTTGCTCAAAAGAAAGAACTAGATTATTTACATATGATAATCATGCTTTACAATGTGAAATGGTGTGTGCTTGGTGCTTGGTGCGTGTAAAACTTGTGTTCTTGGGAAAACTCTAGAGTAGTGTTGACGAGGGTGAGTAAGGTGCCCCACAAAGGTGGGAGCCACCTTGGAGCAAGGTTCGCCTTTGTGGTGTTCTTGCTGGGAGACTCTTACCTCGGTCGTATAAGGACCGGTTCGCTGTGACATCTCACCTAGTATCCACTCGTACAACCACATGGCCTGTATGGGCAGGACTTTACCTAACCCCTCTGACTTAGTGCGATACCCACCCGGAGGACGGTAGTGGCAATGGGGATCAGGAGAAGACTTGGGTAGTGTGTAGCCCAAGGTTCGGCTGGTGATATTGTTGAGGCTAAGTCAAGCCTTGGGATTGCTAAATGATCTTTCCCATGTTTCTTCTAAAGCCCCTGGTATCTTAGTGCCCCATGGGTGGATATTGTGGCTTCGTTGTGAGGTCGTTACGTCTCGTTATGACGGCTTCACCAGTTGCTAAGGTGGGAGCCTGTGCATATCTTGTGGGTAAAGTGTACAACCTCTACAGAGTGTTAAACCTATCCGGATAGCCGTGTCCTCGGTCAAGGACGTGCTATGGTTTGGTCACAATGATTAGCTTTTTGGCGTGAATAACTCCTTGGCGTGTGAGTGGGTTGTGTGCCCGTGTTTTCTAAAAGAATGGTTTTGGCTTTGTGCCCTAAGCCTCCTGGACTGTGTGTCCGCTGGCAAAGTCTTGTGGGAACTGGCGGGACGGATATATCTCCCCCAGGGCCGTCAACCCCCATAAGCTCAACTTATGTATTTCTCTTGGAAGTGTTTTTATTAAAAGTTAGTCTTTACAAAATGAACCCTGCATCAATAAAACTAGCTTTCCGCAAAACCTAAAAGACTCTACTGCCTTATCCTTGATCTACCCTTAAGCATCTAATTTTTTTCCCCTTGAGGTAGGACTTGCTGAGTACCTTACGTACTCATACTTGCTAATTGTGGATCTAGATGATCCAGAGGCCGACTTCGTCGAAGGAGGAGATGAAGATTAGAGAAGCCGGTTTCATCTGCACTCAAGCTGCCTGTAGGGCTTGGGTCGCTTTTGTGTGTTTCCGCTGTGTTTTGACGGTTTGTAAGATTATGTCTGCGGGCTTCTTTTGTAATGAACTATGTATTGTACTTTATTATCGTATTTATTCGATGTATGACTATGATGTCTACTTCTGTTGGAGTTCGTGCGTACCAGCTACTGATCCAGGGACTGGTATGAGCTACACGAGGTGACCCCAAAGGAGGGGTCCGACAGGGGTGGTAGGCTGTACTGAACCGAAGGGATACTTTCAAGGATTTGAAGAGAGCTTGCCAAAGATCACTAAGGAAAATTCTATCGCGGTCTGAAATTATGGCTGTGGGAAGACCATGGAGTTTGAACACATTATCCATGAAAGCTTGTGCAACAGTGATAGCAGTGAATGGATGGCTTAAAGGTATAAAGTGTGAATACTTGGTAAACCTATCCACCACAACTAAAATGGTATCCTTTCCATTAGATTTAGGCAATCCCTCCACAAAATCCATTGTGATGTGAGCCCATGCCATGTCTGGAACAGGCAAAGGTTCCAAGAGACCAGGGTATTGGCAGTGTTCACCTTTAGCTCTCTAGCATACAAGGCAAGAAGATACAAATTCAGTAATAGACTTCTTCATACCTGTCCAGTGGAAGAGCTTTTTAATTCTCTGATAAGTAGCTCCAATCCCTGAGTGACCTCCAATAGGTGAAGAATGCAAGGATGTCAAGATGTTATTCTAAACATTTTTGTCAGATCCCACATGTATTCTACCATTATACCTGAGAATGCCATTGTGAAGTGTATAAGGAGATGATGGATCTATGTTGACTGCCAACTGAATAAGCAACTGCTGACAGTGTGGATCATTTAAATAGCTGTGAAAAATGTCAGTAACCCACAAGGACTGCACAGTTGTGATGGCAAGACAATTATGGTCTCTTCTGGAGAGGGCATCGGCAGCCCTATTTTCTCTTCCCTTTTTGTATTCAACAGAATAATCCAATTGCAGCAACTTCAACATTAACTTGTGTTGAATGCCATCAGATAGTTTCTGGTCTGTGATATATCGGAGGCTTTGTTGGTCAGTCCTTATGATCAGCTTGGATCCCATAAGGTAATGTTTCCACTTTTTGACTGCTTCCAATATTGCTAAAGCTTCTTTGTCATATGTGGACTGAGCTCTAGCTGTAACACTTAGAGATTTGCTGAAATAAGCAATTGGTCTGTTTTGTTGCATGAGGACAGCTCCAATTCCAGTACCACAAGCATCAGCCTCAAGAATAAATGGTAGTGAAAAGTCTGGTAAAATGAGTACAGGAGCAGTGCTTAGTTTGCACTTTATCTCTTCAAAAGCATCAGTTTGAGGCTTGCCCCAAGAGAAGGAGTTCTTTTTCAGCATGTCATGAAGTGGCCTACAGATAATGCTATAATTTTGGACAAATCGTCTATAATATCCAGCAAGTCCCAAAAAACTCCTCAGCTCAGATATTATTTTTGAAATTGGCCAATTCTGCACTACCTCAACCTTTGATTTATCAGTGGATAGGCCTTGTTCATTAATGATGTGTTCGAGGTACTCAATTTGCTTTACAGCAAACATACATTTGCTTCTTTTGGCCTTCAACTGATAATCCAGCAGTACTTGCATGACCAGAGACAAACGTTCAATGTGTTCATTGAGAGAAGTGCTATATACCAGGATGTCATCAAAAAATATCAAGACAAACTTCCTGAGATACGCTGAAAATATTTGATTCATCATAGCTTGAAATGTTGCAGGTGCATTAGTTAACCCAAATGGCATCACTAAGAATTCATAATGGCCAAAATAGGTTCTAAAAGCAGTCTTAGGAATATCAGCATGCTTCATAGGGATCTGATGAAATCCAGATCTTAGGTCTAGCTTGGAAAAGTACTTTGCACCATGAAGTTCATCAAATAAATCGTCAACCATAGGTATTGGAAATTTAGTTTTCACTGTGAGATCATTCAACTGTCTATAGTCAACACAAAAGCGCTATGAACCATCCTTCTTTCTAGCTAGGATTGAAGGTGAAGAATAAGGGCTTTCACTAGGTTGAATAATTCCTTGATCCAACATTTCCTTAACCAGACTTTCTACTTCATCTTTTTGGTAATGAGGGATTCTATAAGGTCTTATGTTTGGTGGGATGTAGTTGGGTTTGAGGTTAATAGAGTGTTCACATCCTCTAGGGAGTGGCAAACCAGTAGGTGCATCAAAGACAACAGAATATCTCACCAATAGTGCAGCAATTTCATGTTCATTTGGACATTATGATGTTGGTCATCACTGAGCAGCTTGAGTTGTAGAATATATCCCATTACCCCTTTGCTCATCATCTTGGAGAACCTTTTTGTATCAGTATAATAGTCGTGTTGTGGTTGCACACAGTCTTGAAACTTTAGAGAGGATTTCCCATTATTGACAATAGTGAGCTCTCTTTTCTTGAGATCAATGCTGATGGGGCTGTGCTGGTATATCCAGTCACACCTAAGATTATATCATAGCTGTGGAGCTGAAGCAACTGGAAGAGTGTTTGGAATTGTTCCTTTTGAATCCAGTATATGCAGTGAGGAATAAATCCCCCTGAATGCAGTTCACCACCCCCGCCACCTTAACAGTTTGCAGAGATGTTTGCTGGATCTTACAACCTGACTTGTGAGCAAAAGTAACATCAATGAAGCTGTGGGTACTCCCACTATCCAGCAAAGCCACAGCTCTTTTGCCACCAATTATCAATGGTAAGCAGAAGGTTGTTGCAGTCCTAGTTCCTTGAAGTGCTTGTTTGGAAATTTGCATTAGGTAAGGCTCTTGGCCATGGATGTCAGGATCAGACTGCTGAATATCCTCATGTACACCTGCTTCAATTGTGTGATCCTCCTGATCAGCAGTCAAAGCATGAGCTGAGGCTTGATAATATTTGCATTTGGTTTTGTGTTTTGGGGTCCAAGGTGCTGAGCATTTCCAGCATGTACCAGGCTCTTTGGGTTTGGTTATAATAGGAGGTAGCTTGTCCTGCTTCAGTGGCTGCTCTGTCTTAAAGCCCATGCTGTTAGGCTTCTGTTGAAGTGGCAATTGAGATGACGTTCTAGCAGTTGGAACTGAGGGGGAGGTAGCAAGCTTTCTACTCAGCACAACTTTTTCCAGATCTCTAGCAATGATGTATGCATCTTCCAAGGTATGAGGTTTATGGGGCTTCAAATAGTGTTTGATTTGTTCCTTCAAACCCCTCACAAAACATCTTACATAATAGTCTTCTTGTAACCCAAGGTGCTGTTTTTGCATGGAGGACATCAAGTCTTCAAACTTATCAATATAAGCCCCCACTGATGTATCTTGAGTCACTGAGTGGAATAATTCAACAATGTCATACATGCTATGCTCTGCAAATCGATTGCAAATCATTTGACAGAATTGAGTCCATCTAACTTGTCTAGCTGAAATCCTGAGTCCAGACCACCAAGTTTCAGCCCTTCCAGAACAATGAAGTGTAGCCATTGATACCCACAGTTCAGGAGGAACAGAAGCTAGACCGAAATATTTTTCACATTGTCTTGTCCAACCACAGGGATTATCACCACTGAAAGAGGGGAAATCAAACTTGGGCCTAGATATAGCAAGTGTGAAGGAAGGTTCCTGGTTTTTGGGACCCCATTTTTCAGATTGAATCCAAGTGTTCTGCCTAGCAAATTCATGTGGTCTAGCATGGGGTGGGACATAAGTTTGTGGGTGGGCAAATCTATATGGAGTGTTAGAATGCAGTAATGGTGGCCTATCCATGGTGACTTCAGAATCTACAGCCCCAGCCTTGTTGTGCACATCGGTGTATACATATCCAAAGGAAGTGTGATTCTTAAGCAGAGTAGGCTCAGTCATTTCAGTGACAGTACAAATAGGAATTCTACCTTCCTTTTCCTCCAAGGTTTCTTGATCCATCACTTTCTCAGATCCAGCTACAACTCCTTTAGCTGTATCACACTTGTTTGGAACATCAGAAATCCCCAAATGGTGGGTCAGCCTCAACATAGAAGTTTGGATGGAATCCAATTGATCTTGCATGTGATCCATTCTCAGCTCAACACCCCCCAGTCTTGACTTCATCTCGATGAACTCATCCTGCATGTTCTCTGCAAAACCCAAACTCGAGCCATCGACATCTTCCGGGTTGGTGAGTCCTGTTGTACAAGCTGTTGCAGCCGCTGCTGCTGCTGCCGCTGCTTTGGTGTTGCGAGTCATGGTCGAATGATCCACCGGATACAGATCGGTTCAGAAAAATTCCTCCCCGAGAAGATCTGTATCCGAATCTACCGCCGCCTGAGTTGGAGATCGGATCGGGGATTTTACACACGGATTTTCACCGTGAAACCTTCTCCTGAATCCAACTCACCACCGTCACCACCACGAACTCCAACTCAAACCCGGCTCCAGGAATTTTACACTCGAATGAATGCCGAGCAACCCTCGCTGGAGATCGAGTTCGTCGCTAAGTTTTGGCCGAGAATCGTGAAGCTCTGGTACCCTTTGTCACACCCGTGTTCGATGGAGTACGAACGCGAGTGGATCGACGTGATTTCAGTGGAAAATCTCAGGAAAATGGAGGAAGAATAGATGTGGCGAGAAGGGGAAAGCAGCTGTATTCCATATCGTTCGTTGCGAATACAAGCAGCTAACAGAATAGGATAACGATTCCCCCACGTCTCTGGCGGATTATAACCTCCCATCCAACTAATTACAAGTCATTTGCTTAAGCAAAACGTACTTAGAGCTAAACTAGCAGTAATGAGAACCACATGATTAAAAGTAAAACGGTATGAATAGATGTCGACCGTCTATAGCTGGTTTGGTCATGACACCAAGATAACTTGCCAAGTGATTTAGTATACCGTAAATTTCAATTGGCATCGTAAATTGCAATATCATAAATCCATGCTCTAGGTATTGTAAATCTGTACTTATGCATCTTCTATGCAGGGCACAGAAAAAGCACTTTGCATAACAGCTATCTTCATCTCGCCCACTCTTTCTTACCCTCTCTCTCTCTAAAAAAAGTATCCTAAAAAAAGGAAGCAACTCGCAAATAACAACTGCTGTACATTTCCATTCATGTCAAACCACACAAATCAAGCACCAATACCGCAAATATGCATTCTACCATTGCCTCGGTACCAATCTATCATGCCCCACCCAATTCATCTTTCTTTGGCACAGAGTCTGTGCTCCCATCTGGAGTTGATGTTCCGTGGGAACTCACGGTCAAGTCTGGCCTGAACAACTCATCTGTTTCAAGCTTCAGAAGCATCTCTTTCGATTCGCCTTTCAGCAAGGGCACAACTTCAAGCATTGTCGGTCTCTTTTCGGGTTCTGAATGCGTGCATGCTAGCCCAATTAACACCATTCTTTTCAATTCAGATTCAGAATACTTATCACTAAGTTTTGAGTCTGCAATTTCATCATATCTACCCTCTTTTGCCAACCGGAGCACCCAATTTCGAATTCCATATGTCTTAACGGAGCCTGTCTTTTCTATTGGCCTTTTGCCACTAGCAAGCTCCAATAGTATTATTCCAAAGCTGTATACATCACAACCTGATGTTGGTTTTCCAAACATAATGTACTCAGGAGCAAGATACCCTCGTTGGTTTTCACTGGCTATCTTTTCATGGTCCATTCCATCAGGAATAAGCCTTATTAGACCGAAGTCACCAACGTGAGCCTGGAAGTCTGAATCCAGAAGCACGTTGGTGGCTTTGATGCCCCCATGGATTATCTGAGGTGTTGCATGGTTGTGAAGATACCTGTGAGAAAGCACCTGCGAGTTATTTCTGTCACCGTGTTTATCAAAAGCAACAAAGTATGAATTATCAACACTGTTCTGTTATGAGCAAAGATAGAGAGGTTGTTTACTAACAAGAGAGCACGAGAAGCACCAATGGCAATTGATGCTCTCCTCCGCCAGTCAAGAAGGCACTCCGCAGAATGTGTTCCATGAAGATGTGCATAGAGACTTGAGTTTGCCATATAGTCATACACCAGAATGCGTTCAGGTCCATCCGCACAATATCCACGTAAACTCAGAAGGTTTTTGTGTCTTATTCTTCCCAGAATCTCGACTTCTGAAGCAAATTCCACTTCCGTGCCATTTTTTGCATTCTTCAACCTCTTAACAGCAATCTGCATCCAAAAAGATTAGCAGAATCAAATAATTAATAAGCTTTTGACGTGAAGTAGAACTAAAAAAAATATGATGATGGAACTAAGACACCATTAAACATATGCTAATAAGTAGGTTGCACTAAAATCATCTTAATTTCCTATATTAAAGCTGGGTACAAACAATGATGGATGGGCACGCCATGTCATCACAATTTTTCTCAGCCACCAGGTTTGCATCTAATGGACAGAAGTAGACACAAAAAGGAAAACAATGCATAAGTGCAAAAATACACAATAGAAAAATCTAGAAAGTGCAAAATACACAGTAGAAAAATATAGACATAGAACACGAGATGGATTTCAATTGTCAATCGAACAATATACATCATTTCGTTTCACAATACTTGATGCAAAATTTCCAGAAACTTCTTTTAAAAGAACAATATTCCGCAACAACATGAGGCCTCAATCATAGTTTTTTTTTATAAAGACATGTCAAATAGTTGCAGCCATGACAGGGCAAATGCGAGCATTTTTTTTCTTTATTACAAGACAGTGATTTGCAAACCTGTAGCCGGATCATCTACAGGCTTTTGTTGACTTTCATATGACACCATATCCTAACAACCTAATGATAATCCAATCAAAGATCAATGTTCCAAAAAAAAAATGATAGTAGTTGTTTGGTTATTTAGTGAGACAGGTATGAATAGAATTTTCCCAACAGTGCAAAATAATGATGCCCGGGACAAACTAGCACGTAAGAAACTTAAAAGCAATAAAGTTGAAATTTTAATTCTCAACAAGGAACAAGGATCAAGATGTACAGAGCAGAAACCTGAGAGCCATCCCAGACTTGTCCCCAATACACACTCCCAAGTGGCCCTTCTCCAATCGTGTTGTCGTAATTGAAGCTATTTGTCGCCGATCTAAGCTCCCTCAACGAGAATACCCACCTCAATGATCCACTTCCTTCATCAGACCTGACAAACCAAAGCCATGAAATACATGAAGAGGTACTACCAATTAACCTTCCATCTACTTCCATCGATACCCAGTCCCTTCTGCACCTAGAACAAATTTGCCTAATCCGGGCATAGAGATGGATCATGAACGTTAGAATGGCGCATCAAACCAAACCAAGATGCCAACTTTCCACATCATTTCATAGTATATATAAAAGTTTGAGCAAAAATCAACAGGGCAACAGAAAAATGAGGATAAGAAAAAAGATGACATAAAGACCAAAATTT
Organism: Phragmites australis; assembly: GCF_958298935.1. Classification (NCBI taxonomy): domain Eukaryota; kingdom Viridiplantae; phylum Streptophyta; class Magnoliopsida; order Poales; family Poaceae; genus Phragmites; species Phragmites australis. The sequence goes on along the minus strand of NC_084928.1, from coordinate 3,594,489 downwards.
AAACTTTCCCCAACGAAAAATTGTCGGTTGTCAGTTAGTAACAAACAACAAAAATCGGAGCGCCCAAATCCCAACGAATTTCATCTCTCCGCCATCGTTTTTACAAACCGGTTCTCGAACCAAACCAAGATGTCTCCATTCCACCAAACTGAGCACCAAGCAGTTGCCCTTTGCACCAACCTTGAGTACTTAGCAAATCTACTTAAACCCAAATAAGAAAGTATAACAGAAACTTGCAGCCTTCTCGTCAGCATCCGGCGTCATCAAACACAACCCACCAAGAATCGAGCAAACAGGCGCAAGCAATTCCCGTCGTATCCCCGAACGAACCCCGAGCATGCATCTACAGCATCGCGCGGGTCACACAACGCACCGGAATCCGGCGCACCCACAGCAGCACCAACCCAACCAAGCCCAAGGAGAGCAAAAGGTAAGGAAGGGCCGAGAAGCGCGTCACTTACAGGTCCTCCCCTCCGGCGGCCCCACCGCAGCAGAGGAGCCTGCGGGCGGCCCGCGACAGCTTCGGTTGCATCGGCGGCGTCCTCCCCTCCCGTCGGCTGCGGCGCGGGGGGAAACGCCGGAGCGGTCGTCGTGAGGGGCAGGAGGAGGAGTGGTGGTGCGGTCGGGTGGGGTGGTGGTGGACTCGGACTAGAGGAGGCGGAGGGAGAATTACGTAACAGCGGAGAACAGCCTCGCAGCTGCGCTTTCGGTGGTGACCTGTTGGACAGCCCACGCTTGCCGTTCGGTCCAAACCGTGTTGTCTCGAGCTCCCTCCTACCCCATTCCCGTCTTTTTTTTTAAATAAAATAGAACAGAGCACTTTTTTTTAAACATCACCACACTTCCAATACGTACTCATACCGCTACACACTTACTCACACATCATTTATTGAAGATAGAAGATAGAAAGATTAAAGGTTGACAAAGCTGCTATAAATGTTTCGTGGTTGACGGGTAAGTTATTTACCGTTAAAAGAAAATTCCGTTTTAGTAAGATGTTGTTTGATAGAGTTCCAGCTCCGATATTCATTTAGAATTTAAAATTTGTAAGATAAAATAAAATAATTTAAATATTTATTTTTAATTTAAAATAAGAATAATATGTCTCAACCAAAAATCCTCGATTGTCCACAACTCTAACTTAAGAGCTTTTAAGTTAAAAATGATTGACTAAAAAAAATAGATCTAAGAACTCATCTATAGTTTAACTGATTTGACTTAAAAAGTACAAAATATAACCACCTCCACTATCCATAAAATAGAGCACTCAACTAGCTCCCCTCTTTATTCAAGGCTATTTGCGGTCACTGATTGACGTGAATTGCATATGAAATGTTCAGTTTCGATGGGAATCAGCGTGAAAAAACTAAGCCGAGAGAATGAACATACGAGACATCTAAAAAGAACATATGTCATGGACTGAAAAAAAAAAGTCGAGATCAATCACCATGGAGTGACAGATGCTGAGGATCTTTGATTGGTTTGTGATGACCGATCGTCTACCATTTTCATGGCGGGAGATCCTTTTTAGGTGCTCCTCAGCGGAGGTCATCTGCCTTTTATGTTGTGACAGTGCATCTTTATGCTAGTGGTATTTTTTTTCTTCCTAATTTTGCTGGTCAATTTTGAAGCGTAGAATGGTCTCAACCTGATTACGATTTTGGGATCTTTTGGACCAGAATGGGCCCAACCTTGGCTCACTAGGCTTTTGGGCATCTGGCAGGGGGAAAGGCCCGAGCTACAAGTTGCCCAAAGTGGCAGCCCAGGAAAAGACGAGATTCTTCTTGGGCTGTGCGAACTCTGGATCAAACAAACATGGCGAGAGGTACAGGGATAGATACCCCGCATCTCCAATTGTCTTTACAATTTTTCCCCTCCACGCACTGTCGCAGATACTATTTAGCAAAGCTTTAGCTACAAGATTTATATAGAATTTAGAGTCTGTAGGATAAAATATTTTTAGTTTAAAATAAAAACGAGATACTTAAACTAAATATTATTAATCTGTTTATAACTCTACCAAATAAACCTAATTTACTATCATTGCATCGGTCACGCTCTCTGCGTGATCGCGGCGAGAATTTGGCGCGCGTCGCCGAGGGGTTCGACGGCTATGTTAGCAGGTGCGCTGATCGGCTGGCTGATCGTTCGTGCGTGGCCGGGCGATTCGGATGTTCTTGTCACGACCGGCCAGATTTTGATCGGTAGAGGACGGTGTCGTGTCGTGCAACTTCCATGCCATTTCGTTTTGCCACCTGGTCCCTGGACGGCTGGATCGATCAAGCTAGAGAGAGTGACCTTCTGCCACGCATGCCAGGCATGCAGGAGCAGGGGCCATTGTCGTGGCACCTACCCACGACCGCGTAGCTAGCTGTCTGTCAGATCACGCACAAGTCAACGAAGCAAACCACAACCTCGCGCTGGAACGTGCGTCCACCAAAACCATGGTACTCCCCATCGCGGCGATCTTCGTTCGAGCTGGGAGCAGCTAGTAAGTACAACGCTACATGCACTTTTCTTTTTAAAAATATTATTAAAATTAGTTTCGTTAAACAGTAAATTACTGTAGTTTTGATAAATAGTAAAAGCCATACATGATACATCCACTCCGACGATGATAAACGTGCGCGACCGATACTGCAACGGCTGCGGCTGCGCGACACTGCTCTCTCAACCTGCAGACGATGAGTGGCACATGCACGGCAAGCGTGACGTCGTTGACCATGGAGCGCGCGTCACATCACCCCGACAGCGCCGGACGGCCGGAGGGCTACGCGACGCCGAGAGCAGGCCGGCCCCGGAGATCCCGGCCTTCCCGGGGGACACGCCGGTACGGCATGCACCTCACTCCCGTCCCTGCTTCAAGCCCATGCATGCACGCATCCGTCGATCTAGCAGAGTACAGCAAGCAGTACCCTACAAGGCTACACGCATTAGTATATCCGCAAAGCTAGCGTCGAGACATCCAATATATCGGACGTTATAACGGCTCATCGCAATATCGAAGATTAACGTATGTAATCTTTGAAATCAATATTTATAATATAAAAAATACACAAAAAATATACAGATCTAGATCTGAAAAAATTATCTATTTAAATTAATTCCTATATTCTGAGATGCAACATACGAAAATAACTTCTACAACAAAATTCTATAACATCTGAAATATTCAATTTGAACGTCTAAAACATTAAAGATACGAAAATATAGGAATTAACTCAAATAGATAATTTTTTCGGGTCCGGATATGTACACAAGAGATTTCGGAATGCAACATTCTCGAAAAACTTCTGCAACAATTTTTTATAACGTCTGAAATATTAAATTTGAACGTCTGAAACATTAGAAATATATACTAGTAATTAACTCGAATGGATAATTTTTTTTTTCGGATCTATACGCAAGAGATTACTGGGATGCAGCATATGGAAATAACTACGGTAATAAGTTTTTATAAATTTTAACATATAAAATATTAAAGATGCAAAAATATTTTTAATCGATCTAATAATAATGTAGACTGAGCGGGTCGTTGGATACATCTAACGGATGAAGGGAGCATTTTCGTTAGTATATAAAACTACACCGAAATTCATGCAGGAGCATGGAGCCTGCACCGAGCCGCGCCGCGTCGCGTCGCGCCTGTGGCTGTAAGCGCGCGCGCTGGGCGGGACGAATATCTCGTGCTCGGCGACGAGCTAGCGGCCACGCGATCTTAAAACAATTGCCGGGCCCGGACGGATCACGGGCCGGCCGACACTTGCCACGCGCCATAGTCTGACACCCATTTGCTCCCAAGATTCAGTGCCGTGCCGTGCAGTGCAGTGCATGTAGTCGCGGAGGCGCCGATCGCCGGGACAAATTAACGAGCCTGATGCTCTAAGCGTACAATGCTAGGGCTACTACCGAGGCACGTGTTCTCGGACTTCCCTTCTTCCAAGGGACACGTTGCTTCAGAGACAGACTTCTGTGCGAGTTTCGTTGCACTTGCGTGTCTTCGTTCGGTGGTCTGAAAGACTGAACGTCTGAATCACCTGCTCGTTCAAATTCAGGGTTCGATGGACCGGATGCAGAGCACGGATCAAATATACAAAGTCACAGCGAGTTTTGGGACTGCACGAGCACGAATAATATAACTTGACAGACAGATTACGTGCATCTGAATCGACGTGATAACGCACTAGCCTGTTTTACGAGGAAATTGACACCAGTGGTAAGGAAGTTTCGATGTGATGCTCACCAAAACCTCACTAAGGCACGTAACCGTTCACCGGCAGCGCCGAGAGAAGCCGTGTCGTGTCTGTCCACAGGGAGTTAGTACACGGAAACCCTTTTTTTCTTTTGTTCTGAACCAAATTAATGTACGGCTCCGGTAGCAGCATAACACAAACTTTTGACAAACTGGTTACTCTGTGAAACCTTGTCCCCTGCAGCCCTAGAATAACACAAGCCTAAAAACAGCTACGTGTCCGTCCAAACTTGCACACAGGTAGTAAAAGATAGTACAAAAGGAAATACGGGTACGATTGTTAAATGGGCGCACTGAAACCTGCAGAGAGATTTACTGCGGCTTGCTAGAACATCGCCGGCGGCGAGGCATGGGGAAAGGAGGTGCCCGGTCCCATGCATGCAGATCGATGCAGTGTATGACCAGTGACAGAGACCCAGTGGATTGTGCTGCCCTTGGCTTTGGCTTGGTGGTCTGCAGGGGGACCGCCCGGAGGAGGGGTGTCCATCAGATTCCCCGCCATGACGGCTCGCAAGAAACACTCACGCCCACATGCCTCCTCAACAACCTCGGTCGGCGTGGCACTATCCTTTTTCCCTTTTTTTTGGAGGTTGTAGCTCTAATCTTGGGACTTTTTGTATTATATTGTCATAATTCGAATTTCATAGATAATTTTTTTCGCAGTATGATTTCTGAGAATCATCTTGTAAACTATAATCATTTGTTTTTACTTTTGTTTTTAAAGCTAGAATTCATAATTATAATAAAAATAAACAATGTGTTAGTAGCCTTAATGTGTCTTGAGAAAGAAAGCTTTACCTTGGTGCCAAATACATGGCACACTTTGGCGATCAGTACGTACGTTCCTGGTGATTTTGTATGCACATAGTGCTCATTTTTTGATTTGGACTCGGATTATATATGTAGTCCTTTTTACAGTATAAGAGCCATCTTGAAAAAAAAACAGCAGGATCTTCCGTCTTCCATGAATCTTAGGGTGTGTTTGGTTGTCCGAATGTCCCCAGCCTGATTCGTACGAGTCATGCAGGCTGAGTTGAGTCAGGCTGAGTTGATGCATGAGGGTCTGTTTGGTTGGCTGCATATGCTGAGTCTGGCTGAGAAAAGATTGTGTTTGGTTGCCCGCATGAGTATACGTTGCATTACAAAGAAACTCATTTTTTTACCAAATAACTTAGGGTTAGAAATATTTTTATAAATTAGTACATCACAGGATAAGAATATTAGTGAATTTTTTTATGATTTTTGAAGAATTTTAATTAAATATTGACTTAGATTTTTTTGGATCAAATTAATTAAAATGGGTTGCTAATGATCTCTAGTTTGCTCACGAAAATGTTTAGATTTTTTGAATCAAATTAATTAAAATGGATTGCTAGTTCGTTGCCGTTGACAAGTGGACCCAACGCACGAGCAGCTGCATCCATCGGGCCTGCATCTGAGCTACGGTCGATTTCCGCGTCTCCGCTCATGCAGCATCGGCGCGTTTCCTTGCACGAGCGGATGCAAACGGAGCTGCTGCTGTCGCGCACGTCACGGCAACCAAACGCAGCGCTCACGCACATCCGCATGCAGGCACGAGCGGATACAGCGATCCAAACACGCCCTTACTTGCTACACCTAGCTAGCAGTCAACTTTAGATCCTGTTTGGTTTATGAGAAACAGAAGTTAGAAAAAATCCAACCAAACAGGCTGCTGATAAGCTACCTTTTAAAAAGCTGAAAAACTAACATCTGAAAAAATAAATTAAAAGCTGAGAAACTAATTGAAAAGAGCTTTTCTGATTTTTAATATACTGAAAAATTAAAAATTTATTTTAAAAATTAATAGTAAAAATTATCAGCCAGAAACTAACTTTACAGCCAAAAACAAAAAAGACTCGACCCAACCCAACCAAACACAATCTTAGTCTCGACTGGAGCCGGGCGCGTGCATAAAGCCGGCCACTAGCCGAAGCACTACGCTCGATCGGCAAAGCAACACGGCGGTGCCCATTCGACACGGCACATCCCCCGTTAGCCACTACACTAGCCCCTGCACGCGAGCGACAGCGAACGGGGCTGTGTGCCCGTGTCGGTAGGACTGGGGGCGCCTACGTGCGCGCGAGGCAAACGCAGCTGCCGCGCAGCTCGGCGGCAGGCAGACAGCTCGGCCGCGACCGAGTCCCCTGAGCACTCGACAACCTGTCGGCACCTTGTTTATTCCTCTCCAGTTCTGTCGCCGGCCCAGATCGATCGATGGATCCCCACATCCGCATGTGCGCCATGCCACCGCGCGTATATATAGCAGTGCACACCTCACTCGTGCCTGCGCTTGAGCTAGGTAGGTCTGCAAGGCGCACGAGCTACTCGTCCTGCATTGCGTTTCCAGTCTGTATCACACTAGCTAGCTAAAGATCGAAGTGGTTGTCAGCTGTGGCCGCGCCTGCGCGTACAGCGCCGAGCTGAAGGGGAAGGTGATCCATCCACTGATGGAGCTGGAGCTCGGCCTTGCGCTGCCGAACGCGCGCCCGCCGGCCGGGGAGTTCGTCGGCCTCATCAACAGCGCGGCGGGTGCGTGCGGGAAGAGGGGGTTCGGCGAGGCGTTCGGGGCCGGCAAGGCCACGCTTCCGCTCTTCGTGCGCGACGGCGAAGGAAGCGACGGCGAGGGTGGCGGAGACGGAGTCGTCGACTGTGAAATGGGCAGCAAGTGAGTGGGTCATTTTTGGGCGGTACCTTGATCGATCGTGTCACGTATACGTTTTCTTTTGGGGGCGTGGCTTGATCGAAAAATATTGCGTCTGTCGTGCAGGAGGAAGAAGCTGGTGGGGTGGCCGCCGGTGAAGTGCGCGCACAAGCGGAGCTGCGGCGGCGGCGGCGGGTACGTGAAGGTGAAGATGGAGGGGGTGGCCATCGGCAGGAAGGTGGGCGTGTCCCTCCACGGCTCCTACGACGAGCTGCTCCGCACGCTCGACCGCATGTTCCCCTCCGCTAACCAAGGTGCGCACCGCCCGCGGCCGGCGACCGTGGCTGTCTTACCTCCACCGCCGTTAGCTCAGACAACAATGCACTACTCACTGGGAGTAGCGGACATAGCTCACTGGAAATTAGAACTGAATGCATGCAACTGCAGCCAGCTTTCAACGGTTTCGGTCCTTCATTTCAGAACGAAATTCCTCTCATTTCTTTTTACAAATCTTTTAAAAAAACAGTTAGAGATGAGAAAAAAAAACAGGAAAGAGAATAAAAAGAAACGAAATAAAAAAATATGATTGGAGATGTCTAACCGAATGTATGAGTTCGAGATTTCGAATTCCACGGTTTCGAGACCTGTAACTTGTGTCCGATCCCTTGTGGTTGGAACTCGTAACTGAGGAGAAATGCTTTTTTTAACCTGCAGATGCAGAGGAAGACGTGACCCGGCATGATCGTCGTCGTCGTCACCCGTACGTGGTTACCTACGAGGACGGGGAAGGAGACTGGCTGCTCGTCGGAGACGTGCCGTGGGAGTGAGTCAAATAATTTCTTCGTATATCCTCTCCCGTGTACTAAACTATACTAGGTAACAAAATCAATTTAGTAGCACTGTCAAATTAACAACGAGGTTAATTTTCTTGCATGCAGGGCCTTTGCGAAGTCGGTCAAGCGGCTCAAAATTCTCGCGTAACTGACGATGTACGCAAGCAGAAATGCGTCACTAAAAAAAGTCACTCAACAATTGTACGTGATCCACGTGCATGCAGTTCGTTTCGTCGGTTGTTTCAAACTTCAAATCACGACAGTTTGTATTGGAACGTTTCACTAAATTATTTCTATAGTAATAACTACTATCTATCTTCGTCACACCTGTGTGCTCGTGTCAAAGTAAGGTTTTTATCTAGTCTGAATAGAGTCACTTCTCTGTGTGACCGTGCATATACGGTCGTCCGTAGCCGGGCTAGTACTATATCAAGATGCTTTTGGGTCTCCTTGCTGGTTTTCGATCCAATGCATTGGCCAAATATTTACATGTGGTGACTGATACAATATTATATGTATATATATGTCTTCAATTTTCCTCTTGTTATTAGCTACTGGTATTGCGGAACCTATACACATATGGCATATAAGGTACTGCTATTGTTGTGCAGGTACGATCGAGTGTACCGTAGTGTAAACACTTCACTGAAAGAAAACCGTGCGTCCATTCGAGCGTGGCAGTCAATAAATTGGATGAACATTATGCGCTGGTCTATCTCAGTTTCTCGTCAGCACAGCTTTCCGATAAATTCAGTTGCTGTTAGAGACGTAGACACGTCCCCAAACATAATATAATAAGGGTGTTGCTATATTTTAGATGTCTAAAAATAAAGTAACTATTAGTTAATGAAAATTACGCTCCCATCTCTATTCGGCCGACTGTTGTTTACTCTTCCTCCTCTAGTTCGTTCTATATTATAGGTCTTCTTGCTCGAGCCGACGCAACGAGCTCTCATCTATCTCCACCGTCTCTGGAGGCACTCTTGCCTATCTCCATCGTCTCCGGCGGCTCTCTCGCTGCCAGATCTACGTCCACCGTCTGCCATCGAGCTAATATAGTTTCACCATGCTGTCTTTGCTCATCCTCACTTCCAACACCGTCTGCCTCCTTCGTTGGGTTAGTCTCCTTCTTAAGACCTATTCTAAGTCCGATGAACAAGAAAGTCCGTCTCCACTAACCGTGGTTGGCTGCCGTCGTTCTTCCTCGTTTGATGGATTTCGTTTTTAGGTGCCTGATTCATGAGAAGGTGTGATGTAATAACATCAGGCTGGTCAGACGCATCCAAGCGTGGACAGTTGAGGCCATGCGTGGAATCGCACTCGGCTGCTGGGCGGTTCATTGCTTAGATCAGATAGCGCACTCGCATCATATCATGTGCTGCTCCAACAGGGAAATTAGGTATTTCATACTTCTACCATTTCATTCACTGCCTGTCTCTTGGTTTTTTTTTAAGAACAGGCCCCTTAGTACCCGGTTTTCATTGGAGGCCCTCCTCACCCTTTTCAAAGTACTAATAAACTCTAATACTAAGATCATCTTCGACCATATTCACTCTATTTCGTTTCTTTTATGATCTCTTTTCGTTCTTATTCTCTTTATTTTCTCTTATCTTCATCAGCTTTCTTTTGAAGGGATTCGTGAAGAAAAATAATAAAGAATCACTTCGTGATGAGAATCATGAAGAAAAATCGTTAGAACGCAAAAAAAAAAACAAGAATTCCTTCGCGAAGGGATTATTGTCTGTAAAAGTAATCTCTTGGATTGGTTTAAGGCCACGACCAACAGTTTACCTTCAAGGATGAAAATCCGGTCGTGAAGGGATTTCCGTTACTTTCAACACTCCAACGTTTTTCCTTTATGGTTCCTGTCAAGAAGAGATTCTCAAAATCATTTTTTTAAGACGAGATTCTCTCTCCTTTTACTTCGCGATTCTCTTCGGAAGTAAGCTGTTGGAGATGAGAGAAAATAAAAAGAATAGGAACAAGAAATAAAATCATTTTTTGAAATAAAATAAAGGAAATATAATTAGAGATGGTCTAACTAGTAATAGTTTTTGTGTACGAAGTCACCGAGTGGTGCGAACCAGCTCACACTTGACACGACACACGTACGCCTTCAGAATCTGCTTGCCCCACTTTCACAAGCCTTATCTTTCAGTCTGAAGCCCCTCGGAGGCCGAACGGCGCATACACAGATGTAGCAGGATGAGGAACCTCAGCAAGGAGACCACAGGCATACGAACACACACCAAGCTAACGGAGGAACGCCGGAGCCGCTGCGCCCCGCACAACGAGGGACTCATGCACCAGAGCCGAAGGCAGGGGCGGATCCAGCAGAGGCCAAGGGGGCCGTCCCCTGCGCAAATTGGGCACTCCCCGAGTCCTCCAACTTCCATCTGTGTGTGGTTAAAGGTTTTAGCATTTGAGATGGGAGAAAGTGAGAATGACTTTGTGAATGTGAATGACTGCGTGGTCGTGATAACTTTTAGTATGTCACGTGTTTGGCCCGTTAAAAGAATCCGGCAAGTATCCAAGGTATTCCCCTTGATTTAATTTTTGGTTCTGCCACGGGATAAAAGGTCCCACACGCAGGGATGGGCCCAAGTGAGTGGCATGGGTGTACATATGTACACCTTTTTTTTATAAAAAAAGTAACTATATATATTATATTTGTTTAAGGAATAATCACCGAATGTATTGATTACCGATGAGAGTAGTGCTTATATTTACACGCTATAATAAAAAAACGACGGTCACAGTATGTTAGTGATCTATTATATGCCGCGGTTGTGACATGTCTGGAGACTCGGTGAAGTGATAAATGTGATCGCACAGTCAGTTAAATACATACATGATGAGTTAGTGAAGCACATGTAGTCACGTCTAATGATTCAGTGAGGCATGCAGTAGTTACGGATGTACCGAAGGACTTGAATAGCACTAATTAGTATTGAGTCAGTTATGCTAATAATATTTTCCTCAATTTTTTTAGACCTTTACCTTTTTCTCGCTACAACAGACACATCTTCTGGTGATCCAAGCGACCAAGCATAATATGGCAACACGCAATAGCCTAAGTCCAATGGATGTCCAATACTCAATCAATCAATCTCGAATTGACCAAATGTGTCGCTGACGTTTCAGTGGCCTAACATCCAAACAGACGAGATGGAAGTGATGACACTGAGCCTAGCGACAGCATGAGCGCAGCAGAGAGGGTGTGGCAGAATGCTATCACGACAACGTGAGTACTGTAGTGCAATTTTTTAGCTTTGTACCTCTATTGTTAAAAGAGAAAATCTACGATTTGCCATCGAATAACTACTGATTCTACAATTCGCCATCGAATAAATTCTGTTTACTTCTATACCATCGAATAAATATTTCAGTTACTTATATGCCATCGGGCTTCCGATACTGCTCTCCGCTATACTGTTCATGAACAGTATCCGAGAATAAAAAAGGTTAAAAAATATGTCGATTTTTGTGCACGATCTATAATTCATAATCAACCCATTTTAACTGTATTCACCTAAAAATACTGTGTAAAATTCAAACTAAAATTTCTCAAAATGAACTACTTTTGTAATAATGTGCATTACAAAGAACTAATTTTTTCACCGCGGAAGATAATTTTAGAAATTATTACATCACATTAGAGAAATATTAGTAAATTTTCTCAGATTTTTTGTAAATTTTTATGAGGCTTAAAAATTGCAAGAAGTTACCAAAGTAGTACATTTTTAAGAATTTTAGTTTGAATTCTATACAGTATTTTTAGGTGAATACAGTTAAAACGGGTTGATTATGAATTATAGAGCGTGCACAAAAATCGACATATTTTGTGACTTTTTTTATTCACGGATACTGTTCATACTGTTCATGAACAGTGCATCGGAGGGTAGTATCGGAAGTCTATGGCATATAAGGAAGTGAAACATTTATTTGATGGTATAGAAGTAAACAGAATTTATTCAATGACAGATTGTAGAATCAGCAGTTATTCGATGATAAATCGTAGATTTTCTCTTGTTAAAATGGCAGAACGTTGCCACGGCAACGCGAGTACTATAGTACAATTTTTTTAGCTTTGTACTAAAATAATACGCTGCCACTGCCCACACGACAAGAGACCAGTTAGACCAACTCCTCAAGCTAAAAGAAACAAAGGAACGCCGGAGCCATGGGGGCCTGCATGGAGAACGACACATGCGCCGAAGGTTAAGGTCATATCCAAACCTTATACTCCAACCTAGTATAGTAGTAAGGCGCGCGCGCACACAGAAGAAACAATCAAGCATCTCCTTTTTGGCTGTCAGTTTTCGCAGCTCTGTTGGACATCGCTACACACCGTTTAGGACCTTTCTCTCCCACTGATTGATATGGTACAAGAACAAATACAACATTTCCCTAACAATTGTTTTATGGAGGTGATCATGCTGGGATGTTGGTCGATCTGGGATCATCGAAACAATATCATTTTGAGCAATGGAGTTCAGGATGGTTTTATCTTTGGCTATCCATAGATTTAGAAAAATTTTACGGTGGTCTAAGAGGAATTTGGGCCACCTATTTTTTGGATCGAACGGTTCAAATTAGTTAGAATACTACATATTATTTAGATGTAGTATGAGAAGTATATGAGAGGAGTATAGATATAAGAAGGGTATTTTTGGAAAAAAAAGTAATGGCATAGTTGTTATATCTTGTAAATTCACAGGTTAATGTGTGGTTTGCCGAATGGTGAGAACCGGCCCGGCCCGGCCCATTCCATTTCACACATTTCGTCTCCCGTCTAGGGTTGAGCGGCGACAGCAGGTCGAGTTGCGGCAAGGCGGCGCCAGGTCGAATCCGGTGACAGGATAGGTCGACGAAGGTGGAGGATGTAGCGCCTACGCGGAGGAGGTCGTGGCACCGTAATGGCGGCCGGCCCATTCCATTTGACCACTCCTTCGTCTCCCGTCAAGGGTTGAGCGGCGACGGCGGCTCGACTTGCGGCCAAGGCGGCGCCAGGAGGGGGCAAATCCTGCGGCGCCAAGAGTGGGAGATCTCCGACCCCGTCTGGTTTTCTAACGCACGGCGGGGGCGAGGTGCGCGGCAAGCGGCGGGGCCGATGCGTGCGGCGGGGTGAAGGGGGCGGGTCAATTTGCGAGCAAGCCGGCTGCACCAAAAATGTCAACTTTCGTTGGTAGTATACTCAGTTTCCTGTGTATATTTGGTGGACTGCTTGTTCTTAGTTTGGATTAATTCACAACATTCATCATTCTTGCTCAAAGCAGGTTAATATAGTTGGGTACATGTACATGAAAGGCCTATGTACTGTTTTGTGCATGCTGTTTCTTCTTGGTAGTATCCATATTCAGTCGAAACTCGAAACCTAAAAGGCTCTGATGGTTTAGGGCTGTTAAACCCCTGTGAACCAGTACATTAAGGTGTGTTGGACATCAGCTTTGGATTTGTTTATTGCACTGTGCAGACCACCTCTAAATGTAGTTATGTATTTGCTTTACCTTCAAAAAACTTCCTGAAATTCTGTCTGGTTCAAGTTTTCCAAGATTTTCATATACTTGACTACCTTGGCAAATGGTTAAAAAATCATTCCTCTTTTTTCGGTTCTGTTATTTGTCCATGTGAGATACATTTTTCTTTTTGCAAGGAAAATCATATTTGCTAAAATGAATGTCTGAGTTATTTTGTAATATAGTTCCTGATAAGCATCAGTCTGTTCAGAATTTGGCTTTACTTCATTAAGACATATAGTAGGAGACATGTGAAGCATTTTGCAATCAGAAAGATGCCTTTGGTTCTCTTATGCTTGGAATGGCAGAACAAGTTAAGTATTTCTAACTTTTATTTGTTTCACGGTAGATACCTCATGGCACACCGGAAGTGAGTCTGCACCATGATTTTTACCAAAGTGCATAATCGTTGTGATAGTAGAGATGCTAATAGGGTTATCTTTATTAGGATGGACCACCATTTATATTATGTACCATTCGGACAGGTTACCAAATTATTAAACCTTTTGTGTTGGTTATTATATTAGCTTATCTGGGAATTCAGTGTTTCTTTATACATAACTGAACTACGCTCCTCTCGTAAATTCACTGGATTAAGTTTGTTTACCTTTCCCTTATAAATGTTGGCTGCCACAATGGTTGGCAACAGCAATCTGGGTTGATAGTTGGTTGATTCTGCCTAAAAAATGGAAACCAGAGAAGAAAATTCTAGATTTTTTTCCGAAGTTGCCTTGTGTTGTTATGTTCGGCACGTCGGTCTACAGTTCCCGGTATTTTCTCTACGTACTCATTGAAACTGTGCAATGTAAACTCAATTATGAAGAGGTCTGTGCCGAGGATCACTAATCTCCATGTTGTGTCCGATTATGCTTTTGGGGTAAGCCTGTACATGACACTAAACACGGATAGACCATACTTAATTTTCAGTAGATTGTGTTGAGATTTCAGAGTTTTCAATTATTTAAGGCTATCAAGCACAAGCGAAACTAGTTTTACTAGTTTGCCAATTAGGAGGCCATACACATAGTGCAAACATAGAACTGTAGAGTAGGCGTAATTCAATCAGAATCAATGTCAACATGTTGGTCCTCTCCTAGGTCGGCAGGCCGAGGCTCGCCTTCCTTAGATATTGAATAAATACTTCCTCTGATCTTGTTGAGGTGAGAGTTGACCAATATGACCGCTAGCTTAAGTCTGAAATGGTCCATGTCTTGCTGTGATGGTTGGAGAAGAATAAATATTGAGGAGAGATCATTTGGCACGCTATAAATTAATTGGTAATAATCTAAACATAGAGAAATACCTGTGTAAATTTGAGGCCTAGCTTAAAGCCTGTCCAGCATTTCATGTATGTCAGCGTGAATAGCCCGCAGGATGATCTACATCATTGCGAAACAGTTAGTGGGACATTTAGCAAGTAACGGGAAGTTATAATTTATGAAGTGATGTTATCTAATGTACCCGTCTTCCTGGATTCTTGACTTGACTTCTTCTGACCATGGCCAAGTTGTGACCATGCGGTCCTTCCACCTAAGTTCTTGCAATCCCATAGCCTTTGCTGCCATGTCTAAATAATTCTCTAGACCTTGGAGCTGGTCAGTTGTAAATATGACGTATGAGAGGATTGGCGTTAAATATCAGGGCATAGGATGGGTGAAGAAGTTGTACTAACTCACCATTTTTTCTAGTTCCGGTCGATACTTTTTAGGCCCTAATGAATCCAGTATCTGAATGGTTCGTAGACCGGCATTGACAATGCACAAGTACCAATGGGATTTGTCGATGTTCATTGGGAAAAAGAGCTGTAGCAAGCAGGATGTAAGTTGTTGTTGGTAGAAACAGTACGGAATCAATAGGAAGGGTGGTTGCAGGTACCATATCATGTTTGTGATACTTTTTAGCCCTTGTGACAATCCATTCTCTGTCAGAGTCAGTGTAAGTTAGGAAACATGCAGCATATGTATCAGCAAGGTACGCCGTACCACTGGCCCTAACTTGTAGCCGTTTGCCATCGTCTAGGCAGTATATGTATGCATTCATGATCTGTACGCAATAACGATTCACTTTAGATGATATGTTAATATTTGCATAGGAATAATATATATCGGTTTAGTTACTTGGTCGTCCAGCCATCTGTCCTTATGAAAAAGAATTTCCAGAGTATTTCTTGTTATGACAATATCTTTGATATGCACTAATTGTTCATTGTCTGTCGAGGACTTGATGTATTCAATAGTAGGAGCATCTTGTTCGCTGCACTTAAAATCAGCATCTGCATGTTAGGATGGCAATTAGTTAGATTATGAACTGATGAAGGGAATTAATATAATTGAACCTGGTCATACTTTTTGTCATGTATAGCGGCTGCGTTGGCTTGTTCTGGCCATAGTAAACAAAGTCACCGTCCTTGTCATGTATTGGTTTATGTTGCCTTTTTGATGGAGACCTTAATCGATTTGCACCGTGTGGGTCCGCTGGCTGTTTCTTCCGTTTGCGAGTAGCCTGTAAGAGGTATTGTTGGTATATATTGCTGCGAAAAAACAGTTTTTATCAAGATGGGATAGGACAATACCTTTGTTTGCGATGATCTGTTGATAGTTTTCTTCCCATGTGATTTGTTTTGATTACGAACAAATTCGTCGTCCGCGATCATGTCCGGTGCAGGTTGCTTGTCGGTGTTCCTTGTCTCCTGTTCTTTGCCAACCTGCAATGATGAATTTTTCAATGTATGAATTAGGAATGGTTGCACATACATATGCAAGTAATTCGAAGTAAATCATCAAGGGAATCACCGTGAAATCTTTTATGAATTTAGTCAACAATCTGTGTGTCAATTCAGATCGTCTTGCTATCGATTCACTTGTTTGTTGAATTTGTTGAATTTTTTCCATGCCATCATCAAACTTTTGTTCAAGTCTGAGAAGCACTGTCATGCCATGGTGTGATCCCTGCATCATTGGACATGGTGATAAAAGGTAATATTTTTTTTGTAGTTGTAGGATATTAATAACTCATACCTCGTCGTTGCTTCTGTGTGACTGGTGGTTTTCAAATGGATCTGGGTATCGGAGTGATCGCGTTATGTCATCAACAATCTGTTTCAGAAGTACCAAGATAAATTTGTTAGCAGCAATAAAGATGACAAAATGAATTCGAATTCAAGATTTGTGTAGCGTGTTACCCGTCCTACTCCAAATCCATGTATCCGTTGAATTCTGTCTCTCCCGAGTCCTTTTGACTCATCCCAGTACTGAGAGAGTGGTTTTTCGCTTCCAGATGGGCGTATGGTTCTGTCAATATGTACAACACTTACCTTTTCCCAATACCATACCTGCAGGCGACAAGAAAATACATGTAGTGTACGCCAGTTAGTTTGTACATTGTTGCATGTGTGGGCTTACCTGAAGCAGATATAGGTTCCCCTCGAGGTTGGTTTTTCGCTCCGTGTACTTTTTAATACTCGATATCAAATTGTGTAGAGTCAGGCTGCACCAGTTTACATTCTCTATATCTTTAACATTCTCGACTAGTCCGAGGTACTCTGACCGGACATAAGGCTGAGTTGTAGGGCATAATAGAATACCAATTATGTAGATCACTGTTCTCCGTAAGAAGTGTTCATCAGAGTCCTTGTTAGCGCTGAAATATTCCTTTAATGACGAAAAGCTGATATTATTTGCACTTTTGTCTTTGTATATATCATAGAGTTGAGGTACATTTCTCTTAGGATCTTCTGTAAATTCTTCGCCATTGGATGGCAAGCCAAGAATATGCTCTACATCCTCAAGTCGAATTTTTATCCTGTTTCCTCTAATTACAAATTCTTCAGTCTTGAGGTCAAATGTGTCTGCAATGTCCTTGCACATCTTACGCCGAATGTCGATTGGTTTAACCTTACGTAACTGATCGAAGCCCGATCCCTTTATTGCGTCAAGTTGGTTCTCACTGAACGATTTGAATAGAGCGACAAGTTGATGGGGTGCGCATTTCAGTGTTCCCTGTTTATAATAATGAAATCAAAGTAACAAGTAATTACAAATAGTAAATGGGTGCACATCATAGCCCTTTGTCTGGAAACACAGTTTTGCCATGAAACTGTATGAAAACAGAAACTTCAACTTTTTGAAACATGAAAACTCAACTTGGGCACACAAAAATTCAAGAATATCAAATTATGTAGACAACCATTTGATTTTTGAGTTTTGGAGACAAGTTGTGTAAGTTGTAGCATCTACTGTCAGCATCCACATAGCTACTTTGGTAGGCATATGATATCTACAATTGCTGCCTCAAAAGTTTTTGATTTTACTTTTGAACTAAAGCTCACAATTTACTTCTGCAGTGACTTGTGTCCAGTTTCTTCCAGCAAAACACTCTTCCCTTCATCAGTGCGAAGGTATGATATCAGTGTGCCTTCTGAAGCTGTTTTGGCTAACTTGTAACCTCAATAGTCTATGAGATTTATCTTCTTTTTATTACCTTTTACAAATTGCAGGGACCAGTGGTTGGAACCATAACTGGGAATTTTCGATTTTATTTTGGCACTATATGTTGTGCAGAATGTGCGAGAGATTTCAGTTTTGTTCAACCTCCGCAAAAGATGAGCTAAAATATGCTACCTGGTAGCCATGAAATCTGGCAGAACTTACCTTGGTTTGCCTAGTGGACTGTGTCTTCGTGGTCTTGATGGGTGGCTCGTAGTTGGGATTCATGCCGCCGGGTGTTGTTGCTCTGCTGGTCGAGTCTACGTCTGATCGTCCCCTGTCTGCGTGTCGGCTTGACTGGGCGTCGGCGTCACCTTCGAAGATGCGGTTGAAGTTTGGGGTGCTTCTCCTGTTCGTGGGCGTCTGCCTGCGTTTGATATGCTTGTAGCAGGTGTTGGAAGTAGATCACGAGGTGGTGTTTGAGTCAAACACGATGTCGTGTACCGACTGTAAAACGTATAGGCCTAGCGGCGTTTACCTGCCTTGTTGAGTGCACTTGTCATCAAGTAGGGTCCCAATTTGCGCCTGAAAAGGTCTATGTATTCCTACATTTGTAGGATATAGTTAAGAAACGTGAAAGGATGCGTAGTATTATTCAATGCAAGGAGACTAAAACCAAAAAAATCGAACAAGGTACCTGGTTAAATTTTTCTCTAAGCCTTTGTCCGGTCCAGTACTCCATGTACTTGATCGCAAATAGCCCACATGAAGACCTTCAAGAAAGACTAGTATTGTCATATCGTTTCTTGATCGTACATTAATATTAATGATATATATCATTGGTTGCATGTACCTGTCTTCTTGCCTGGCTATGCGCTTTACTTCGTTCACCTTCCAAGATGCAACTTTGTAATCCGGCCAGAAATTGGATTCAACTTCATTCGCAGCTAGTTCAAGGCAATGTTCAATCTGTTTTAGCTGTGAACAAGCAAGACTGATGTGATTTAGAGTTATAATGCATTTATCATATAATATAAGTTATGAACATAGTGTACCGTATACTTCAGCTCTTCACGTTCTTGACGCGGATTTCCAAGAGAGTCGAGCACTTGAATCTCATATTTTTTGGTGTTGATCACCGCAAGGTACCAATGGTTACGATTCCGGTTTATTGGTAGGAAAATCTACACCAAACATAGAAATGTTTAACAATAGTTATGTCATCGAGGTAATAGTTGGCCCTGCTTTGTATTTTTACCATATCATGTTTAAGATACTTGATCCCATATTGCCTGTGATCTTCTTTCTCTTGCCCTCTTATCTCGTATTTGTAGTACGCAGGTCTATATAGAAGTTGGCACGAGAAGGTAGTTTCAATGTACACCCTTCCGTCAGCCCTCATGTCGTCTTTGTTTCGAGCTTTAAAAATGTGTATCCATGCATCGATTATCTGGTGTTTGACATAAGATTAGTCGTCAGTTTTGATATGTTCCCGAAAGGGTCAGCAAAGTTATACTAAAATTACTTACGTCATCTTGCACGTACTTTAATGATCCATCCACCAAATATGGATCTGCTATGCTTTCCATATCCACCTTGGTTATGATCACATCATAGATGTGCACCAGAACCTCTTCCCTTGGAAGAGAGTTAATCAAGTCTAGCATTTCTTCTTCAAATCTTGAAATTCTGCCAACGCAGTCGACTGAAAAAAGTGTACATTACAAGCCATAGTGGGAAATAACAAAATGTATATTGAAACAAAATGATTACGAATTACTTATTGTTATATTTTCTGGTGTAGAAGCCTCCCAATTTATTTTCTTTGTGGTCTTTGGGACATTGTAGTAAATAAATGGATCATGATCGCGAAATGACGGTATAGGAAGCCTCCCAAAAGGTCCTCGCACCCGCTTGGCGATGCTTGCATCTTGTTCATCAGTTCTTATGTGCCGCTTCAGCTGATGATTGTGACAAGTATATACGCTATAAATTATTCATAGTAAAAGGCAGATAGCACACGATGTACCTAATCATGTTGGGAGAAGGTGCGAGGCCCTACCTTACTGTTTTGATCCTGCATGACATGAGAATATTTAGGTTAGGCCTTGTATTAGCTAATTTAGCTGCTGCATTGAATTTTTTACATCATATACGTACCTCAACATGGCCGATCAATTCATCCATTTTTCCCCTTAAATATCTGATAGTACTCTTTGTTTCTGCAATGTTGCTGCACATCTCATTGATCTCATGATGGAATTGACGATCAAGATCGTTTAGGTGCGCTTCAATCCTCCGCACAGTAAGTAAAGTTTGCACCTGCAAAACAATAGTATTTAGTTTATTTCTTTGGGTATTGCTCATGTGAAGTAAACAATATCCTTTGTGGCTCTTAACTCGCGTACCTGGTTGTTGTTTGGGGCTATTGCCTTTGCATAGGGGGTTTCAGGAATGCATGAATCTTTTGTATTTGATATTTTCGGATCTCCATAGTCTACATCGTGTACATGAGGAAGGTCCGTACGGCCCTGCACAAAATGTACCAACGAATTTTATTTGCTGCAAGCTATTGCAACTTCTTATTCCCTTTTTAAGTTTGTTTGTAATGCCGTTTGGTCTCTCCTAATTTTTTTGAGATGTTCTAAAGCAGCCTCTGTTGGTGCAGTTTTGGGGGCGTAACATGCATCCAATCAAGCGAAGCCTGACTTCTCATGATCTTCACAAAAGGGACTGAGCGATGAAACGTCATCTCATATTCGTATTGTCAGTTTTGATTTGTAATCTTCATAGCAAATTGGTGACAAATTTCTCAGCAATATGCAGTTTAAGAATACACAACGAAGCTAGATGTACCGAAAACTTACTGGTTTTGCTGTTATTTCACTAGGCGTCTGCGGATCAATTGAAGCATCTGCTGATTTACTCGCACACAGAGATATTTTCTTGACACCTTCAGATGACGGCGACTTATATGACTCCATGTTTATCCCTTTCTGCGACAGGCTTCCTTCCGTCTGCGTCGCTGAGGATATGTGGTTCGGCGGCGAGTTGCGTCTGCGTCAAGTAGCGCCTGCGAGTTGCGGCGAGTTGCGTCTGTGTCGTTTGTTCCCGTTGGGCGTCCTCTGCGTTGGCGTCACCTTCGAAGATGCGGTTGAGGTTTGGGGTGCTTCTGTTCGTGGGCGTCTGCATGCATTTGATATGCTTGTACCAGGTTTTGGTAGTAGATCACGAGGTGGTGTTGGAGTCAAACACGATGTCCTGTACCGAGTGTAAAACGTATAGGCCTAGGGACGTTTATAACGGATGCTGTGAGACTCCAATTAGGAGTCGGTTGTATCGATGGATCGGATGGTGTTGGCCGGAAGGAAAAAGTAAACACAAATAAACGGATGCTACTGAGACTCCTGTCTACTCCTCGCCAACGTCTCAGTAGCATTTGATATGCTACTGAGACGTTGGCGAGGACCTGTGCGGCTGGACGCGGCAATGGCCAGAGAACTAATGGGCATGTACTAAAGTATCGTAGTAGAGCACTCATAAGCCAGAGCACTGATGGGCATGTAGACAGCTTTATGCATACCGTAAGAACCAGTACAGTCAGGCAAGATTACAATTACAAGTCAGGCAAGCATTTGTGTGCAACTTCATCAAAGAAAAGAGTTAGGTTACGATTGCTTCACTATCTTATATATATAACAAAAAACCAAAGTACCTGCAAAAATGTGTATGATCCATACAGCTTTATGCATACCGTAAGAACCACTACAGTCAGGCAAGATTACAATTACAAGTCAGGCAAGCATTTGTGTGGCCCTCATGTGTACATCGGTCAAAGCATTCTCCATATGGGTAGGAGCAGCATGGTCCTTTTGGCATTGCACATATGCAGATCCATACAGAACCTCTGTACCTCATCAGGATGAATACGTGACAAATTGAAACAAGTCCAGTTATCCACATTTCCTCCATTAAGCGTTTTCTGGAAAATACAACCTATACAAACATACACAGTAGTAAGGAAGATTTATTTCAGCAAAGGCATAATCTAATTAAACTGGTTTTCAATTATTGATACTATCAACATGAAACAAAAATACAATGCTCACTTTGTGACCAGAACATGGCAATACCTTATCTCCCTACCAATAATAGGCGCACAAGTTATCTCCCTACCAGAGACATGATTTTTGAACTGAAAAATGTAACAAAGAAATGGGTATGATAACACAGTAGTATAATTTAGCAAAGTTACCGAGGGTGGAAGCTGCACAATGCTGCAATGGGTATGATAACACAAATAAATGCAATAAAAAGGACATATAGGTTTGATAGCACAATGCTGCAATGGGTATGATAACACAAAGAAATGCAATAAAAAAGACATTACTTAACGATTTGTAAGGTGTTGTACACGCAATTCAGAATTATTAGATCTTTCCTAAGGAGCCAAAATCATTCTTCCTTGTGCAGTAATATAAGCAGATATCAAGTAATTTCCATATATTTGTACTGAACTTGAATAGAGCATGTGTTACAGAAAAAGATGCATATCATCCGGAACGATAAATTGAAATCTTGCTTCATCACATAGTTACCCAAAATAGCTTCATGAAATCGCTACATGAAATACATTGAAAATAGCTTCATTAAATAGTTACCTCAAGATTTAGGTTTCCATACCATTTATTTTTGGCTCCCCGCTTCATGAAATCGCTTTAATCTCTTCGATGGAGCACCTTTCGAAATAATCCTCTCAGGATCGAGTACTCTTGTTGTAGAAGATCTTGCCGCCCCAGAAAAGTGTGATGGCAAAGACCAAGAGTAAGTCGCCTCCATGCCCCCATTGTTCTCTACATCTTCATCCCTAATAGCATCTAGGATTCTCATGACCTTATCCGATTGCTCCTCAGTCCTCGAAGCTTTGAACAAAACAATATTAGCCTTCATGCGGAGGTCATGGAAACGGTCCATCTGTTCTGACCACACATGGGTATTGCTATATCTATTCGAGGCGAATGCGAGCTTTGCTACAGTTGTCCACCTATTTTGAACACAACAAGGAGGAATCGTGTCCAGACCCACAAACCGCATAGCAGCAAATATGTGTGTGCATGGAATGGCTTCGCACTCTATCATCCGACAAGGGCAGCTAGCTGTTATCATCATTGAGCCATCAAAAGTACAACTAACATCAAAATGGTTCTCACTACTACCTATGGGTGCAACTTGATAACTCACAACTCTGTCTACAATTGTCACCTCTTTAACCTCCCATTCAGGTAGCTTCCTAATCTGCACCCTAACCTTCCTGAACATCGTCGGCGTGTAGATACGAGCAGCCCTTTTCTCATATATGTCCGCAGTTATCCTAGTGAATGGGATGGACAACGAAGCTTTTGCATCAAGCTCAGCCTCATTCCTGCGGATGCGCGACAAGCAGAATTCATAATGCTCGACCAGATCAACAAGCGACATAGTCCGGTCTAGATGCTTGTGAAGCCTAGAGTTCAAGCTCTCGCTCCGTTGGTTACTACGCATGCCTAGGAAGTGTCTCCCGTTCGTGTGTGCAGCGGACCATTTGTTCCTGAGTTCATACATCTTCCATATCCATACGTCATTTTCAGTTATTTTGTGGGTCTCCTTGAAATCTACCCATCGCCTCTCGAACTCAGCAACCTCCATTGAATGGTAAATGAATTTTCTGAACTCCTTAAGCTTTTCACCCTTGAGGTACTTCACCATATTCTGTTCTATATGCCAACTGCACAGACGGTGATCTGCCACGGGCATAACCATCTCAATCGCCCTTGCCATTGAGGCGTCCCCATCAGTGATCAGTGACTTTGGATGCTTTTGGTTCATCACCTCCAAAAGAGTATCAAGGAGCCAGACATACGATGACACACTCTCATTCGAAATGATACCACACCCAAATACAACCGTACTTCGGTGATGGTTAACTCCAATGAAGGGAACAAAAGGAAGGTTGTACCGGTTCACGCGATATGTGCTGTCAAAGACCACAACATTGCCAAAGGCATCATAATCAATCTGAGATTGTGAATCCGCCCAAAATATATTTTTCAGCCGCCCTTGAGCGTCCTGTGTGTATTTGAAGAAATACTCTGAGTCTTCTGCTTGCTTCTCCCTCATATAGTTCAGAACAAAGTCAGCATCGCTGCCTTCAACCTTTTTCTTCTTCTTCCTTGCAATGAAATTGTATAGGTCCCGAGCCAGAAACCCAGTCTTCTCAAAACCGCCATGGTTCTTCTCCATCACATCCATTATCTGACAGGTACGAAGGCCGCCGATTCCCAGCTCAATGGCCTCTGCTTTCTGTGCTTCACTTAGGCCCCGGTGAGACCGCAAGACAAAAGCCTCACCAGGCTTAGCAAGTGCATGAGAATGTGAATCCTTAAAATCTGTAACGAACCACGTGCCACTCTCTTCATTTAGCTGAATGTCAAGCCTAGCCTCGCATCCACAACGAGTGAGCGTCCGTGGCTCCCTTACTTGAACAGACTTTTCAAAGTGTTCAATGGACCTGTATCCTTCACACGAGCACAATAATCTCCTCCATATCACCCTTTCTCCTTTCTTCCTCGTCTTGCCCCTTCTGACACCAAACCCTTTAACTTTTGCATATGAATTATAAAACTCATAGCCATCCTCCTCGCTGCTAAAAGTCTTGTTTACCACCATGCTATATTCTTCCACTTCCTCCAAGCTAATGTGCTCTACGCCACCCATTATGCAGCACTGTTATTCAGTAAAAAATGCAAGCAGATTACTACTCTCTCAACCCAAGATTAAATGTGGTACACTACAAGAGTAAACCGTTCATGACATGGCATTGACCAAAAAATAAAGTAAATTTGCGCCATACTTATGCGAATACCACTCAAATTATATACTACAAATGTAATGGCAGATTATTCTTAGCTTCCATCAACTTATTTACTGATTTTCGTCAATTATAAATGTACCAATGGGTTTCTCACACTATCCCTGCAATGACCTAACATAATCATAGTTCCTTCCAAAAGACAAAATTTTAAATATGGCTGATATTGGTATATAGGCTGCAAGACTTTTACCGTTGCACATCAGAAACAAATTTTCAGAGTAAATATCCATCAATTATTCAACAGTCACATATTTTTGGCAACATATTATAGAGATAGTGTGTTTACTACTTATTCGTAAACACTTGAGGGAATAATATAAAATCAGAATTATACTTTCACCGGCCAACATACATGAACTTGTTCGGATCATCGTATGAAATAATATTCTAAGAGCAGTAACACCTAATCTGGATACATGAACATGTTCACTAGCCAATATCTGAGGAGATTGGGGAATAAACAATTTGTGTTGATTAAGATATCACCAAACAAGTTACCAGTACAAGCAATGCGATAATGCAAAATTAATGTATCATCAATGCGGGAGTAAAATGGCCAAGAAGAGAAAGGGCAGATCTATCGATTTACAAAGAACTAAGAACACATCTACTGCATGTTCTTACCGATCGCTGGAGAGCAGGTGGAAATCGCTGGAGAGCAGGGTTGAAGATCTAGATGGGAGCTTACCGATCGCTGGAGAGCAGGGGTTGAAGATCTAGATGGTTCTTACCGCAGCCGCCTTCTCTCGCGAGCGCCGCCGCAGATGCTGTATCCGCCCTCGCCGATGACGTGCAATCGCGCGCCGCCCCTCCCGCGCGCCGTCGCCTTCTATCGCGCGCGCCACCACTGTAGCCGCACTCTCCGACGCCGTGCTCGACCGCGCCGCCTCCCCTCCCGCGCGCCTCCGCCTTCCCTCGCGCGCACTGGCTTCTCTCGCGCGCACGTCCTCGAGCGCGCCTCCGCCTTCTCTCGCGCGCACCGGCTTCTCTCGCGCGCACGTCCTCGAGCGCGCCTCCGCCAGACCCCCGCGCCGCCGACACTCCCGCGCGCCGACGCCTTCTTCCGCGAGCGCCGCAGCGTTTTGTGTCGAAAGATTATCTGGGAGTATGTATTAAAAAAGAAAAAATACTGTACTGCCCTTTAATGGCATGGTGGGTAATTATTAAAATTACTGTCGAATTACAAAAATATCCATTTACGTGGACGGTCTGATTTAATTTATACTACCTCTAACCTATGGGTAGTATGGACCACCGTAAAAGCGCTCTTGATTTATCCCCCTTTGAAAAATGATGATATGACTTCTGGGCAGAGTAGTCTCTAGATTTATCCCCCCTGTTGTACATTCTTTCCCTTTTTTTTCTTGTACATACTGTCATACTGAACTCTCTTTTTAACAGAAAATCACAGCAGGAGCCTCAGTGCCCCACGTCGTATTTTAGTTCAAAGAAAAACTAGGTCAGTCATTGCATGGTTGCCATATGTCAATAGATATAAATCTCCTTTCTGCGTACATATTTTCTATCTAGAAACAACACCTAAAAATTATCAAACTTCAGATATAAGTTTAGCCACTTCATGTTTCTGATGTGGCGTTGGTCTCACCTTAATTACAAGTCAGTTAAATGCTTGCGTGGTGTGTGCTGCTCTTTAGTGTCGTGATCACACCGCTTAGTCTATGACATTTGTTCAAAGGGATAGATTGTCAGTATCTCTGGAGGCACAATTTCTCTTTTCCTTCGTAAGGATAAGTCGTGACTTGTTTAGGCTATACAACAATATATGAGAGGCTGTGGCTTATTGGCGTAAATTGGGTGAACGGGGAAGTGGTAGTTGTAGGGAGTGAGTTGAAATGATTTGACTAAGCTGAATTATTTTGTTAGCTACCATTTTGATTGTATTGTCAAATTGTGAGTATTTTGTAACAATGTTTTGCTCACATCTCAAGTGATATGCTTAAAAATGCAAGAGGACAACCCTCACGCAGCAGCACAGCTCCTACCCCCTGGACCCAACTGTGATTGACCGCTAAGATCATCTCCAACCGATTTCCTTTATAGTCTAGAATCTCTTTACGAAGAGATTTTCGTTCACTTCAGTGCTCTAACTCCTTCCCTTTATGATTCTTGTCACGAGTGAATTCTCAAGTTCATTCACTTTAGAACAATATTTCCTCTCCTTTCTCTTTACGAATTCCTTCAAAAAAAAACTGTTAAAGATAAGAAAAAATAAAGAAAATAGTAATAGAGAAGGGAATCGAGAAGAGAATGAAATGAAGTAAATATAGTTGGAGATGATCTAAACTGAGAAGAGAAAAATTCACGTTGGAGATGGAACGATTTGGGAGGGATGGGTGGGGTGGAATCAAACATACCCTTACCGGGAAATGGGTGCGGCTCGTGATTGACCCATGCGCCTTCTCCCGGGGATTTTGTTCTTCGTGGTGCTCATTGGGGGCCGTCGGCTTCTTCTTCGGCAAGTGGGCACGCAGAAGCCGACCCGGGATTCTCGAGTAGTCCCGGTGCGCTAGTCGCTTGCTCAAGCTAGCACCATACGCTCCCAGTGCTTGTTGAGCATGACGACTTCGAGCATCATGTCGTTGACGGCGAATTCCATCCGCGGCTTCCACGACTCGATCGACGCCGTAGCCGCCTCCAACGCCACCATGAGGTCATCTTTCTTCTGATCTTGCTCTTGGAACCGCTTCTCGCACTTGAGATCTAGCTCTGTGAACCTCTTTGTTCATCTTGTCGAGGATGGGTTCCGTGTTGGGGTCCATGGCGACGTGCTTCTTTTTGAGTCGTGTGGAGTGCTAGTGGGTTTCCAGGTTATTGATAGGGATTAGGGCTCTGGTACTAGATTGTTAAGGTCCTGGATTAGAATTGAGGAAGGTAGCAAAGCAGGAGATCGGGATCAAATGAGTTGGTCGGAGACAGAGGATAAAAACATTGGGGAAGGAAGGGGGAATCGTACTGGAGATAGAGAATAAAGTTCAACTACATTTCGTCTACCATCCCCTCTTTCACCCACACGGGTTTATAGTTCAAACCCATACAAGGCCTTGGCCACACACACCTATAACCTTTTTTTAATAATGAAAAACAAGTTTCCAGTCTCTGCACTTGTACACAGCCTGGATGATTATTACAACCCAAATGCATTACTCATGTATGATTAAGTAAGCAAAGAAACAATCAACAACAAGAATTGGGAAATCATCCTTCATATAATCTGTAATTAAATCGCCACATATTTTTGGCGAAGATTTCTAACACACCTATCACTTAACCCAGTCTGGCCCATGGTAATGCTTGCTGGGCTTCGTGTCTCGCTGACTCTTCCGGCCCATTGGCAATGGCTTTGTATTCCCGCGCTCTCTTCTTGTCTAGGTACTTGTGCATCGTCAGGTAAGGTCCTGACACTTTGTTAGGATTTCAGGCTGCCGGTTCTCTGTTGCCCCATTCTGCTTGCTGCGACTGTGGTTTCAGCCGTGTAACTGAACCCCATGAACAGTTACGAGCACGACCAGATGGTCCACATCTCGTCTGCTTTCAACTGCTGTATGCTGTTGCAGATTTTTCAGTAAATTTTATAAAGCTACAACTATTTATACTATTTTAACATAGAATTATAATTTTTAAAGTTTATTTCATAAAAATACAACTACTTCTATCTTTAGTAATAAAAAAATATAATTTTTTAGCACATGTGTGGTTGATAGATAGAACTAGAACATGTGGTACATGCGTGACTGACATATAAGATAAGACTAAAAGGTTATAGTTTTTTTATTAAGAATGGTTGAAATAGTTATAATTTTATAAAATATATTTTAAAAATTATACTTTTATGTTACAATAATACAAATAGTTATATTTTTATGATTTTTTTTAAAGAAACATCACTCGTAGACGCACAAATGACCCAAGCTAAGCTTGGTTCTCAGACTTGCAGTTGTTGCTCGACTCGCTTCAGGCTAAGCCAAATGCGTTTCAGGCTAAACCAGAAAAGGATAAGGATCCATTCCGTTCCAACGTGTTTCAGTCTAAGCCAAATGAATAAGGGGCCGTCGCCTTGCATTGCAGTCCTGCTTTTTCAGAACAAATCAGAGGAGCACTATCACATCTTCTTGTACTCTGCCGTGACTGAACTGAACGCAATGCACTCCAACTTTCGCTGTAGATCAGGATAGAACTAACTGACTGGAACCGGCATGTGTTAGAATACTCGTACCATGATCCAAGCAGACACGTACGCAAAGACTAAAAGATTACGTGTTGCGCAAACACTGAAACATAAACAACCTTTGATGGCTCAGAAATGTCGGTCTGTATAGCCTGAACCAGTCAAACAAATGTTCCGGCCGGCGGGTTTCTTTCCAAAACTGCAAAGAAATCTAGTGGTGGTACTCTCGCTTCGTTCCAAAGTTTCTGGTTTTATTTCTCCGGTTTGCACAGCAACTGAAGTTGACTCGGATGGGTTCTCAAAACCAAGTCTAGCTATTTGTATGCTCTTGAGCAGTCGTTTTCTTCTCTGATATATGGGGTTGTTGCCGTCCACACTTGCTCAATAAGAACGTTCAACAGTGTACAGCAGTTTTTTACATTAGAAAGATTGCAAATATTCTTCATGTTATATTTCAAGTCAACCTTTTCACCAAATTTCTACTATATAAAATATGAGTTAATTTGTACATCACATTTTCCCCACTCTTCTCTCATCTAATAAAAATACATAAATTTCAAATAATTTACCTATTTTTATCATCCACACTCGTTCTCCAGTCTTCCCGTCTTGTTACCGACTACGGATGTAAGATTGTTTTACTAATGAAAATAATTAATAAATTAAAAGAAAAATTAGTAGATAATCTACTTCTCTTTTTTATCTTATTTGAAATCAAAATACGACATCGTTTCTGATATATTTATTTGATGATACTCCTATACCGTATCTACGTCTTCATACTTTGAGTTTTGTTAATGTTATCGGGTTTGATGCTTGCGTTTTCATGGCACTTAGCTAGTTAAGATATTTATTCATTTCTTGCTATGTGCATATCAAGTTAAAGTCAGAAGGAGCTAGTCAGGCTCTTCTGACTGGCTGGTCTGCTGTGGATTATAACATACTTAACAAGGTAAATTGTAAATATGTAAATGCGAAATGTAAATAAGGTAGAGACACAAAATTAGCAAAGGGACTTTTATCCCATGAAATCGATGACATGAATGTCAACCCTAATCCACTTTGGAGCTCCAAAAAGGATATGCTCTCGGTCGTCAAGTCTCTTTCGATCACGGTTGTTGAGCTACCAAGACAAGATCTCAAGCCCGCTGAGCCACTAAGCCACCAAGATAATATCTTACCACTAGCCTCTCTTCTGATCACTTGCCGCTGTGATCACTTTAGAGCTTGAGCCACCAAGACAAGTGTCTCTGCATACCCGTACACGTATCTTGCCATCGCTCCACACCAAGTCAGAGGGCCAATAAGTTTAAGCCACTAAGGCCTAAGATATCGATGAGTCACCAAGACTCAAGGCACCGACATACCACTCGATACAAGCTATGAGCACTCATTGATCCCTTCTTTAAACTGCAACACCTAGCTACAACTCACTCTAGGTCTATAAGCACTAAACGCTATCTAATCTTGTGCTTAATCACATTGGATGATCATTTTAAGCACTTTGATGGCTTAGGTATCTTCTCAAATGTATATGAGCTTCTTCTAGACTCCAGCATCATGTGACGCCTTCAAATGACTAAGTGGAGGGGTATTTATAGCCTCAAACCCACCAACTACCATTTTCTCAACGACTCAGAAAAGCTAATAACACCGAATGATTCGGTGAGAACAGTAATACTAACACCAGATCATCTGGTGAGTACAAACTCAGAAACTAACCGTTGGACTTCCACTCAAAGTCATTGTGAACACTGAACACTCCGGTGTTCCTTCAAATCCATCACCAAATCTTCCAGTGAGTTATCTTGAGCCATCCGAGCCTTTTGCAGCCTCTTTGTATAAAATGCTCTGATGCATTCATCTGGTGTTCATTCCATTCACACTGAACCATCCGGTAAGTTAAACATTCTCTTCTTTTTCGTGGAAATGCTCCGGTGCAACTATCTATATGATCATCGGACTATCCGGTGAGTTGATCTTCATTCTTCAGCACTTGCAGTCGTCTCTGCAAGAAATGCTCTAGTTCTATACTCCGGTGTGCATAAAACAAGCACCGGACCTTCCGGTGAGTTGATCCATAGTCTTATTCTTCTCTAAAAAAAATGCTTCGGTGTTACTCTGTGCAGGTCACTGGACTATCCGATAAGGTCCTCGGCCTTCTCCCTTTTTATCATAAATACTCTGGTGAGTAAACACACAAAGCATCGGACTATCTGGTGTGGCCATCAGTCTTTGTGCATAATGCTCCATTGAGTGCAAACTCCTCTGCACCAGACTTTCCGATGAGGTCAATTCTCTTAGAACTTCTCCAATTCAATCAAATTTTGTCCCGACTGCATGATTTTTTGATGTATTACATTTATAAGACATACTAACATATATTCTTGACAAACATGTTAGTCATAATGACTATATTGTTATTAATCACTAAAATCATAATTATGACCTAATAGGCTCATTTTCGTTACACTCGTCTTGTTACCGGCTACGAATATTACTAATAAAAATAATTAATAAAT
Source organism: Phragmites australis (assembly GCF_958298935.1). NCBI lineage: Eukaryota > Viridiplantae > Streptophyta > Magnoliopsida > Poales > Poaceae > Phragmites > Phragmites australis. Next base: position 3,563,181 of record NC_084928.1, on the reverse strand, counting down.
TAGAAGGAAAGTTAGTGAATAATCTCCTCCTCCTTTTTAGATCTTATTTGAAATCAAAATATGATATTGTTCCTGACGTATTCATTCGACGGTGCTTCTATGACACATCCACATCTTCATGATTTAAGTTTTGCTTAATGTTATTGGATTTGATGTTTGTGTTTTCATGGCACTTAGCTAGTTAAGATATTTATTCATTTCTTGCTATGTGCATATCGAGTTAAAGTAGCATCTATGTGCTCCTAAATTAAGAGCAGAGAGATTTTTTTGAAAGAAAAAAACAAAGAGGATTAACAATACTCTGCCGTTATAAAGGTTCGCCGGCAATTCTGTGCTAGCAGTGGTGCAATAATCACGACGTGGACCAGGCGTCGTACGCGTACCCCTCTGGTCTTCTTCCACCCCAGAGTCCACGAATCGTCTCTTCCTGGGCGGCTCGAGCGCCGTAATCAATTGCCGACACGCGCATCATTGGCCAGCCGATGATGAGACCCGTGCACCGGTGGCCGTCTCCCCGGTCCACGCCATCCCCACAGCCAAACCAAACCAGAGCCGTCCGACCCAGCAGCACGGACCGCGGCTTATAGTTTTCCCCCGCGAGAGAAGTACACACCACACGCCTCGCCCGGCAAGCGAGCCCGTCGCCATCATCGTCCCGTCCCCTCATCCTTTCTCTCTCTCTCTTGCAGGTGACACGAGAGGCACTTCCGATAGATCGAGACACACTGCGAGATGCTAAAGCCAGTTAGCACACATCATTGCTTCTTCATTCAGCCAAACACACTAACGGCTACAGATGAGCCAAGAATTCACCTGTCTGTATGGAAAGTGTGACTTGCTATAAAAAATAACTAATAAAATTAAAGAAAAAGTTTATTTTACCTTTAAAAATCGGCGTAGTCCGGAAAGTCTCTAAAATTTTAGATATAAGCTCCTGGACCTTTTCTATTTTTACTAAATAGGCTATGTCTTTTTACAGAAAGATCACTGTAACTCAAAATTTCATAACTTTTTTTATACGAGCTTCGTTTTAGACGATTCTTGCGCTCATACGATGGTAGCAACTAGAACATTCTGTTAGCAAGCTTTTATAGCACTTTGCTACTGTTTAGTGTACTGTTCTTACTTATTTATGTTTTCTCTTTTGTCGGTTGGTCCTATAAGACCCCTTCTTGTATCACTCAACAGTCAACCGATACGTACAGAGTAAAGATGACATCTAATTAATTGGTCAAGTCGTACCCATAACCCTAAATATGAGATTCATATTGACAAGTATGCAGTAGAAATAAAAGACACACTTTTCTACAATGAGATCAATGTGATCAATGACACTTGCCTAGATGCTACTCAGTTATCTCGAACTCCTACTCTGAAGATTTTTGTACTGCTTTTGAATGTAATCGTCTACTCGCAAGACCAACTGACAAAAGAAAAAACACAAATACCTAAGAATAGTACATCAAATAGTAGCAAAATGCTATAAAAAAAAGCATACTAACAGAAAGTACTCATTGCTACGATCGTGTGAGCATAAAAATCACCTAAAACAGAACTCGTATAAAAAAAGTTATAAAGGTTTGAAGTTACATTGATCTTTTGTAAAAAGACAGGGGCTATTTAATAAAAATAGAAAAAGTCTAGGGATTTATTTGTAAAATTTTAGAGACTTATATATAAATAAATAAAATTATAAGGGGTAAATGCAAAAATAAGGACTTATGTGAAAACAGAAAAGTTTGAAGATCTAAATGCAAAATTACCTAATTAAAAATCAGATACCGTTGTCGAAACCAGCTGTGGAGATAAAGTGATCCGGTATTGAAATTTTAGGATAGTAAACTGAATGGTTTATATTTTAGTGGGTTATCTAAGAATACGCTGATTCTTTCTTATAAATTAGATGACTAATAAAGTATAATTTACTATAGTTATAATAAATAAGTAAATAATTATTTAAAAATCTATAATATAACAAACTTTAAACTCCTAAATTTAGATACAAACCAAACATCGATCAATTGCAGACCGAAAATTCCCACAAAATTCCAAACTGAAAATTCGTGTAAGATTCAGGGTTCAAAAAAACTGACGGTAACCAAGCAAAAATTGCGATAACCGGCCATCTCAGTCCAGTTCGGTTTAAAAAACCGAACGGTAACCGAATTTGAATTAAAAAATTCAAAAAAATAAAAAAATTCAAACAAAATCTTGAAAAAAAAAACTAGACACAATTCTAAGACCTTATGTGAAAAAACTTTTCAAAAATAATATCGTTTTCATCATATTCTATAGGGAGGAAGTTTGAAAAAATAAAAAAAATTGAAACGTGCGGCTCAGTTATTAACTCATGTTAAGGAAAAGTTTAACATGCAAACACATATTTTTCTTGTGTAAAATGTATCTTAAGAGGATCTTTAAAATTGATTTCACTTTATTTAGAGTTTTATTAATTTCTCTATAATTTTTACAAAGTTCATAAGCATAAAGTGAATATGTTAAGAAACAGCATTGTAATTAACTTTTTCATGTCTACTATTATTTTTTCTACATAAATAATAGTATAAATAAACTAATAAGTGGTTTCACTAATTTTTGAGGTGTGATGGGTCATTTATAAATTAATCTAGTCGTAACACATTTACACAATCCTGTATGTTACAATAACTAATTCATGAGTTCATGTATTTTTAAAAGACATAGGATCATGTAAGAAGACTAACAAAATTAGTTTCATAATTTTTGGATTAGTAAAGAATAAACTATGTATTTAACTTGGTTTAATAAATACATTTTTTCACAGAAAATTTTGAACTTTTATGAGTACAAATATTTTTATCATGTAGATCATGTTACAATTAAACCAACAAAATTTATTTCACTTGATTTGAAACTCAGATAAATTAGTTATTAATTTTACAAGATTGAGATAATTTTTAGGTTTTTTTTTAACTTCACTGAAAATCGAGAAAACCACTCGATAAATCGAGAAGACCGAGCGGTTACCAAGAAAATCGAGCGATTAATACAAAAAATTCGAAAAAACCGCTCGATAAATTACAAAAATCGCTCAGTAACCGATTCAAACCGACCAGTTACCGAGCAGCTAAAATCACGATTTTTCCTCAAATTTTAAATTTTATCAAATAAATTTTGTCTATTTTTTTTTTAAATTTCAACCCGTTACCGCGAATTTTTGTTACCACCAACCGATCGGATTTGTTACCGCCAAACGAGCTCCGATTGGTAAGCCGAACGCTGGCGAGATTACGAAGCGACAAACTGGCCCCAGATCTGATCGTAACGCCTGCCATTTTCCAGATTCTATTTGAAGCATCAAACCACAAAAGAAGCAAAAGATCCATGAAGCTCTTGTTGATCTTTTGCTTGGCCGGCATCTTTCTTTACAAACATTTTCAAGTGACGGGGAGGTACATAGCCGTCTTGCTTAGCTACATGCCCGCACACACTGACGCACGCACCCGTCTGTATCTCCTACTACTACTCTACTAGAGTAGTCGCCGTCGCCGTCGCCTCCGGCCAAACAGCTCAGACGACCCTAGCTCCTACTTACTACGGCTTCCCGTCCCGATGGCGACGTCGCGGATCCATTATTTGCTACCTCCGAGCTCATCCGCATTCCACCGAGCACCTTGCGTCCGTCCACGCCCGTCCGTTTGGCCTGGCACTATCTGGTTGCTTGCTTACTGCTACTACTGGCTGGCTAGCTAGCTAGCTAATCCTCGCATGAGTAGTTGCCTAAGGACTGGGACTAGTAGATGGAGGAAGAAGACAAAATCAGCGCGCTTTACTCGTCGTCGGAGGTGTCCGGGGTGGGCTCCCGGTTGAGGTCGGGGTTCTTGGCGCGGCGGCGCTGGGACAGTGGCGGCGGAGGAGGAGGAGGGGCGCCGCCGACGCCGGAGTGGAGCGCGTCGACGCGGGCGCCGACCTCGGCCGCCTTCTTGCGGATGGCGGCGGCTGTGAGCCCGCCGCCCTCTTTCCGGCCCTCGGGCTGCTCGGCCACCTCCGCGCCGTCGAGCTGGTCGGGGAAGTTGAGCCGCGCGGAGCGGCCGCGGAGGTAGAACACCGCCGTGTCGTAGGCCCGCGCGGCGGCGACGGCGGTGGAGTAGGACCCGAGCCAGATCCGCGACCGCTTGTTCGGCTCGCGGATCTCTGCCACCCACTTGCCCCACTTCCGCATCCGCACGCCGCGGTACTGCCTCCCTCCTCCTCCCCCGCCGCCGACGCCGACGCCGCGCGCGTTCCTGCCCACCACCGCGGCCGTCCTCGCACCTCCAGCACGCGCCGTCGCCGGCGCCGCCGCGGGGGCGGTCGGCTCGGGCTGTGGCGCTGGGTAGAAGGCGGCGGCGTCACTCTCCATCCCTCGATTCGGCAGGGCGGCGGCGTCCGGGTGCTGCTCCTGCGCTCTCTCCTCTGCGCCTCTGAGTGGTGGGGTCTATAAATAGGAAGGGATTAGGCGTGCGGCCAGGTGGGGATTGCGGTGCGGGGTGAGTTGGTGGGAGGGATTTTTAGCGGGCGCAGGTCGGTGCGTGAGGCGATGTGTGTGTGGCGACAGGGACGGCCGGCACTACGAGCTTATCGTCAGGGAGTTTAGCAATGTAAACTACACACTCTTTAAGTTTTGGTGTCACCGCCACTGACATATCCAGATAAAAAATATTCAGATATACATACCATTATATCTTAATAAAATGTCTAATACTTTAATTATTAGGTAATATTGTATTTAGTTGGTGTTACATGGGTTGTTCCTTTGAAAAGTAAGAATTTAAGCTTTGTTCTGTACACCCTGTAGTTATAACGTGGATCCGCCACTAATCACAGCCTCACAAGGGAGGTTATGAATTAGTGCGCTCGAAATAATTGATGGTCGGCGCTCACTCGATGTTAAGTGTGAGGTCACGGAATATATCGAAGTTACACATCTACCAATTGCACCGACGATAAATTAAACATGCCTTCTCCTCCGATTTTGAGCTAAACTAGTTGTGCGTGCATCCCGGTTTATCGGTCCTCGTCTGTACCTGCCTTGATGTAACGTAGATGTGAACTGGTCCAACTGCTTCGAGGCCATCAAAGTCTTAACGCCTCAACGACACAAGCGCGACTGCGCTCTCTAGCGATAAGGTCAGGACCCAACGCCGTGCCTACCTACTTACCTACGCCGCCGGTGGCCCCCGCCGCCGCCGCGGCCGCGGCCGTAGCAGGTCCTGGCTAATCGCACGAGCGGTTAAGCAAGACGATCATCCTCCATCCAGCCGCCGCACCGCGCTAGACCCACACCCCAGCCCACCCCACCCCACGACCGCGACCGTCTAAGCCAGAGATGAGACCAAAGCCGCGCGCCGACGGGAACTAGCCGCGCCCATGTCAGCACCACGTGTCGAGTCCCGTGCAACGCACCCGGAGCGTGCGGGCGAACGAACGGGCCGCAGGGACCGGGTGCGCTGCAGCGCGGGCGAGCCGAGGCGGCGAGACGACCGACGGGGACGTGGCAGCTAGCCGCCCGCCGACACGCGTGGGAGAGCGGCGGCCGACGACGTGGACAGCGCCCGCCTGGGATACGCGAGCCGGGTGGAGAAGCGCGGGGGAGGGGACGGGCGCCCGTGTCGCGGAGCGGGGGGTGTGCCCGGGCCCCGACAAGGCCAAGGCGGGCGACCGCGACGCCGTTGTTATCCGCTTCGGTGCGGTGCGGTGCGGTGCCCGTCCCGCGCGCCCCAGAGTTGGTTTCCTTCTCTCCTCGGGCGGGGCGACGACGAACGGCTCGGGCGTCACGCGGACGCTCGTTGGGTTTGTTTACGCCTTGGGCGGCTGGTGTTGGACGGCGGCCGGTGAGAGGGGTGGTGCGATTTTTGGACGCGAGAGCATCGGAATAATACTCTCTTTCATCATAAATGCATATTGTTTTAAAAAGATTCGATTAAACTTTTACTGACAATAGTTTTTAAAATATGTAGTTAAAATTTTTAAAATCATACGTGCAGATATGTTATGACAAATGTTTTTATAATATTATAAATTTAATAGATTATATATATATATATATATTATAATATAAATAATATTTAAAACTCTATATTTAAGACCCTACCTTATGTAAAAGGATATAAATTTATGATTGGAAAAGGTACTGATTACTGGAGTCACTTTGGCCGGTGAATGCGTTTCACTGATTTGGTTGTTGCTACTAGGATTTCATGTCGACCAACGGAGTTTCCTGATCGTTCTTGCGGCCTGGTGTTTAGGCGGCAGGGTGGATAACCAGTACCTGCTCAGTATAGTTCTTTGGCAAACCGATGATAGCGACCAAACAAGGAGTCTTCTCTTTTTTTTTAAAAAAAAGTCTTTTATTAGTCTAATTTGGTTGTTTGGATTTGCAAACAGAAGTTCGACCTCCAAGAGACCAGGTTATAAAAAACGAAGCGTTACATGTTCAAGATTGATTCACGTGGAGTTGAGCTGGACCGCGCAGCTACATCCCAGGTCGGAAGAACGGAAGCGCCAGCTTGGGCCTGCTTGAAAGCAGGCAGAGCTGCTTCAGTAGTTAGGACTGGAGACGAGAGGATACTGCCATGTTGTACAGTAGCTGCTACTAACATTTTAGCTTACGCGCAAGGGAAGTTAGAACACAAAGTTTACAAATAGAACATTACATGGATGCCTGCCAGCAGAAGACACGTGGCAGCCAGTCAATTCTCTTGAACACCTTACTGCATTCAGAATTTCAGCTTAATCACCGAGGTATGCATGTAATTACATACCGATATTGACACATGTGTTGGTGGAATGGTACCACGTGGGCTCCCGTTTGTTAATTTCAGCCATAATGATCAAATTCTAAAACAAAAATAGAAAGACTAACATAAGGTAGGGATATTTCTTTTTATGTTATGCACAAGTTAGGTTTGATAAGACGTAGCAACCCAAGGAACGAAGCTAAGAGACGAAGCCTACAAGTTGAAGGGGTGCGATGAAACCGAATGACGGAGAATGTAGCGAAGTCCTGAGGTCGAAGGGGTACGACAAAGCCTGAAGGACAAAGAGTATAGCGAGCCCTGAGGTGCGATGAGACACGAAGCAAGAAGGATCTAGCAAAAGCCTTAAAGCTGAAGGAAGTTGACGCGAGGACCTTTGATAACAAAACAAAGGCTAATTTAGAGAAAGACCCACAAGTTAGTTGAAACCCGACAATAAAATATCGCAAGGAAGATTGCTAGCAGTCTTATCGAAGGGTCTGATGCAGGACTCCCAAGATGAGTGTTAAGATTTAGTTGCTTAGTGCAGTGTAGATAAACAATTATCATAATACATTTGAGATATTTTAGAATATTCTCTAGTGTTACTAGGAATATTTCTATAGATAAAAAAGCAAATATATAATGATAACACAAGTGATTAAGGTATACCTATAAATACCCCACTCATCCAATATAACATAGATAGAAATAATTATTACATCAACTGTTATCGTACTATTCACTGTGTTACGACTACTATCACAACAGTATGTTTCCATCAGATTTTTGCTGAGCTTGCCTAGTACAAGTGCTGAGCAGTCACCCTTTGCAGAATCGCAGCAGATGCCACGCTGACAATACTTACAAACTGATAATAGGCGCTTGCCTTCTTTGCAGTCGAACATAGGACCAGCACCCATTTCAACTGTTGTTTATTCCTGAAGTCAACTGAAAGGTAAACTAACTTCAAGCGATTTGTATGCTTGTCCAACCACGAACGAGGCTCCCCCAGTTTCAGCTACCTCTGTACCATGATGTTATCCACAAATTGCAGCCTGCATGAAAAATGGTTGTTCTCCTTCAGATTTGGATGACGTTGCGGTATTTTGATAACGTCTCATCCTGAAATGCAAAGGATGCAGATGAACAAATGCTGTCAGTATCGATTTTTAGCCTCCTATACCACGATTAGTACCATCACAAGACAGTACAGGGTGAAGTGTGCTACACTACACTAAGTTTATTATTGGAGTACTCAGTATGGAAAAAGAGTTGGTACAGAAAATGAGCAGATAATTACAGTGCTACCGAGCAAACTTTTCGATTTTTCAGAAAATTAAAGGTACAAAATGAAGACTTTTGCCCCTCCCCTGCTGTAATGCTGTTGTTCAACTTCAGGTGACTGTAAGCACTGAAGAATTGCTACAGCCCATGACCATTGCACATGATCCAAGTTCAGTATGCATGTTTGTAGATATTGGGCCTGAACCCTGACGTCACCACCTGCATACACCACAAGTCCACGAATGAAGCAACTCTGCCTTATCCACCTAATTTCCATTCTAACACAAAACTAATCAGCGATAAGCATGTATTCTCGAAATTGATAAGAGCATTATCTGTAATAAAACAAAAAAAAGTTTTTGAAATCTCAATTGTTTTGGTGGTAAACTGAGCTGGTACACAGAAACATCATGAATTTTTTATACCCTCCAACCTCCAACACCGTTTGGTCAGCAGGAAATAACTTAGCATGCACCCTGCCAATGTGCTTATGGAATATAGGTCTGGGTGCCTGACAATATCTTTTAAGAAAATACAAGGGCATCAACCGCCCAAAGTTAGCAAAGGCCTGGCAGATGACATTGTTTCTAGAATAACTGCTGAGTGAGAAATGGTGAGCATCAATGCTGTTGGCATGATGATTATAACCCACGAAATATGGAGCATGTCGCTACGTTGCATATAGAGGTGAGAAGTCACCAGAAGAAAGTCAGGTGAAAATGACAAACCCTTGAAAGCACTGTTGTACCGGTGGAATGGAAGCCACATGAAGAAGGTTTTGCAAGTCAACTGTGATGGAGCCCTCTTCTCTCTCTCTTTTTAAGAATAACGGAGCCCTCTCTTAACTGTGAAGGTAGTGATGTTCATTCTTCAGAGACCACACAAGGAAATTACAAGGGACAATGACTGAATTATTTGATGAAGTAGGAGATCCTGGAACAGCAGAGCTACTCGCATGCAGAATGACAGTGAGGAAACCAACTGAGCATCGGTATGAAAAGTTAGTTCTGGAGTGTGCTGCACAATGGAAACATACAAGCCAGTGCTGTTGATCAGTTGGTTGGGTCGCTGTATAAAGCTATTAGCAGAAATATAAAGGCAGAGATCCAGAGCTGTTCATTCTGTCACCTGAATAAAACGCACTGAACAGCAAAAGAAGCTGCCAGCTGCCCAAAAGTAGGAGATATCTGTGCTAATAATGGTTTAAGAACTTGATACGAGTTTCTCCAATTTTCTGGAGAATGTTGCAATTGTGCGTAATCACTGAAGTTAACACATTAGTCTCCCTCCATGCTCGAAAAGAAAAACTAAAGAGGTGAATTAGTTCAGTTCAGTTGTCAAACATACGAGCAACACAGAGAGCATACAGTAACTGAAGCAAACAGGTGCAATATTCATCAATCCGGTTAATTTTCCAGGGAAGACAATCTTGTTACTAGTTCTTACAATAGTTTGCTAATTTTTACATGATCAAATGATCATGTCACATATACAAAAAACAAAACAAACGTATCCATCCAAGTGTTTACCTGTCAATCCCCACATGAACCTCACAAGTAACCATCCTCATCCTCGTCATCGCTACTCCAAAACATGTCATCCCTGTTCAGCCCAACTCCAAATATACCATCTGTAATGTCCTCATCGGCAAATGCAGACATTGTCACAGCTCCAAGCAAACTGGTCCTCGCTCCAACAATGCCATCAACAACATCATCCAAGTCACTTGTATCCCATTCCACTATGAACTCCTCATCGCACTCGTCTCCCTGTTCATCCCCGAACTCTGGAAGTTTACAACCCCGCAGCATCTCCTCATCAACCTCTCCATTCTCGACACGGTCCCATGGCAACCAAATGTCAGCAACCTTGCCAAGTGCGCGGCACCCGTCACCAATCACCACCGTCTTCAGGTCGGCATCGCGCGCCTTGCGCACTGTATCGGTGAAATCGGAGTCGTCAGAGACGAGCACCACCCAATCGACGCCACAGGCGACGGAGTGCTTCACCTGGCGCTTGAGCGCGTGGTCCGCGGCCTGTGGCTTGTCGGGGACGGTGCGGACGTGGACGCCTGCGCGCCGGAGCTCGGAGGCGAGCCCGTATCCGACCTTAGGGGTTAGGAGCTCCCGCGCGGCGTCTTCGTACTTGGTGTTGCCGGAGATGAACCGCTCGCGGAACTTGTGACGCTTCTTGCCCTTGAGGGAGCGGAGGCGGGCGAGCTTCTTGTTGCGCTCGCGCTCGTGGAGCTGGCGGAAGTGTCGGGTAAGGTCGGGGCGCGTGGGGAAGCGGCGGCCGCAGACGGCGCATGAGTAGGGCACGGGAGGGGCGGCGATCCCCGCGCGCTCGGCGCGGTCGAGGGCGCGGCGGTCGCGGCGGTCGGCGAAGACCCTGGCGGGGATGTGGGAGAATGCGTGGCGGTTGGCGAAGGCGGAGACGGAGACGACGCGGCCGAGGAGGGAAGCGGCGGCGATGAGGGATGAGGCGGCCGGGAACGGCGGCCCGCGTGGGGGCTTGTTGTCGAGGTCCCACAGGACCACCACCTTCGGGGACCGCGCCGTCCACACCCCGTCCCGCCCGCGGACCATCTCTACGTCCGCGGTCGCGAGCGGGTTCTCTGCTTCGGCCGCCGCCGCCACCGCAGCGCGTCGGGGCGGGGGGTCGCTGCGCAGGGAGAGGTGGTGGGTGCGGCGGAGTGTGAAGGGGTGGAGGAGGGCGGCGTTAGGAGGGAGGTGGAGGAAGGATATGGCAAGCGGCATGGCGGCCGGAAGAGGCGCGCGTGGAGGCGGGGTTCGCTGGAGAGTCAGCTGATGGATAGAAAGGGAGTGAAGAGGGAAGACGACGGGTGATTGAACTGGGGAATACGGGATAATCTTTTTATTTTTCCTTTTATTTTATGTGATAAGTATTTTTTTCTTTTTCAAGAGATATTCGCATTTGTGTTTGTGCGGCAAACATTCAAAATTAGACAATATATATGAACATATTTACTGAAATAGATAATATGTAGTCGTATTTATTAATTTAGCATCCATATTCAGCGCATCGTGTACCAAAAAAGATTTTCGGTACACCGTGTACCGAAAATGTTATTTTCGGCATACGATATGCAGAATACGGAACTGTTGTCCGTATTCGACACACCGTATGCAAAAAATAGACTGTATTCGATATACGATGTGCAGAATACAAATAACAGTACTATATTCGGCACACCATGCGTCGTATTCGACACAACGTGTACCGAAAAACACTTTTTTTTTTACCGATATTCAGATATGTTTTTTAATTTTGGATTTTTACCAGTTTGTGCAGGCTCCAAACATCGTGGAAATTACGCTGCATTAATTTGTGAGATTCGGGTAACATTTTTATATTGCGGTGAGTTAAGTTAGGTAACACTTTAAGAATTCATGCTCATCCTATACCTTCTTTTTGGTGGACCTCTCAGGCATCTAATCTCTCAACTGTAATGGTATAGTTTTTTCGCTCAGTAAATATATGATTTAGTCAAAGCTTTTAAATCGTGATTTTCGAGCTTGGTGCGGTCCAAGAAAAGCTATTGTTAGCTATCGCACGAGCTATCTTTTGTCGCCTTTAGTATTAGTGAATACAAGATATTAAAGTTTTTACAAAATATGTTCATGTTTGGAAAAAGAATTAAGTCCATATATAATAAGGTACAAAGTGTAATATAATAAGATTATAAGTTAGAATACTCTTCACAAAATTACTTAATCAGTAGGTAATGTAAGTGTTTGTGTGTTGAAAAAAGAGCTAGATACCTTACCTTACTAGGTTTCTCATAGTTCCAGCTTATAAGAAATGTTTTTAAGGCCTTGTAACGCAGTTGGATTTTAAAATTAATTTGAATTCTAACTTGAATTTTAAAACTAACTTGCTGACCATTTTTCTTTTCTCTGAAATGAGAGAATCTGTTTATGCCCAAAAGGAAGAACATATCATATCGTTAAATTGTGAATTGTCTTATTATCATCATGTCATGTCAATATCGTTTGGCTAATTGATTTTTAAATTTTCACTTGTCCTCATATAATATGTATAGTATTTGTTAATTGATTGTTAAATTAGAATGACTGTCACATTCATGCATGGTTGAGTTTTCTATTCAAATGTATGAAGCACAGAAGTTATGTGGAGGCCATATTTTCTCTAAATATAACACTTTGTTGCAATTTAACTTTAATCGCTCCGGTCGGCACTCAATTTTCCATCAGTCTCGGTTGTTTCCAATTGTGAAATCCAAGTGTGGTCTAATCTATGATATTCATGGTTGAGTTTTTAATCCCAAATGTATGATGCACAAAATATTTTATTTATGTCTAGGCATTCCCCATACATTCTTGTAGTGAAGTGACTCGACACCCAACTTGTGTGGAGGGCGCTTGCGGGTCTAAGGTTTTGCTTACCATGGAGGCGACTGAAGCATCAACCTCGGCCTTGGCCTCGCCGTATGAGGTCTGGTCCCATCCCTCTGCCAATGCCGCCTAGTCCCACTTCTCTCTCCTTTGGTGATTTTGTGTTACTCAGTGAGCGCGATCAGTGGGTGGTTCACGTGAGTGCAGAGGGGCCAATGTGGGTGGGAATTCATGATCGTTGCGGCGGCGATTGATGGGCTTTGGAGGTTTATGGAGAGATGTGGTGCTATTCATGAGGGGCTAGGGGCCGGGTGTCATATTTTTGAGGTTGAGCTTTGGGTCATCTCCTTGGTTTGTGTTGTTGTACCTGTTGCGTGTGTGCTCTCCATTGAGGGGGTTATTGTGTGTGCGGTGACGGTATGTGGAGTTGTCACCAGTGTTTCTGAGATGACTTGGTGTTGTGTTTCGGGTGATTTAAGCTACAAGATGGTGGAATCGAACTCAATATTTTGGCCCCTTCCGTAGACTGCATTTTAGCACAATGTGGATTGAAAATTTGACTAGCTATAGTATCTTCAGCTTGAACACAAGTGCTTTTCCGGTTTGCATTTGGCCTGTAATTATTTCGTGATGTTTCTATCATATTTAGGGAATGTGCCTTAGGTTTTTTAAGCATAATGTAATCAACAAACTCAGATACTAATTAATAACTATTAAGGGTGGGTCGGGTTATAGCCGGTGTTTCTGAGACAACTTTGATTCTGTTTTGGGTGACTTCAATTTTGTAGACTACATTTTAGCAAAATGTGGGTTGAAATTTGAGTAGTGTCTACATTATCTTTAGCTTGGATGTTGGTGTTTTCCTGTTTGTATTTGGTCTGTACATATTGTTGTATTTTTCCTATGATGCTAGTATAATCTATCTCATAAAAAGATCAGATATTAACGTAACATAATCCCATATCTTTGTCAGTTTTAGGGGACATTTTTATGGTATGTGTCCAGCCCATAATTTTGCCTTGTATTTTCTTTTGTGCCTAGCGTAAATCTTTTTCTGGGGTTATCCATTGATCTGAAAAATATTTTACATGTAGTTCAAAGTTTTCACTAGTGAAACTTCCAATATACATGAGTTAATAAGGTCTTGAGCAGTGCAATAATAATCCTAACAGTATCTTTTTGATAGCTAAAATGTTATATCACCTACAGGAACATTGTTGCTATAATCACAATTGCACAGATAGTTGAGACAAGAAAACATATAAAACAACCTAAGCTTCATTTATAGGTGCAACAAGACCCACATGATCCAGACACTCACAGCAGATGGGTACACACGTGTGTCCGTTATAAACACACACATTCATAAATGTTGTCATTTTACTACATGGAGCATGCCCTCGGGGGATCGAATCCCAATTTACATTCATTGATAAGCCGGCCTACACCTGTGAAGGAGGATTTTTTTTTTTTGAAATTTCAGGTGCTGGGTATCGAACTCGAAACCTCTTCTCTAGAGCACAGAAACACGTCCACTATGCTCAGTTGTGTATAAAAAAGTTGCATAAGACCCTACATCTAACTTAAGATCTCTTCTCTCGAGCACAATAGCACATCCGCTACACTACAAGCTTGGTTGTGTATAAAGAAAGATATAACAACAGAGCCCACGCCTACAAAGGAGGAAAAAACTGAAATTCTTTCTTAGTATCAAACTTGATACCTCTTCTCTCCAGCACAGTAGCACATCCACTACCCTAAACGCTTGGTTGTGTAGAAAAAAAGATTGAACATTCTATTGATGAAGGGATATTTTGTAGAACGGAATGAAATCCTTGATTTTATCTCTAGGCTATATTTTGTCTAAATACGCTCTCTATTTCATGCTAATAGAGAGAAACACAATAGCTACATGGTACAATTTTTTGAGCAAAGAAAAAGTTAAATGCATTGGTTTGGTTTCTATAATAAAAACGATAAAACTCACGCAATCGCGCTTTACCAACCTCCTACTCGCCGTGGTGCACACCGTTGTTACCTAACCCAACCCCACGTCCCTCTGACCATATGTTCCCAATCTATCTACATCCACTATTATCTCGGCCACACAAAATCATGACCCCGCCACTTACTGACCGCAAATCTACCCAAACTCAGTCCCTCGTCCCCACCATGGCTACTGGCTCCAGGGGGTTAACCACTGGCAGCCAGCTAGCAGCCAACCTCATGAGTCACGAGCCGCCCATTTCAAAGCGGCTATTCTCTCTTACCCTCCGCTTCACCTCACTCCTCTCTTCCTCCCCACCAAATCCTCACGCACTTTTTTTTATCAAAGCGACTCGGCAGCAACTCATGGGGAGGGCGGGAGAGTGTGCACGAGGGCTGTGGATTCGTGTGCCATGGAGGCGGCCACAATGTCATTTGCATCGGCCTTGACCTCGGCTTCTGCTAACTGGTCGCACCCATCGACATGTGTTTTATGGCATGCAATTAAAGATATGTGTCTAACTCATAATTTTGTCTTCAATTTTTTTTCTGGGTTATCCATTGATCCGACAAATATTTACATATAGTCCAAATTTGTCACTAGTGAAACTTTGAATGTGAGTTAATAAGGTCTTGAGCGGAGCAATAATAATCCTAACGGTTTCTTTTTGAGAGCTAAAACGTTATATCACCATCAAGCACATTGTTACTATAATCACAATTGCATAGAAAGTTGATACAACAAAACATATGAACCAACCCAAGCTTTATTTTTGCGTACAGCAAGACACACACGATCCACACACTCACAGCATACAGGCACATACGTGTCCACGTTCTAAACACACACAATCATAATGGTTGTCATCTTCCCACATGGAGCACGTCTTAGGGATCGAATCCCAATTTTAACTCTATTTTTCTCTAATTTACCTTTATTGATAAGCCGGTCCACACCTGTGAAGGAGGAAAAAAAAGAAATTCTTGGCCCGGGTACCGAACTTGAAACCTCTTTTTTCAAACACAACATCACATCCCTTACACTCGGTTGTGTATAAAAAAGATTGAATAGGGCCCTGCATCGAACTTGAGATCTCTTCTCTTGAGCATAATAGGGCTTGGTTGTGTATAAAAAAAAATAGAGCTGCAGGGTCCACGCCTGCAAAAGAGGAAAAAACTGAAATTCTTGGTGCTTGGTATTGAACTTGAGACCTCTTTTCTCCAACATAGTAGCACATCCACTACACTAAAGGTTTGGTTGTGTATAAAAAAAGATTGAACATTCTGCGGACGAAGAGATATTTTTTACAATGGAATTGAAATCACTTATTTTTATCTCAAGGCTATATTCCTCTAAATGCAGTCTCTATTTCATGCCTATAGAGATAAACAAAACAGCTACACGGTATAATTTTTTTAGCAAAGAAAAAGACGAACACATTGATTTGGTTTCCATAATAAAAATGATAAAACTCACGCAATCACGCTTTACCAACCACTACCCATTGCGGATCACACCGTTGTTACTTGACCCAGCCCCATGCCTTCCCCTCACCACATGTTTCCAATCTATCTACATCCACTACTATCTCGGCCCCACAAAATCATGACCCCACCATTCAGTGACCGCAAATCTACCCAAGCTCGGTCCCTCATGCCCACCACTGCTACCGGCTCCAGTGGGTTAACCACTGGTAGTTAGCCAGGCAGCAGCCAGCCTCATGAGTCGTGAGGCCTATTTCAAAATACCTCTCCTCTCTTATCCTCTGCTTCACCTCGCCTCTCTCTTCTTCCCCACAAAATTCTCATGCACTTTTTTTCATCGAAGCAACTCAGCACCCAATTCGTGGGGAGGGTAGCAGCAAAGTCATCCACTTGGCCTCAGCCTCGGCGTCCACAGGTTGATCGCACCTATCCATGTGTTTTTATGGTAGGCAACTGAAGGTATATGTCCAACCCATAATTTTGCCTCCTATTTCCTTTTGAGCCCATCGTAAATCTTTTTTTTGAGTTATCCATTGATCCAACAAATCTCCAACACTAAGCACTCCAATCTCCAAAATTCCTCATTCAAAGTCATGCCGCCGTCGACCTTCCGTGTGTCATCCCTGTATCACTGTCAGCGCCAGGATCCACACCGTCACCACCAGCACCACCACGCTCCTGTGGCAGAGTTCCCTGTCCGCGAGGTTGGCCTGAACTAATGTTGGAGAGAGATGGGGAGACGGCGTTAGCTCTTCTGATGTGACTTGCGAGCCGACGACCAAGGCAGCTCACCAAGGCCATTGTGGGTTTCTGGCGGATGTGGGCTGAGTTTGAAATCTAGATCAATTCATAGCGAATTCGATGCTGTTGGAGTGGGCTGTTGCTAAGAGTTGAGACAAGAAACATATAAAACAAAGAAAGCTTCATTTGTAGTTGTAATAAGATGCATGTGATCCACACACTCACAACATGTGGGACACATGTGTGAGTTTGCTAAACACACGCATTATGAAGCATAAGAGGGGATCTAGGGCTTTGATGCGCGGAAAAGATGCAGTACCAATGCAAGCTTCTTTTTTGGATGCACAACATAGGATTCGTTAAAACGGGCTTTGACAAACTGAACAGGGGACATCATGGGTCTTCCTGCATTGTTTGGTAGTCGAGCGGCCGACTGGTCGACCGAGCTCAGGCGATGACTGTTTTCGTACTGGTATCGTGTGCAAAGCCGATTTGTTTCTTATTGTTTGAACTTGGGAATTTTGCTTCAGTTCCTACATGAACTGGACACATACGTGCCCTTATTATTATCTTTACTACTTAAAAATACGTAGTGGTTTATGTTCCGCTTGCATGCGTTCCGCTTCTGGTATTTTCAGCGTCTGCGTTCCGCTCCGCTCCCCCGCATGGGCTCACGTCCCGCACCCACGCTCTTGTGCGCTGCAGCATGCTCTTGCGTGGGTCCGCCCACTGTGCACGCTCTCATGCCTGCTCCCGCCTGCCGCGTGCGCTCCTGCCCGCGCGTGCGCTGCCACACCCGCTCCCGCGCGGGCCTAATTCCCTTGCGCGGCCACACGTCCACGTTACGTGTGAAGCATGTGCACATAACTAGTTTTTTTTTAAAAAAAACTTATTGTTACAAATTGAAATAGTGGAAAGCTAGGGTCTTCCTCCCATACAACATGAAATTTAAACCCTTGCTTTTGAACGTAATTAATTTAAGAGTTCAAGACAAAAGAGCAAACACTATAAATTCAAACTTGTCAAAGGATCAATGGTTTGTTTTTTATGTGACTAATACACCAAGTATAACCATTTTTTTCTTGAACCAACATGAGAGTTACACGTCATTATATTAAGAAAGAATAAAAAGAATCCGTACAATCACCACAACATGGCACATCCAGACCGACCAAAACAAACAAAACAAAACAAAATAAAACAGTACACACGCTGAAGGACAGGGGGTCCTACCAACCGAACCAAATCACAAAAATACGACGCCCAGAGAGGGTTCTATGACAACAGCTTCAAGAGGTCCTTGGCACCAGCCATAAAAATGAGGTAGTGTGTTCAAATGTGGTCTTTGGCACCTGCCATAAAAATGAGGTATAACCAAATTAAACCCCTAACACTTTGGTGGCTAGTGTGTTCAAATATGGTTTTAGACTATGTAAAAAAAATCATGTACTCTTCTGTTTCTAAATAATTCACAATTTTAACTTTACATTTGTTAATTATTTAGAAAATGAGGTAGGATATATTTACTGCTTGCCACAACACCATGCTGAACATATATATATCTTGAACATTTTGTTGTTGTTGGTGGTGGTGGTGATGGTAAAGGCTCTCGATGAGGAAGACCAAGTCCAAGAAGGACCCGGACAAGCCCAAGAGACCTCAAGCACATTTTTCGTCTTCATGTGAGTGTTAGATTCGTGCAGTTTCTTGTGCGGATTTTTTCCATATTAGTTGTGAGTTCGTTCTAATTGATTTGGTGTATTCATTTTTCGCAGGGAGAAGAACCCACTTGTGAAGCAACTCACCGTGTTAATCATCGATTTGATTCGAAATTATGCATTGATTTCGCTGTGAAAACTTGCGTTCTAATTCATGTGCATTTGTGGATTGCAGATCAGCAAGGTGGGTGGTGACAGGTGGAAGTCCATGCCTGATGCTATAAGTTGCTACCATCTCATTCCCTGCGAAATTTTCTATGCGTAGTTTGTTTCGATATGTTATGCTTCTTCGTGGTTGGATGCATGTTTCGTTTTAACTTCGTCCGTCTTTGGGCTACTTGCGTTGTGCATATATCTTGAGGTTACTTGTTGTTGTA
This sequence comes from Phragmites australis, assembly GCF_958298935.1. Lineage (NCBI taxonomy): Eukaryota > Viridiplantae > Streptophyta > Magnoliopsida > Poales > Poaceae > Phragmites > Phragmites australis. Next base: position 3,544,456 of record NC_084928.1, on the reverse strand, counting down.
TTAGATCTATGAAATTGATGATGGCTAGCGCTAGTCCGGTTGTTTGGTTATTGTAAGTTCCCTGGTTATGCTCAAATGGATGGTGATGCGTTCATGTTGTGGAATTTGAGTTGGAGTCAGTTTGCTCACACGTTAGATTTTCGATTCAAATTGTTTAATGCACTTGCACAATCTAGTTTAGTAAATTTTATTTTTGTCGGTGGCCTAAATTTGTGGATAGCATTTTGCTTTTCCCTTTGGGTTGCTGTCTCGATCTGCCCCTAAAACTTCAAATTTACCGTTAAAAAGTGCAGTGTAGTGTTAACTTTAGAACGTGCAGTGCAGCCCTTTTAGGCGCAGATTGTACAGCTGAGATCGATACGCTAGAACTTCGTGTCAGAAGCCAGGCATGACCACATGTTGCTTTATAAATTAGAGCATATTTTTAGGAATAAATTATTGTTTATAAGTTTGCCCAGGTTATCTAATTTTCCTGGCTCCACAAATGAGAGCTCTGACATCTCGTATGGGCTATCTTTGGCTACGATGATAATCTAATGGATTGAGTTGCATAAATTAAACAAACTGTGCCCGCCTCTATATTTTGATAAATTCACAAAAGTTTACACTAGGTTTCTTTTGGGCTCACTAGGTTCATACATAACTTTCGACGTGTTAACCCGGCCGGTATATACGATGAAACAGAACATCACCGTGCTGGTCCGATAAAATGGAAACGAATTCGCTTCAGGACATACTGACATGTACACGCATGAGGGCGGACGGCACCATTCTGCATTCCAGCCGAGAAAGTTTACCATGACGAGCAAAATGACCTTGTTCAATCTAACTTTCACTTGCTCTTAGCTGTGTGGAGTTTTTCAATCGATGTCTATGCTAATTATATTGTGAGCTTTGGAGTGCGGAGCATAGCCAACTGAATGCAACATTAACTTTAATCATGGCAGCTAGCACTGCATTTGCTCGGGCCAGATGAACATCAGTAAACATTTAACTTTAATCGTGCCAGTTGATACTGCATTTTCTGGTAGTACCCAAAAAAAGATCATTCACGTCAGTTAAAAATAATTGACAGTGATAATATATCACTGTAAGTTCGAAAGCTTCAGTCGCACATAAAAATCGAGTTAACAAAAACCAACAGCGATAATGATTAACTCTTCCAGTTATAAACACGAACCGGTAGTGATACATAAAATCCATACGTTTGTCGTGCATCACTGCTCGGCTTCATACCCTCGGCTGCTCGGCTTTTCAGTGACTTTAAATGCCGATGTTGCTCACACTATCACTCTCACTCGCTCTCTCTCACGTGCCCACCGCCGGCCGCCTCCACCTCCATGAATCCTTGTGATGAACCGTTTAAATAGTATTCTAATTAATCATCAGGATGATTATTATCAGTAATCATAATCTCAATGATTAATCAAAATATCATCCCGTTAGTCTCGATATGTGTTTTATGTTCAAGATCAGAACACATACATTTCCAATATATAACATCATAATAAAGCTTAAGAAAGAACGCCTAATTAACATTAGATTACAAGTTCTTCAGCACTCAACCATTTACAATAATTTACACAAAAAATTAGATCAACTACGCACCAGAAACAAAATTAAAGACAAAAAAAAAGATAACCTTACTCTAAGGATTATGCATTGAGTCATTAGCAAAGAAAAGACCACAAGGTTATGTAAATTCATATGCGTAAGCAACCTAGAGACAGATGTATGAGCACCTATATTTAACCAAATAAACCATCTTGTAAACAATATGAATGTAAATGTAAATGGAACCATCTTATGGAATCAACGACCATCGACAATTATCGGTGACATGGGAACCAGGGGTCCCCGAGTCCCGAGGACAGAACAGCAAAGTACCATGTGACGCCCTCCCTCGGGGGTTATCTCCCCGATGTTCGAGAAGACCAAGTCCCGGAAGAGGGTGCTCGGGGCCATGAACAGTGACTCCCGAGTACCCGAGTTCCCCGATAACCCGAAAAGGCCGAGTTCCGGGAGAGGGCGCTCGGATTCATGAACAGTGGTCCCCGAGCAACCGAGTTTCCCGAGGACCCGAGCAATCAAGTTCAGCGAGAGAGTGCTCGGGGCCGTAAACAGTGGCCCCCGAGCGCCCAAGTGCCCCGAGGACCCGAGCAGTCAAGTTCCGAGAGAGAGTGCTCGGGGCCGTGAACAGTGGTCCCCGAGCACTCGAGTTCCCCGAGGACCAAGAGAGGGCGTATCCGTGAGAGAGTGCTCAGGGCTATGAACAGTAGTCCCCGAGCACTCACAGTTCCCCGAGGGCCTGAGAAGTCCTCGCCGGTGGTTCCCACAGGGGCTCAGCGGCGATGTGTCAACTGGTGAGAGGCCAGGTGCTGTATTTAAGAGGGCGCGTGACTTGTCACTTCCAACCACTCCCCCAAGCTTGCTGTCAGTCCCTACCACGGTCTGGCAGGGAGGCGTGGGGACATTTAATGCGCGGGTCCCATCGCGCGTCATCCGGCGTGCCTCGGGATAATGTCGCAGGGCTCGAGGCGCAACGCCTACCCCCTTGCTGTGTCAAGTTCGCTCTGACCGGGCGGGCACGCAGGGCTGCTCGGTGGCTGCTCGCCGGACCCTCCCCGCTGCGCCCGCTGGAAAGCGGAATGATGACGACGAAGACCGTATGGGGGCGCATTTTCAACCCTTCCTGTCACCTCACGCAGCAGCCCATGATGGTTGCTTTCCATTTATGACATCTTGGAACTTGCGCCAATCCTTTCTGGGCACGTCACCCGCCCCGCCGGGTATAAAAGAGGGGCGGGCTCCCTGAAGAAGAGGGGAAGACGAGTCTGGAGAACACACCGAAACACATCGGACGAACTCAGACGACGACGACAGAAGAAGCACGAAGCCCTAGACTTAAACAAACACTCTTGTAACACAGCAGATCCTCAGAGAGACATTCTCAGAGCATTTATAGCATACATACAGGAGTAGTGTATTACGCTCAGTGCGGTCCGAACCTGTCTAAAAATCTCCTGAGCATTTACTTCCTCCGGCATCCGATTATCCACTCCACCTGCATCTTATTTACTCCCATTTATTTCACGTACGAGGCGGGTTCAGAATCATCCCCCCGGCCGAATCTCAAAGGGGGTCCCTCCGGATCCCCGCTTGAGGAGTTCACCCTCTGACAACAACCATGCGCAACAAAACCATACCAATCATCTCACATTTGTGACTCTACGACTGATACCAATGGACAAGAGCATGCTCATGACTGAGAGCGCGGTAATTCAAATTATTTTTACATCCTGCAGGGGGTACAACTTTATTCACACGAGACGAGGATCATACGGCTTGAGTGATCACACATACCCACCTAAGGGGTACCCGTATTAACCTTTCTTATACCTAGAACCACCCACTTGTAATGCCCCTATGGTATCTGGGTTACCGTGAACGTGTCTCGGACACCTCCGGCTCCCCGCCACCTTACTTCCTATTTTCTTTCTCTTATGTGTCACAGGGCTGTAATGCAAGTGTCGGCACGTCGTATGATATTTGGCATACCTTACCATTAGATCAGCTTGTGGTTAGTATGGAAAGTGCCAGAGCCAACTGCATCGACGGATGATGCTTAAACGATGGAAACGATCTATAGTACCCAGGCTCCTCTCCCGAACTACCCTGAGGAACTCCTCCGAGGCAGAAGACACCCCTAGCACTACTCACATCTCGTCTCAATCTCACCACTCATCCAACCATCAATATCATAACCAATCTTTGTAAACAATAAGTAAGCCCTAAGCTCATGAATAAAAGATGAACCATTGCTCGACTTCTACTAAGGACATATGCATTGCTAAGCATTTCAAACAGCTCTTAAGTTAGACATAGACGATGTTATCAAGGCTACAAAGATATGTATAATCAATAACTCAAGGTAGAGATAATGCATCAACATAGATCATACCCATAGACGTCCGACATCGACTCACTGAACATGTAAACTTACATAAAGTATAAATTATCAATTTAGACTCCATAATTCAATCAAAGGATGTAATATGTTTAGATGCTTACCTTGGTGCTCTAGGGTTTGCCTGATACTTCCCGCACAATAAAGCTGTCCAAATGGGCTGTGCCTACTGGGCCGGCCTGAGGCTCGGCACTATAGGCATGGCCCAGGCAGGGCACGGCACGATGCCATGGGCCGTGCCTGGGTTGAGCGAACGGCACGGAGTGCCGACATGGCCCGGCCTGGCTGAGGCGGGCCAACACGGGCACGGCCCAACCCAGGTCGGCACCGGCAAGAGCCATTGCGCGTGGGGCTGGCCTGGCGGGGCATGGTCAGCATGTTTGGCCCGGCTGGGTTGACGGGTTGAATGGGCATCGCCCAGCCCGTTTGACCCATTAACCCATTTATTTTGAATTTTGTAGCCGTTTTGTGACCGTTTGGGCTCCAAAAAATTCGAGAAAATTGCAAAAATTATTATTATTAGCTATAAATAGAGAACCACCATGTCCTTCCATTCCACACCAACAACAATATTTTTTCCCTTGTTTCCTCCTCTCATTCTTGTCTCAAAGTTCTTAAGAATTTGTGATAATTTATCAAAATTAGTTTGAATTGTTGTCAAAAATCCGAAAAATTCCAACACCCTCATCTTGATGTCTTGAAGAAATCTTGGTGATTTTTTGAATCATTGTTCTTTCTTGTTTTTTCCATCGTTTGTTTGTTATTTGATTATTTCTAACTCGAAAATTTGAATTTTCTTATAGTGCTATTCGACATTAACCATGGATGCCGATGGTCATGATACGTCCATCGATCATGATTTTTTTCTTCAAGTACTTGAAGGGGACTACGGCTCTTTTGGTAGCGGTGTTGCAGGTGACAGACACGACGATGACCCTCTAGCAGCACCTACATCGTCAGGTTCTACAAGTGCACACACGTCAACAAGCACTGGCTCTAAAAGATAAAGAGCTACTACTTCCAAAGTTTGGCAAGACTTCGAAAGATCTACAGAGAGGGAGATGGTGTAAATGTCAGGTATGCTAAGCGTTATATCTGCAAACATGAATTATCTACAAAACCCTCAGGTGGAACCGAACACTTAAAGAGGCACACCACAACTTGCAAGTGAAAGAGTGGATCAGCCATGAAGCAAACAATGCTGTAGTACAATTGAAAATTTGGCAACATTTAACTCCAATCTTGCCGATCGGTGCTGCATTTCCTTTGGGTCTCAGATGTTTGCAATTGTGAAATGTATTAGACTCTCCTTCTATATTGTTAAGGTAAAATTTATGAAGCACAATATTGTTTTATCCACTGAGTAAAAATTCACCTAAATTTCAGCAAATTTTGGTTATTTTTGAAGTAATTGTATAATTCTAGTATACACATTGAATACACTCAGAAAAGCATGTCCCAACGTTTAACGTAATGGTTGTCATCTTACTGCATGGAGAACGTCATTAGGGATTGAATCCTAATTTTAACTCTTTTTCTAATTTACCTTCATTGATAAACCAACCCACACCTGCAAAGCAGGAAAAAAATTGAAATTCTTGCTGCTAGGTATCGAACTTAAAACCTCTTCTCTCAAGCACAACAACACATCCACTATGTTCAATTGTTTATAAAAAAAGATAGAATAGGGCCCTGAATCGAACTTGAGATCTCTTCTATTGAACACAACAGCACATTGGCTACACTGCAGGCTTTGTTGTGTATAATAAAAGGTAGAACAACAAGGCCCACATCTGCAAACGAGAAAATAACTGAAATTCTTGGTCCTTAGGACCCGTTTGGATGGCCGAAGTGTTTTGGTTTCTATTGAGAAACGCTTGGATGGCTTCCAAACGGGAGAACTCGGATCATTCTAATCCACAAACCAAAAGAATCGTTTCGCAATTCTGGTATGAGGTCGAGAAATGGGTGAAAGGCAGTTTCGTGGGCGAAACAGGTGACTGGTTCCAAGGGCAATTGATTTTTTTGCCATCCTACCGGATGACGTACGCCCAAATGCCACTCTACTAGAGTTTCTCGACCATTTGCCACCAAAACACTGTTCAAATCTAGTTTCCCGTCACGAATAGTAACCATGAGCTAAAAAAAGCGCAAAAAAATGTATTCTTTTTTGTACATGCTCTATAATTCCTAAGCAACCTATTTTAACTGGATTCACATAAAAATCTTGTGTAGAATTCAAACTATCTTCAAAATGTGCTACTTTTGCAACTTCTAGCAATTTTTAAGTCCTCATAAAAATTCCAAAAAATCTAGAAAAATTCACTAATATTCCTATAATGTGATTTAATAATTTATAAAATTATCTTCCACCCTAGGTTATAAGTTGAAAAGGTGAGGCATTACAAATTAACTCACCTTTTCACCTTATAACCTAGGGTGGAAGATAATTTTATAAATTATTACATCACATTAGAGGAATATTAGTGAATTTTCCCAAATTTTTTGGAATTATTGTGAGGATTTAAAATTTGCTAGAAATTGCAAAAGTAGCACCTTTTCAAAAAATTTAGTTTGAATTCTACACAAGATTTTTAGGTGAATATAGTTAAAATGGGTTGCTTATGAATTATAGAGCATGTAAAAAATGGACACATTTTTTGCGTTTTTTTTAAGCTCGTGGTTACTGTTCACAACGGGAAAGTTACTGCACGCGACGGGAAACCGGGTTTGAACAGTGTTTGGGTGGCAAATAGGCGAGAAACTCCGGTATAGTGGCATTTGGGCGTACGCCATCTGGTAGGATGGCAAAAAATCAATCACCCCCCTCACGTTGCATTGTTGAGGTGAATGACAAAGACATACATGTCGATTTGCGTGCTGTGGCCGAAAATGAGAAGGATGCCATTGTTGCCAACGACGGCATAGGTGGGGAAGTGCCGCTTGTCTAGGATCCCCTTGAGGTCGCCCATGACGCTGGTGATGTTTCCTCGACTGAAAGGACAATGATGTCGCCTAGAGGGGGGGGGGTGAATAGGCGTTTTACAAAAATTCGTCCTCTTTTACTGTTGGTCTAAACTTGCAGCGGAATATAAATTAACGGATTTTTCACAAGTGAAAAACCTAAATATGATAGGCTCAACTAGTGCACAATCACCCTAAATAAGTTTGAAAATTACAATCCTAAGATAACTAACATTATTCAATTCTAGCAAGAGATATGCAATAAAACTTAAATTGAAAAAGGCTGAAAACACTGTTTATATGACTGAAATTACTGTTCACCAGATATTCCGGTGAAGACCGGAGTCTCCGGGTTGTACAGGTCCGGAATCTCCGGTAAAGTCCGGATTCTCCGGATTCTGTACAGAACAAAGCCCGAAACTGAATAAAATTAATGAGTAGAGAGTTCTAGCTCAAAACAAGTGATGTCGTGTGTTTCCGGAGATAATTCTACGTAGATTCACAGAGAACCTACACTCAAATACACATAAACAAGTAGATCGAGCAATATGCACAAAGATTTTGGCAAGAACTTAGAAGTAAGGAAACAAGAGAGGAGACACAAAGATTTGTTTCCTGAAGTTTGGATTCACCACTGTGAATCCTACGTCTCCGTTGAGGAAGCTCTAACGAGCCGGGTCTCTTTCAACCGCTTTCCTCGATCCACTTTTGATATCTTTCCCTTCACAAACTTCCGCGGCAACCCTAGTATGAACAAGGGTTCCCGATCTTCCGAAAGGTTCTGGTAACTCTCGATTTGGTGGAAACGAGACACAAGTCGATCCGGCTTCCGAACAACACGATCCGAAACCCCGCAATCGCAGCACCACGTCTCCTCTGGTTATCAACCAGCGTTGCACGGTTGACCTCGCCAAGAAGGCTAAAGTCCTTGCCTGCGAATCGAAGAACACAAGCAAGAACAAGGAAGAATGCAACCAAATTGCAGATGAATGATTAATCTCACGAGTTGGGGTCTCACAAACCGACGAAACGGCGAAACTGTTCTTGACAGAATAATCTAAGCAAAAACCCGCCCTAACGAGAGCGGCGGCGGCTGATAATAAGGGTCTAAGGGTCGTCACACCCCCTGGTCACGCCCCCCTAATGGGCTCAACGACGATACACGGCCCAACGGACCAAAAACGGTGACGCAGCACCGGGACAGATTCTGGATGCTGACTTGTTTCGACGTTTCCCGTTGACTCAGAAGGAATTTGGACCTCAAACCAACTCCATTGGTTTCCTTATGAAATTATCTTTCCAACCATATGTGAATCGTCGAAAACGAAGTCCGGATGCGTCCTGGGTGTCCGTTTTACTGCTCGCTGGTCCTGGAGGTCGAGACTGATTCGGACTCGAGTTGGACTGGACCTCCTGCTGTTGTTGGACGTCCTAGCTGCTCCTCCACGCCTCCAAGCCTTCCTCTATGTGTCTCCTTGTCCTCTCCATAATTTCTAAGCAACACATAATCATTAGGTAGTAGTCTATTCTCAAAATTATATAAAGAGTTGCTTAGGAACGAGCTCACCTCTAAATTTAATTGTCGTGCGCGAGTTCTTGTGATTGGACCTTGAAAGTTCAATGGATGATCATTGTATGTATCCGAGGAAGTGATGTCCTCATCATCCTCCCCCTCTTAAATTGGAGTCGTCCTCGACTCAAGCTCATCATCGGCTCCCAAGTAAGGTTTCAAATCTGCAATGTTTAAAGAAAGACTAACCCCGAACTCGGGTGGCAACTCAAGTTTATATGCATTATCATTTATTTTCTCAATTATCTTATAAGGACCAGCAGCTCTTGGCATTAATTTAGACTTACGCAGCTCTGGAAACCTATCTTTTCTTAAATGTAACCACACTAAATCACCCGGTTCAAGTTTGACTTCTTTCCTACCTTCACTACCAGCAATTCTATACTTTTCATTCATCTTTTCGATATTTATTTTAGTTGTTTCATGCAACTTAGGAATAAAATCAGCACATGCACTAGCATCACTATGTGTTCTTTCAGTGGTAGGTAAAGGCAAAAGATCAATAGGAGCGCGAGGGTTAAAACCATACACTACCTGAAAAGGACTTACCTTGGTGGTAGAATGTGTTGCCCGATTATAAGCAAACTCCACGTGGGGCAAACATTCTTCCCACATCTTCAAATTTTTCTTCAAAATAGCTCTCAACATGGTACCCAAAGTGCGGTTCACTACCTCCGTTTGGCCATCAGTTTGTGGGTGGCAAGTAGTAAAAAACAATAGTTTTGTACCCAACTTATTCCATAGAGTGCGCCAAAAGTGACTCAAAAATTTAGCGTCGCGATCTGAAACAATAGTAGAAGGCATACCATGCAAGCGAACAATCTCTTTGAAAAAGAGGTCAGCAATATAAACGGCATCATCACTTTTATGACAAGGTATAAAATGTGCCATCTTAGAAAAACGATCCACAACAACAAAAATGCTATCCCTCCCCCTCTTAGTCCTAGGCAATCCCAAAACAAAGTCCATCGAAATATCTGCCTAAGGAATAGAAGGAACAGGAAGAGGCATATACAAACCATGTGGATTCAAGCGAGACTTAGCCTTTTGACATGTGGTACAGCGTGCCACGAACCGCTCAACATCTCTCCTCATCTTTGGCCAAAAGAAATGTGTGGCCAACATATCCTCCGTCTTCTTAGCACCAAAATGTCCCATCAATTCTCCTCCATGTGCTTCCTGCAACAACAAAAGACGAACGGAACCAACTGGAATGCATAGACGGTTAGCTCTAAACACAAATCCATCATTGATCACAAACTTGTTCCATGTACGTCCCTCTTTACAGTTCAGTAATACATCTTTAAAATCAGGATCAAGCACATATTGTTCTTTTATTGAGTCAAGTCCAAAAATTCTATAATCAAGTTGGGACAACAAAGCATATCGTCTAGACAAAGCATCAGCAATTATATTATCCTTCCCTTTCTTGTGTTTGATAACATAAGGAAAAGATTCAATAAATTCAACCCACTTAGCATGTCTACGATTCAGATTATTTTGAGAACGAAGATACTTAAGCGATTCATGATCTGAATGTATAACAAATTCTTTAGGCCACAAATAATGACGCCACGTCTCTAAAGAACGTACAAGTGCATACAATTCCTTATCATACGTAGAGTAATTAAGAACAGGGCCATGCAATTTTTCGCTAAAGTATGCAACGGGCTTACCTTCTTGCATCAAAACACCTCCAATGCCAACTCCACTAGCATCACATTCTAGCTCAAAGGTCTTACCAAAATTTGGAAGTTGCAGCAATGGCGCGTGCGTAAGCTTGTCCTTCAAAGTGTCAAAGGACTCCTCTTGTGCCTTACCCCAATGGAACACCACACCTTTCTTTGTCAACTCGTGTAAGGGGGCAGCAATGACGCTGAAATCCTTCACGAAACGACGATAAAAACCTGCAAGTCCAAGAAAACTTCTCACCTGTTTGATGGTTTGGGGCACCGGCCAACTCTTTATGGCTTCAATTTTCATCTCATCCACCTCAATTCCCCGTGGAGTAATAACATAGCCAAGAAAAGAGACTCGATCCGTGCAAAAGATGCACTTCTCAAGGTTACCAAATAAACATGCATCACGTAAAGTATTAAAAACAGCACGTAAGTGATCCATATGTTCATCCAAAGACTTGCTATAAATCAATATATCATCAAAGTAAACCACCACAAATCGTCCAATAAAAACTCTTAAAACCTCATTCATCAAACGCATGAAAGTGCTAGGTGCATTAGTTAAACCAAAAGGCATTACTAATCACTCATATAATCCGAATTTAGTTTTGAAAGCTGTTTTCCATTCATCTCCAAGTTTCATTCTAATTTGGTGGTAACCACTACGCAAGTCGATCTTTGTAAAAATTACAGAGCCACACAACTCATCAAGCATATCATCAAGTCTAGGAATAGGATGGCGATATCGAATAGTAATGTTATTGATGGCTCTACAATCAACACACATATGCCAAGTACCATCTTTCTTAGGAACCAAAATCACAGGAACAGCACAAGGACTAAGGCTCTCACGTACATACCCGCGGTCCAAAAGCTCTTGGACTTGCCGCTGAATTTCCTTAGTCTCCTCGGGATTGGTTCGATACGCAGCACGATTTGGCAATGTTGCTCCCGGGATCAAATCGATTTGATGCTCTATCCCTCTCATAGGTGGCAGTCCCGGGGGTATCTCAGCTGGAAAAACATCCTCATACTCCTGCAAAAGGTTAGTGGCAGCAGGAGGTATCGAACTAATAACATCATCAAGCGAATACAAAACTCGTTTGCAAACCAAGGTGTAGCAAATATCATTATTAGAAATTTCAGCAAGGTCACTTTTTAGTGCAAGCATAACACCACCCTTCAATTTTATGCCCTCTACCTTAGAACTAGGTGCAGACTTATCCTTTTTAGGTGGGTAAAGAGAATTAGCAACTTGCTGATTTTCAGATTTAGTATCACGCAAATTAGCAGCTCGTTCTTTATCAGCTTGTACAATTTCAGCAGGGGTCATAGGAACCAAAGTAATTTTCTTTCCTTTATGCATAAAAGTATATGTATTACTTCTACCATGGTGTATAGCATCATTATCAAATTCCCAAGGTCGACCCAATAAAAGTGAGCAAGCTTCCATAGGTACCACATCACAGTCAACATAATCAGCATAGGAACCAATGGAAAAAGAAACTCTGCAAGTTTGTGTTACCTTAGCTTTTCCAGTATCATTAAACCACTGAAGGTTATATGGATGGGGGTGTTGGCGTGTGGTCAAGCTAAGCTTCTTGACCAAATCTGAACTCACCAAATTATTACAACTACCTCCATCGATGATGACACGTGCTCGCCGATTTTGGATGACGAAGAAAATCTGGAACAAGTTATGATGTTGCAGCTTCTCTGGTTGTTGTACCTTTGTGCTGAGCGCCCGCTGCACAATGATGCTCCTATAGGTCGCTGTGTCATCACTGCCCAAGATTTCGTTGCTCTCCTCAACAACTGGTTCTTCTTCTTCTTCTTCCTCAATGTCAGAGGCGCTGATGTACCCATCTTCCGTTGCAATGTATGCCCGCTGACTTGGGCAATCCTTCTGCACATGACTGAATCCATGGCAGCGACGGCACTGAATGCCAGAGGTGCGTCCCGTTGATGCAACAGAGGAAGCACTCTTGGAAGGTCCCTGCAAAACAGAATTTTTACCTGAGCCTGAAGGTCGTGTAGTGACCGGATTTGGTGCCGTAGCTGCTTGTTGCTTGCTCACTGGTGAGGGAGCCCTGTAAGTGGATGGTTTGGACAGCCCCAAGGATGGTCCTGTGCGCGGCGTGTATGTGGTGCTGGCCTTGTACTTGCCCTGCTGCTCACGCCCCTGCAACTCCTTCTCTGCAAGCATAGCAAACTGAAACAACTGGTTGACATTGTTAAATTCTTTATAATCAATAATATCCTGGATTTCACGTCTCAAACCCGAATAAAATTGACAAATAAAATCTTCGTTTCCCTCTACTATGCCACAACGCATCAAGCCCTTTTGAAGCTCACCATAATAATCCTGCACAGATTTATCTCCCTGTTCTAAGCGCATCAATTTCTTACGCAGGTCTCTATGATAAGATGGGGGAACAAATCTATCACGCATAGCAACCTTAAGCTCTTCCCATGTACAAGGTGTGGCACCATCCGCAGCTAAATCAGTCCACCAAATAATAGCAAAATCTTTAAACTCACTAGTGGCTTGTCTAACTCTATGTTGTTCAGGTACTTGGTGGGCACTAAATTTTTGCTCTACTGTCATCTCCCAATCAAGATATCCCTCAGCATCATAATGTCCCGAAAAAGAAGGTATAATAAATTTAACCTTAGCATAAGGATCTTCAGGAGCTCGATTATACATACCTCGATGGTGGTGGTGATGTGGAACGCCACCCATACCTGTGGTGTTAGTGCGAAGACGACGCCGTAATCTGTTTTGCAATGTCGCCGCTGGATCAACATTACCATCGTCATCATACAACTCATCACCGGTGTTGCTTCCATTCACATCTTCGTTGTGCACAGGACGGTTTTCCAAAGCATTTACCCTGTCGGTGAGCTCGGATAACCGTTTGTCCACCCGCTCAACCGCGTTTGCGAGTTTCATCTCAATTATCGCTTCAGTGACAGCCTTGATGACTGTCTCCTTCATCTCCTTCTGAGCATTGTCTACAACAGCTTGTAGCTGCTCTTGGCTGACACACTCCTTGAAGTCCTTTGGCGTTTTATCTCCATCAACTGACATTGTGAAAACAAACACAACAACAAACAGTGAAGGTTATCCCTAATAATCGTACTACAAAGGTGGAGTGGTGCCTCTCAATCAAGATCAGCAAAGGTAGACACCTTACCAAGCTCTTACCAGGGTTCTTACCAGCAAAGCAAAGGATACCTGGAAGGCGTGCGAGCGATTGCAGGGATGCAAACCAGTGCTGTCCAGAAGAATCTGTGGAGCTTGGAAGGCACACAAAGAGAATAAATATGTATATGTGGAACACAAATCAGAAACAGATAGTAATGCTGAATTATAGTCCCAAGTACTTGTTCTCGTTGCTGGCCTAAAGTGTTGCAAGTACCAAGTATGTGTGATAAACAAGGTGGAGAAACAAGTATGATGGATAGCAAGAGCAATAGAAACAAAGAACTAAACAGCACACGCTAACACAGCTCACTTTGCCCTTCTCTATGTGCTCCTCTAGATATTGTTCTTCTTTTGTCCCTCTCTTTTTTCTATTTTTTTGGGCTGTCGTTGTTTTTTTGGGAAAATTCGACTTTTTCTTTTTATTTTTTTGATATTTTTTTTTCACTTAGGAGCACACAAGAGGGAACCACAGAAAATTTGAGCTTAAACAAGTGAAAGACGTGGCCTGTAGAATTTTCTGAAGTTCAGCCGGAAAATGAGAAAAATATTTGGAAATTGAAAACTCAAACTTCGGAGGCGAATTTGGGAATTCTGATTTCGCCGAACCCGACAAAGCAGGGGACGAACGGATCCGAAATGCCGTTTCGATGCGAAAAACTCTGTGACTTTTCTGAAAACGGAGTTCGTACGCGAAAGTTATGCCCGATTTGAGAAACGACTCCGAATTAGAGGACAAAACGGGAAGAAAGTGGGGAAAATATGCGACGGAGGCTAGGGTTTGATGGAAACGGTGGGGGAAAACACACGAACTGGACTCTAACACGACCTAACCAGCAACAAGACCTTGACCAGGACACAAACTCAACACGACGGACTCTGAAACTGAAATATGCAAAAGCTAAAGGCGCGGAAGGGTTGTAGGACAGGAAAAAAAAACGATATGGCAGTGGACTATGGAACGAAGGCGAAAACACTCGAAACTAAGGGTAGATATGAACCTGACGGTATACCTGAAGCTCTGAATACCACTTAGTATGAACAAGGATTCCCGATCTTCCGAAAGGTTCTGGTAACTCTCGATTTGGTGGAAACGAGACACAAGTCGATCCGGCTTCCGAACAACACGATCCGAAACCCCGCAATCGCAGCACCACGTCTCCTCTGGTTATCAACCGGCGTTGCACGGTTGACCTCGCCAAGAAGGCTAAAGTCCTTGCCTGCAAATCGAAGAACACAAGCAAGAACAAGGAAGAATGCAACCAAATTGCAGATGAATGATTAATCTCACGAGTTGGGGTCTCACAAACCGACGAAACGGCGAAACTGTTCTTGACAGAATAATCTAAGCAAAAACCCGCCCTAACGAGAGCGGCAGCGGTTGATAATAAGGGTCTAAGGGTCGTCACACCCCCTAATGGGCTCAACGACGATACACGGCCCAACGGACCAAAAACGGTGACGCAGCACCGGGACAGATTCTGGACGCTGACTTGTTTCGACGTTTTCTGTTGACTCAGAAGGAATTTGGACCTCAAACCAACGCCATTGGTTTCCTTATGAAATTATCTTTCCAACCATATGTGAATCGTCGAAAACGGAGTCTGGATGCGTCCTGAGTGTCCGTTTTACTGCTCGCTGGTCCTGGAGGTCGAGACTGATTCGGACTCGAGTTGGACTGGACCTCCTGCTGTTGTTGGACGTCCTAGCTGCTCCTCCACGCCTCCAAGCCTTCCTCTATGTGTCTCCTTGTTCTCTCCATGATTCCTAAGCAACACATAATCATTAGGTAGTAGTCTATTCTCAAAATTATATAAAGAGTTGCTTAGGAACGAGCTCACATCTAAATTTAATTATCGTGCGCGAGCTCTTGTGATTGGACCTTGAAAGTTCAATGAAGGATCATTGTATGTATCCGAGGAAGTGATGTCCTCATCAAACCCACAACCTTGGTTGCTCGTCGGCGACGCCTAGCCGCCTAGGAGGCTTCACCTCCAAGAGCAACAAACACGACGACGAACTTCTTGCCAAGAACTAAGTGCTTAAGATTGGATTTTAGCTCACTTGCACTCAATCTTCTAATCTCTCAACTCAACTCACTTTTCTTCTCAAATCATACACTAGAATGGAGTGAGAGAGGTTCTTTTGGCTCTAAAAATGTGTTCTTTCGTGCCCTTTGCAGCAGCCCCAAAGGATGGGGTGAGTGGGGTATAAATAGCCCACTCCAAAGAACTAGCCGTTACTGTTCTGACACACCTACCCCGGAGTATCCGGTGAACACCAAAGTATCCGGTCTCAATTCCAAAAACGGTGTTAGAACGGTCACAGAATGTGTCAGAACTAGCCGTTATGCTCTTTTCTGGACTTTTACCGGAGTATCCGGTCGGCACTTAACACAGAAAACAGCCCCGGAGACTTCCTGGAGTCTCTGGCCACTTCAGGTACCGGAGTATCCGGACTTCACCGGAGTCTCCGGCCTTTCCAGGTACCGGAGTATCCGGCCTACACCGGAGTCTCCGGCCACAGCACAGCTGACCTCCAAAAAACGGCGATAACTTTTGATCCCGGAGTCCAATTTCGACGATTTTAGACTCTATGGAAAGCTTATTCAGAGGGCTACACATCCCAACTAAATTCATGACCTAAAACACATAGAATCAAACTAGGAACACTCCAAAATCCATTTTAAACACTTCTATACTTTCCGCTCCGGACTCTTAACAACAAACTCTCACTTTGGGTTTGGTTGGGAACTCTTGAGCACTGAGACGCGATAATTAGCTCATGTTGCATCCCTCTTAATAGTGCGGCATACCTAGACTCAATTTCAAAGATAAAACACATTTGAACCAATTTGAGCCTTTTGAATACTTTCGAGTACCGCTTTTTACTTTCAAACCTTTGAGGGTTGCTAACTTCCATAAAATCTTCACTCCATCTATTCTTGATTCCTCATGTGATTGATGCGAATCACTCATAGCTTCTCATGACCTTGCACGGTCCATTGGCGCATAGCTTCACTCGCTCTTCACCATCGCCTTGGTCCTTCAGCGCCAAGCCATTTGCTTGCTCTTCACCACCGGATGGTCCATCGCAGCCGAGTCTTGCTTGCCCTTTACCGTCTTGCCATAGAAAACCATTTTGTATTCGATATCTTCAGAGAATTCATTTTATCAAATATGGAGTCCACTCTTGTTCTTGACTCTTGGCATATATGATTTCAATTCAACTTATGCCTTCTTATGGATCCTAACTCCAACTCACTCTCAAGCACAAAGCACATGGGTTAGTCCATAAAACCTAAATGACAACTTTTATACCTTAAGTTACTTGATCTCCACAAGTCACTTATTAGCCTTCATGTATATTGTCAATCTTCATATAGAATCTAACTCCACTCATTCTTAAACACATAGCACACAGGTTAGTCCATAAAACTCTATTGACAAGTCATACCTTTAGTTACTTGATCTCCACAAGTAACTTAGCCTTTAAGCTTATTACCAGTCTTATTGGGCTTCTTCTTCTTCTTATGAGCATCACTAAAATCTCAATAACTTTTGATGCAATTCTTTGAACTCATGACATTTCTTAAAGAATACATGCTTCATCATTTATGCATCTCCTATGGAATAACCTAATAGCAAATCTCAATATGATTGTTAGTCCATAGGCATTGTCATCACTTACCTGAGCATCATCTAGAGCTCATTCATCTTGATGCATTTTCAATTTCCCCATTTACCTAGAGCTCATGCATATTTCTCATCCATGCATCACCTATAGAACAACCTACTAACAAACTCAACACCATTGTTAGTCCATAGGTATTATCATTAATTACCAAAACCACACATAGGGGCTAGATGCACTTTCATCGACGCCTGTGGCGAGCAAGGAGGAAGGAGTGGAGTGAGGTGCGGAAGGCGGCGAGGATGGACTCATCGAAGGGGAGCTTCTCGGAGGGGACGCGGAGGTAGAGACAATTCCTGGTCGTGGGCCAAAGGTTGCGGCGCTAAGTAAGATAGGCGGAGGTAGAGGACTGGTAGTGGTTGCCGAGGCTGCCTCGAATAGGAGCATGGCTTCCTCCATCAGAATCTGGTCCTGGCCAACGTCGATTACGGTGAGCCGGTGGAGGAGTGCGACACTAGCAGATTGGGATGGGCCTCGAGGGAGAAATAGGTGGTGGCAGAAGGAGAGGGAGAGGAGTAAGAGCACAAGGAGGAAGGGGCTGGTGGGAGGTGGCGGCGCTTCATTTCTGGCAATGCGGTCGCCGTGGACAGCGAGATCCGGCGTCCATTAGTACACTTAGAGGTGGAGGTGGAGGTGCAGGTGCCAGTGAGGTGAGGTGGCGGAGGAAAAAGCTCGGACATGGTTGGACTGGGTGCTTGGGATGATGTGATCTCGGTGTGCTGAGTGAAGCCAACCATTGACATGTGGGTCTCCGATGTTGTTATTGCAAAAAAAAAAAGGTTAATTGCATCATCATTCTTTTTCTAAGAAACCAAATCCAGCTAGCTAGCCAAACGATTTTCTGAGGTGATTCTGATTCATCAAAGAAACGTTTTCAGGGAGAATCCAAAATCAAAATGTTTCTGAGAAAATCCAAAACCCTACCAAATGGGCTCTTAGTATCAAACTTGAGGCAAAACATCCTCTACACTAAAGGCTTGGTTGTGTAAAAAAATATTTAACATTCTACTTACCAAGGGAGTTTTTTAGAGTAGAATTGAAATCCCTGATTTTATCTCTAGCCTACATTTTCGTTGAATGCACTCTATATATGATTTTTTGAGCAAATAAAAAGACTAACACATTGGTTTTATTTTCATAATAAAAATGATAAAACTCACTAACGTGGATATTAATTATTATATATTATATAAATACTATATATCTATAAGGATATACGATAGCCATGCGTATCTTACTCAATTCGGTATGATTTTTAACCACCACGAAGACATGTATGGAGATAACACAAGGAAGGTAATCATATTGAATGAGGAAGCCATCCTCTATTCATGAGTGATTTCCTAGATATCATAGAAATAGACAATTTAGAAGGATTGCGCCCGTTACCCTTGATATAAAAGGATGGGAGGGGTATATACAAGACATGCCAATCTATAGAAGCACAAGGCCCCGAACCCAAAGCAACTTGGCATTTAGATCTACAAAGTCACGAAACCCCAGAACAAGCCTAGTATGGTAGGAACCATCAACACCCAGCAAAGATCTACGATAAAAGTAACCATCATCCAACTATGACTTTAGCAGTAGGAACATAGAGAAATCCGCCTAAATCCTTAGGATTAAATCCATACATGCCCTTGTTGTAAACAGCGATTTTAAGATTATTTAATGCAAGACATGATATATGGCTATTATCCACTCGAAGGTTCAAACCTGTATAAACTCCATGTCCCTCTTTACGATATTCTTATGCGACCACGCATGAATCCTTATATTTCACATTATAAATATTTGATAGTCGTATATAATTCTTCGACACCCACACAGTCACGCTTTACTAACTCCTACCCGTCGTGGCTCACACCGTTGTTACCTGATATAGCGAAAATAGCCCTATTAGGTCATGAATATAATTTTGGTGATTAATGACAACATAGTCAATTGCACTAACATGCTTGTCAAGTATATACTTCAGTAAGTTTTATAGATTCAATACATAAAAAAGCCACCATAGCCGAGATAAAGTTTGGTTGAATTGGAGAAGTTCCAAGAGATTTGTTCTCACCGAATGGTCCGGTGTACTAAAGGCAGTACTCACCGGAGCATATTCAATAAAGGAGAAAGACCTCACCGGATAGTTCAGTGTTGAGGCTTGAGTACTCATCGGAGTGTTTCTGCTTAGAATGCAAAATGGAACAACCCACTAGATGGTCCAGTGATCAGAGGAAGATACACACCGGAGTATTTTTACCAGAGAGGTTGCAGCCTTTGAAGATTAAAGATCAACTCATCAGATAGTCTGGTGGTTACAGAGATAGTTGCACCAAAGTATTTCTAGGGAAAAGAAGATAATGTTCAACTCACCGAATGGTCCGGTGTAAATGGAATGCACACCTGATGTTTATACTAGAGTAATTTACACAGAGAGGCTACAAATACGTGGTTTGTCTCAATATAACTCACCGGATAGTCCGGTGATGGTTTGAAGGTTACGCAGGATAGTTTGGTGTTCACAGAGGTTTGAGTGCGGTTCCAACGGCTAGTTTCTGAGGTTATACTCACCAAATGATCCGGTGTTAGTACCATAGTTGTCACCGGATCATTCAGTGTTAACATTAAAGTTGAACTGTTAGGGTAATGGCTAGTTGGCGGGTTTAAGGGTATAAATACCCTTCCACTCGGTCATTTAAAGGTGCTAGAGTCCAGAGAAACTCAAAGACACTTGAAAAGACATCCAATCCACCATAGTGCTTAATGTGATCATCCAAGGCAATTAAGCACACAATTAATGAGTGATTAGTGCTCAAAATTAGAGAATAATATGATGGTGATCAAGATTAAGAGAGCAATGAAGAGGATGATTAAAGCACATCAAATAATGAAGAAATTGATCATAAGATCACTAAACTCTTCTCAAAATTAGAGAAGAATATGAATAAGATCAATGCCAAGATTGATCATCCAATCTCTATTGAAGACTTAGTCAATATAATTGATCATATCAAGAAGGAGAAGAAGACCGAGAACAAGAGGGAGACAAGGGGAAGAGCTAAAGTATTCACAAATATATGAAGATGGGTGAGCAACGATTAAGAGTCAAACTCAAGTGATGAAAGCCTCACCATCCTCCCTTCAAAGAAAAGCTCTTACTCAAAGATATCATCACACAAGTAACCTCGCAAGCTATCTCACATGTGCCTTACGACCAAATGTATGAATAACGATGTAAGTGATGATGAATCTGATGAGGATTCTCTCTCTTAAGAAAAAACTCCTTCATTTGATCAATGAGCAATAAAGGGTTCTTAAGAAATAATCAAAAGAACTTAAGAAATTCAATACTCTCAGTGACATCCATGCTACCTTTGTTTCTAATTATGAATAATTATTGAGTAAATTTAAATTAGTAAACAAGGAGTATGAAAAAACTTAATGCAAAATTTGAGTGCATTGAATCTCATTCTAAGGCCCTTTTGGAGCAACCTACATTTCTCTTTAATTTCAAATCTAAGGTAGATGTTTTCCACTTCTTATGATGATTTATCTAGCTCACCCCTTTGCAATGAGACATGTATTGAGAATATTATTGTAAAATCATTTAATGAACTCACTGTATAAGAGAATGATGAGCTCAGCAAGAAGTGGATGAGCTCAAGACGAACTTAGCAAGATTAAAGGGCAAGAATCATGTCCAACCTCCTTAAGATAATCATGCTACTATAGTGAAAAAGCTTGCAAAGGGATTCACCATGACATAGTTCAAGTGCCATCAAGAAGGACACGAGTCCTTCCAATACAAGCAAGTCAAGAAGGAGATAAAGGAGAAGAAGAAGATGACAAACCTCTCTAACAAGACGTGCAACCTCTACATCAAACCTAGCTACAAGGCCAAGACCAAGAGCAATCACTATAATCTCTAGAAGAAGGATAATGGCAAGGTGATTGCACACACGGTTGGGAGAAAGGACCGAAGATGGAACCAACCTATTTAAATACACAAGAAAGTCATCACCAATATGAAGGGACCCTAATCGGTTTAGGTTCCACAAAAGACTTGAAATCCACGTGGCTCCGGGATTTGAAGACTTCAGTCACAAAATAAAGTGAAAGTTCAAGCAAAGAAATCAAGTGTATAAGATTGGATATATTGATGAAGATCATGATCATCATATACCTAAATCCCCATCCAAAGATGAAAGATACTAAATACAAAATCCTTTCAATTTATACATTTGTCTTGTCTAGGATTACATATACTTATTTCTATTTATTGTAATGCCTAGTGTAGGTTTTTCATATAATATGTCGTTTGTGTTTCCCTCTCTTATGAGCAACCTATATGATTTATTAGTTGTAGGTTCCTTACATGACACTAGTTTTTCAATTAGTATTCTTTATATGTCGTGAATAAATCTATAGGATAAATTTCTCTTTGTTTAATAACAAGTGCATATGTCTTACAAGCATTCAACACTTATATGCATATATCAATCTGGAGTATATTCTATGGGTTATGATTTTGAGACTAACATGTATTTCAAGTGATATCTTTTGTAGTCATATAGAGCAATCTATAAGTCCCGGAGGTATGCAATACTTAAAGGTTTCAATTGGTATCTATCGGTGGGTGAACACCTGTCGAAGGATTAACTCCTGTCGCAGGGATCCCGAGAGACCCCTTTTTAGAGATTCAGCCGGGGGGATGATCCTGAATAAGTTCGTCGGAGAAATAAATGGAAGTGGATGTAAATGCAACGGCCGGTGGTGGGGGATGATGGCCTAGTGCAAGAGAAGTAAATGCACCAGAATTTAGACAGGTTCGGGCCGCGCGGGGGCGTAATACCCTACTCCTGTATGAATGCAATAATTGTCCTGAGGAAGTCCCTCGAGGATGTTGCTGGTTACAAGAATGTTTGTCTAACTAAGAGCTTGATGCTCCTTGTTCTTCGGCAGGGGTTGTTCCTTGTGCCTTGTATGCTGTGTTGTTCTGCGTATCCTCTCCTGTTTTTTTCCTTCTGTTCGATCTCCATCCCCCTCTCCTCTGTGCCACCGGCTCTTTTAAGCACTCGCCGGCTGCAACATGCCCCGAACGGGAAGGAGGGGGCACAAGTTCCAAGACGCCATGACTGGGAAAGGCGTCATCATTTCTTCTGGGTGAAGTAACTGGGGGGTGGAAAATACGTCGCGCGCCCGGTCACCTATCACCATAAACGCCCTCGCAACGGGCGCCGTGGAGAGGGCCTACCGGGCAGCCGCAGAGCAACCCGGCGTGCCCGCCCAGTCTTGTTCTTCTGCCACAGCAGGGCGGCAGACGGAACGCGATCTTTGCGATGATACGGGTGATACGGGACGGGACCCGTGCAATTAATAGCCCCACGCCCCTCTGCCAAAGTATGGCAGGAACTGACGCTGCGGCGGGAGCAGTTGGATGTGTCAGGCCACGCACGCTCATTAAATGTGGCCTCGGATCTCTGACTGGCGGACACCTCATCGGTGGGCCCCTCGGGGGCCTTTCTGGGTCGTCGGGGCACCGAGTGCCCGAGGGTACTGTTCACGTCCCCGAGCACTCTCTCCCGAGAATACCTATCCTTATCCTCGGGGTACCAGGTACTCGGGGGTACTGTTCACCTCCCTGAGCACTCTCTCCCGAGCACTCTTATACGAACCTTCGGGGAACCGAGTGCTCGGGGGCTGCCACGTGCAGCCCCGAGCACTCTCTCTCGAGCACTCTTTGCGTGAAACCTCGGGGAACCGAGTGTTCGGGGGCTACTGCCCGCAGCCCCGGGCACTCTCTCCTGGAATTTTAGCTCTTCTGATCATCGGGGGACTAGGGTGCTCGTGGGTGACCAGGCACCGGCCCGAGCACTTTCTTCCCGGTACTTAGACTCTGCGGATCATCAGGGAACTAGGGTGCTCGGGGACCAGTGATTGTGGCCCCGAGCACCTTCTCCCGGGACTTGAACTTTCCTCACCCCGCAGGAGGGACCTCGTGGGATGGCGCCATGTGGCGGATGGCTGGCCTGGCCTCGGGGCTCAGGGACCTCCGGTTCTTGATACACCGACAGTAGCCCCCGGGCCTATTGGCAAGCGATGGAACGGAGACTGCGGATGGGCCCTTCATCGCGAACGAGGCCGAGGCAAGCGTGCACGCCACGTGGCAAGCTTTCAGGGGGTGGCCCTTTAGATTCGGGCCTTTGGTACGGCCCAACAGGGAGACGAATGGACGCGCGTCCACACTACTCCCGAAAGTCATGACAACGGGACGGGAGGCACGCGCGACTGCCGCGCAGACCGAGGAAAATACGCCTGGCAGCCGCTGACGCCGCACGACCAGTGGGAGATTCGTCTGGCGGTTGCATTGATCGAGGAAACCGTCCCGCCGAGCGCGCCTTTGGCAGAAGACGTTTGAATTCTCTGAGGTATAAAAGGGGGAGGGGAGCGATCCGCCCCCCTCTTTACGCCATCTTGCGATCCCGCTCTTGTTTCCTTCGCGCTCCTGAGCCCTTAGAATCTCTTAGGCGATCGGAGCGCTTCTCTCCTTCCCTCTCCTCCACCTAGACAACCTCCCCCTCCGACGAGATGCCGAGAGCCGGGGGAAGCTGCCGCGACAGGACTCCGGACAGCGTACTACCGGAGTCTCGCTTGAGGAACGAGGAGGCGGCGGAGAGGGTCAGGAAGCTGCTGGTCCCTGAGGGCCAGCAGGGGGCCTCGGTGGTGACGCCGGCGAACTTCCCGTCGGCGACGACCATCCCCGGGTGCATCGTCCTGTTTACGTCCTTCGTGGCGGCGGGACTGGTGCCGCCGTTTTCAACATTCTTCCTCCAAGTTCTCGAGACCTACGACGTGCAGTTGGTGCATCTGAGCCCCAACTCCGTCATCGTGCCGGCGGTGTTCGCGCACTTCTGCGAGATGTTCGTGGGAGTGGCGCCGTCGGTAACGCTTCTCCGACATTTCTTCGTCCTGCGATCAGCCGGGAAGAAGAGAGGGTACTCCACGGCGGACGTCGCGGGGTGCTGCAATCTTCGGCTGTGAGACAGCATGGGGGAGAGGTACATCCCCCAGGTGCTGCGAAGCAAATGTGAGGAGTGGCAGCGGGACTGGTTCTTCATCGACGTCGACTCCCACGACCGTCTCGCTCTACCGGAGGTGGTGGCGGAGCCCCAGAAGTCGACATGGGAGGCACCGCCGCCGTCGGACGCGAGGTTGGAGCCGGTCTTCGAGCGCATCAATTTCCTGCACCGCCGCCTGGCGCCCCTGCGGGAGCGGGCCCGGCCCTGCTGGCTCTACACCGGGCCCGAAGACATCACCCGGACTCAAATCGGCGCAAGCTGGGACCTGGGCCCAGCGGAGCTGAGGGGCATGCTCCGGGTGGTCACCGGCGTGGAGGACATGAGCCGGGCGGAGCTCCCGTGGAGGGAAATGGCGCTCTGCGCCAACCCCGAGCGCGCAGCGATCCAGGCGAAGCTCCCGGAATTCGACGCCCAGGGGCTCGTCGACCGACCGAGGAGCCAGAGCCCCGAGGCCCACGAGCTCCCTGGGTTGGAACCGCATGCCAACGGTGGGGCCGCTGCGGGCAGCAGCCGCCGCACCTGAGAAGGAGGAACCGCCGACAGCGCAGCGGTGGCGGCGCCGGAGGACCGGGGGAAGCGCCCCCGACTCTACATTCCCGCGCCAGAGTCCCCGCCGTCGCCGTCGGCAACGGCGGCTTTTCCGGTTCTGGAACCGCTCCTCGTTCGGATGGGGCCTAACCCGGCGCCTGGAGACCACGCGGCGGCCCCGCCGAGCCCCCGGCGGAAGAGGAGAAGGGAGGACTCTGGGCCGACGTTGTCGGGCCCGGAGTTCAGGATCCCGGCGGCCAAATGGCAGTACCAGGGGACTACGACGGCGTAAGTTTCATCCTTCGCTCTTTCTTGGGCGCACTTCGCCCGAACTAAGCTTCGGTATTGATCTTCGTCTTTCCCCTGCAGGCCGCCTACGGGTGCCGCCGAGGTTCAAGAAGCGCCGGTGCCAGCATCCGAGCCAAGCCGACCGGCGGAGCCAAGGCAGGCAGACACAGCGATGGAGGCGGGGACGGCGGAAGCGGCGGCCGTGGCGGGGCCAGCGAACGCGGCGGCCGAGGCGGGGACAGCGGACGCGGCGGTCGAGACGGGGACGGTGGAAGCGGAGGCCGTGTCGGGGCCAACGGACGCAACGACTGAGGCGGGGACAGCGGACGCGGCGGCCGTGGCGGGGACGGCGGAAGCGGCGGCCGTGTCGGGGCCAGCGGACGCGGCGGCCGAGGCGGCGATGCAGCCGTCGCCCGAGCCCCAGGCGCCGGTGAACCTACCCCGGACGTGCCGAGCCCGGGGCGGATGATGCCGTTGCAACCTTCGGGGACCCCGAACCCCCCGGTGGAGGGTCGCGGGGAACCCAGCGCCCAACCGGCGCCCGGCCGGCCTGCCGACCCCTTCCTGGTCGCAATCGAGTGCGTCCAGGTGGCGATCGAGCGGCTGGGCGCGGCGGTGGACGTGAAGGAGGTGCAGCTTGAGGCGGAGCGCGCTAGACTGGACTCGGAGAGGGTGCAGCTTACGACCGCCTGGCGCACCTTCGAATCCCACATCGCCGCGCAGCGCGTCGCCAATGAGGAGGAACAAAGCGCCATGGAGGAGGCCCGCGCGGCGGCCGTGTGGGAGCAGAAGCTTGTAGAGGATACCCGCGCGGAGATCGCGCGGGAGCGGGAGGTTCTGGGGAGCGCCCGCGCAGAAGCTGCGCGGGAGCGAGAAGACGCCGCCCGCCTGGCTGAGGCATCACGGTAGAAAGTTGCCGAGGCCCTCGCCAGGGAGAGGCAGGTGCAGGAGCGAGAGGGGGCGGTCGCGAGCCGTGAGTGGGCGGCGGAGGCCCTCGAGGCTGACCTGACCTGTCGGGAGGGCGAGGCCAACCGGGCTCGCGCCGATTTCCAGCGTTGGGCAGCGGAGCTCCAGAACACCGAAGGGGACCTCCGATGCTGGGAGGAGGACATTGCCATCTGGGAGTTCGACACCAAGATTACGGCGGCGGACCTGGGCGCCCGGGAGGACTTGCTGACCCTCCGGGAGGGTGAGGCTGCCGAGGCGGCAGCCGCCGCCGCTGCCAGGGAGGAACAGATCGCCAAGCACGAGGTGGAGCTAATCGCCCGCGAGCGGGCTCTGTCCGAACTGGTGGCGCAGGCGAAGCAAGCCGCCGGCCCTGCACCCGAGGCCAGCTCTTCTAGCGCGGTCGGGGGCCAGGGTCTCGAGGAGCAGCTGCGGACCGCGAAGGAGAAGCTCGAGGCTACCTTTGCCGCGCGGGCTAACCTGCAGCAGATGTTGGAGGACACACTCCAGCGGATGCGGCGGTCCGTGACGAGGGCCGGCCTTGGGCGACTCGTCATGGACAAGAAGGGCGACGCCCCCGGACGATTCGTCCTGGGACTCCATCAGGTCTGCGAGCGCCTCGAGGCGCTGCCCTGGGCCATCCAGGAGCTTGCCGCCCGGCAAGGGCGCGGCTTGGCCCAAGCGGTGGCCGAGCACGTCCTGGCCTGCTACCGGAGCAGAGACTCAAACATCCCGCTGGAGCCAGCTCGGGAAGCGGTTCGAAGCACCGCTGCCGAGGTGGCGACCGGCTTCAGGCGGGAAGTGCCGCCGCCGCCAGCCCCCGAGGGTGGCCGTGACGATTCTGACTCCGACGCCGACACTGACTCCACCTCCGATTAGGCTTTTTGTAGTAGTTTCCTCTTCTTTTATTTTTGTCTTGATGTAAATACGGGAGTGATCCCTTAGAAATGCTTGTATTCCCATTGTAAATATAATGGAAGCTTTTCTTTAGGCTCGCAACTCCGGTATTTTCCTAAGTGTTTGATGTTGTTTCTGATGTTCTGCCTTGATGCCCCGAGGAGTACTTCGTCGGTTTGATCCGACCTTTCCTTCCCCGAGAACTATGTCATCCCGACCGTCCTTTTCGGTGCGTTCAGCCCCCGAGCCCTCGCGAGTCCGCATCGACTAAGTCAAAAGACAAAGACACGAACTTCCTTTCTCGGGAGATAGGTTGATCCAGCACGGAGCACGCCAAGACCGGTGAACACCTTTCCACCTTGCGACCACTCAGTCAGCAGACCGGAGACACGTGCGGGCGGGAATGCGACCAAGAGTCCCCATGGTTCGGTGGTGCCCGGGCTTAAGACGGACCGGACCGAGCACCGACAGCCCGCCCCTGAGGCCTAGGCTTCGGACTACTCGAGTGGCTCGAGCGATAGGATTAACCAGGGCGCCCAGGGACTCGGTAGCGCTCGGGGCCCTTGAAAGCGGACCGAACACCACGACCACCACGAAAGACTTCGATCAGACATTACCGCACGTATGGTACACCTTTCTACGGACCGTTCTGTCGTTCTAGGAAAAAGTGGACGCACGGTAGGGTTATGTGCGCGAGGAGACCATCTCACCGGGCAGATTAGAATATGAGGGCCCCTAGGGACGACTCGGGAACAAAATATTATTTGAACGTAAATTCGTCTAAATTTAACCACTCACTGGACAGCTGTCGGCCTTTCGGCCAACCGATCCAGGAGGGGCGTGCGCTCTGAGCTCGGGGTGCCCGGGGACTTGGTTCCCTCAGCCGGGGTGCCCGAGCATCAAGGGGTGCGCGAGGAGCCCGGGGTCGGGTGATCTCAACCACTCATGCTTAAGCAGTAGGACTACCCGAGGACCCTTGGGGCCGAGCAGCGACCTAGGCATCGAGCCCCTCGCGGTCGAGCTGTCTTTGCTTTGATTGTCGATCTGTGACTTAAGAGAGAATGGAGAAAATCCTTGTTTGGTGCGCTCTGTTAGTGCGGTACTTGTTATAGACTGCTCTCGTTTTCGACCCGAGACCTCTCGAATACCCAGACCGGCGGACAAGAGCAGGCAGAGGCATAACCCAGAGGTCCTATGGTTCGGTGGCGCCCGGGTATGACAGACCAGATCGAGCACCGACAGCCCGCCCCTGGGGCTTGGGCTCCGGACTACTCGAGAGGCTCGAGCGATAGGATTACCCAGAGCACCCAGGGACTCGATAGTGCCCAAAGATCTGCCACGACACCGAACACCACGGCCTACCACATCGGACGTAAGTCTGCGGCAACTGCCCGCGCGTATACCGATTGTGATTCTTTTATCAGCGGGGAAAATGAGAGAGCGAACTTTTCTCGCACAATCGAGCATCTCACCAGACAGATTAAACATATGTAATCTAGAAAAACGAAATTGACACACGATTGTATTTCAACATTCATACTGAATTGACAATTTTTTACAAGGTTGGGTGACTTACCCAGCTAGTGGTAGCCCCCGGTCAACTTGGGCGGGGGGGGGGGGGAAGCCCCAGGCCTGGTTGACCTGAGCCGCGAGCATGGCCATCTACGGGTAGAACTTGCACAGGTGCTCGATGTTCCACGGGTTGGAAAGCGGCTGCCCGTTTTCTGTCGCCAACCTGAAAGAACTTTCTCGCGGGACCCCGATCACGGTGAAGGGACCCTCCTACATAGGGGACAGCTTATTCTTTCCTTCGCGTGACTGGACGCGTCGGAGAACTAGGTCCCCCACCTCGAGAGACCGTGCCCGGACGTGGCGCTGATGGTAGCGCCACAGACTTTGCTGGTAACGAGCTGCTCGGACGGTGGCACGCTGCCGGCGCTCCTCCAAGTAGTCGACGTCATCGCGCCTCTGCTGCTCCTGTTCGCCTTCAGAATAGGCATGCACCCGAGGGGAGCCTAGGGTGAGCTCGGAGGGGAGGACCACCTCAGCGCCATACACGAGGAAGAATGGAGTCTCCCCGGTGGCGCGGCTTGGTGTGGTCCGATTAGCCCATAGCACAGCAGGCTGCTCGTCGACCCATCCCTTCCCGTGCTTTGCGAGCACGTCATAGGTCCTGGTTTTGAGGCCCTTCAGTATCTCCGTGTTGGCGCGCTCAACTTTCCCGTTACTCCGAGGATGAGCGACGGAGGTGAAGCAGAGCTTGATGCCGAGGTCTTCGCAGTAGTCCCCGAACAGGGCACTTGTGAACTGGGTGCCGTTGTCGGTGATGATCCGGTTCGGGACACCAAAGCGACTGGTGATGCCGCGGATAAATTGGAGCACCGTGTTCTTGGTCACCTTGATGACTGGGACCGCCTCCGGCCACTTGGTGAACTTGTCGATGGCGACGTAAAGGTACTCATAGCCCCCGATTGCTCGGGGGAATGGACCCAAAATGTCCAGCCCCCAGACCGCAAAAGGCCATGACAGGTGGATGGTGTGAAGAGCCTGAGCTGGCTGGTGAATCTGCTATGCATCGAACTGGCACACTCTGCAGCACCGAACCAGCTCGGAAGCATTCTAGAGGCTGTAGGCCAGTAGAAGCCTTGCCGGAAGGCCTTCCCGACCAGCGTGCGGAACGATGAATGGCCACCGCACTCGCCCTTGTGGATCTCAGCGAGGAGCTCGCCGCCTTCTTCCCGGGAGATGCATTTCAGGAGAATTCCGCCTGCGCTATGTCGATAGAGATCCCCATCTACTATGGCATAGCGTTTGGACTGCCGAGCAACTCTTTCAGCAGACGCCTCATCCCTGGGGAGGAACTTTTCCTTCAAGTACCCTCGAATGTCGTCCATCCACGAGGCATCTTGAGAACATTCAGCAAATGCAGCGCACTCGCCGGACGGCGGCACCCTGACGGGGCTTCCCACTGAGGGCGCCGCCGGGGTCCCCTGAATTAAGTTCGAGGTTTCCCCTTCGTCCTGTTCGGCAGGCAGGACGGAAGGCCGTGTGAGTCTTTCTTCAAAGACTCCGGCAGGGACGCGCGCACGAGAGGAGGCCAGGCGGGAGAGCTCGTCGGCCAGAATGTTGTCGCGGCGAGGGGTGTACCGCAACTCCAGGTCGTCGAAACGCTTTTCCAGCTTCCTGACTGCCGCCACGTACGCCGCCATTTGAGGATCCGTGCACTGGTACTCTTTGGATACTTGGTTGATCACCAGCTGAGAGTCTCCCTTGAGCAGGAGGCGACGAATCCCGAGACCCTCCACGTCTCGGAGGGCGGCGATGAGACCTTCATATTCTGCCATGTTTTGGATGCGCGGAACTGCAGCTGCACGACGTACCGGAGCTCTTCACCCGTTGGGGAGGTGAGAACCACTCCAGCCCTCGCGCCTTTCAGCGAGAGGGAACCGTCGAAGTGCATGACCCAGTACCCGGGCGCATCATGCCCGGGATACGCAGAAATCTCTTCTGGGACGACCTCGAGGATGGGTGTCCACTCTGCCACGAAATCAGAGAGCGCCTGGCTTTTGATCGCCTGGCGACTGACAAAGTGCAGGTCGAATTCCGCCAGCTCCACCGCCCACTTGACAACACGCCCGGTGCCTTCTCGGTTCTGGAGGATGGGTCCCAGCGGATACGTGGTAACCACCGAGACCTTATGCGCTTGAAAATAGTGGTGCAGCTTCCGGGATGCGATGAGCACGGCGTAGAGCAGCTTCTGAGCCTGGGGGTACCTCGTTTTGGCCTCCCTGAGTACTTCACTGACGAAGTACACCGGTCGTTGTACCCGGCGGGCCCGAACCGCGGCCTCACCCGAGGGGCTGTCACAGCCCCCAGGCTCGGCGGCGTGGTCGGGGCTGACCGGGTGCTCGGGCTCTACTCCCTGGTCGGGAGGAGCCGAGTGCTCGGGCTCGAACCCCTGCTCGGGGGGAGCCAAGTGCTCGGGCTCGGCCCCCTGCTCGGGGGGAGCCGCGAGGACTGGGGAGTGCCCGAGGGCAGCCGGGAGCTGGGACCCAGCACCTGGCCCCGCGCATTCGTCGCGCTCCACCACCAGCACCATGCTTACGACCTGAGGAGTGGCCGATACGTAGAGTAGTAGGTACTTCTTCAGGTCGCGGAAGGCCTGCTCGGCCTCCGGCGTCCAGTCGAAACGACCGGTCTTCTTCAGAAGCTTGAAGAGGGGGAGCCCCCGCTCCCCAAGTTTGGAGATGAAGCGCCCGAGGGCCGCCATGCAGCCGGCGAGACGCTGGACCTCCTTGAGTCGAGCCGGGGGTTGCATCTGCTCGATGGCCCAGATCTTCTCTGGATTGGCCTCGATTCCTCGGCTGGAAACTAAGAAACCGAGGAGCTTGCCCACCGGCACCCCGAAGACACACTTCTCGGGGTTGAGCTTGAGGCGGGTAGTGCGGAGACTGATAAAATTCTCGGCAAGGTCGTCGAGCAGGGTGGCGCAGTCTCGGGACTTGACCACGAGATCGTCGATGTAGACTTCGACGTTGCGGCCAACCTGCGAATCAAGGGTGATGAGAATGGCGCGCTGGAAAGAAGACCCAGTATTGCGCAAACCAAAAGGCATTGACATATAACAGTAAGTCCCCACCGGGGTGGTGAAAACAGTTTTTTCTTCATCCTCTACGGCCATACGGATCTGGTGATACCCAGAGTTTGCATCTAAAAAACGCAAAAGATCACATCCCGCGGTTGCATCTACAATTTGATCTATGCGGGGCAATGGAAAAGGATCTTTGGGGCAAGCCTTATTTAGGTCGGTGTAGTCCACACACATGCGGAGCTTGCCGTTGGCCTTCGGGACGATAACTGGATTCGCCAGCCACTCGGGGTGGAGGACCTCTTGAATAAATCTGGCGTCGAGGAGCTTGCTGACCTGCTCCCGGATGAACTCCTGGCGCTCAGGCGCCTGCCGCCGGACCTTCTGCTTCACCGGGCGTGCGTCCGGGCGCACAACCAAGTGGTGCTCAATCACCTCCCTAGGGATCCCGGGCATGTCAGACGGTTACCATGCAAACACGTCGGCGTTAGCCCGGAGGAAGGTGACGAGCGCGCTTTCCTATTTGCCGCCCAGGTCACCGCAGATTCGGATGACCTGGGAAGCGTCTTCGCCCACCACGACCTCCTTCGTAGGAACAGAGGCGTCGGCGGCTAGTCGGGGTTTGGATGAAGAGGGTCCTGGGCCCCCTGTGCAGCCTTCGACCTCGGCCTGGGCTGAGACCAAAGCCATGTACGACTGCTCGGCGCAGGAGACGGCGCCGCCGGAGTCGGCAGTCACGGAGATGGGGCCTGCTGAGCCCGGCATCTTAACCGTGAGATACGCATAATGCGCGGCCATCATGAATTTGGCGAGCGCCGGACGCCCGAGAATGGCATTGTAGGGGAGGGGGAGCTCCGCGACGTCGAAGCGGACGTCTTCCGTGTGGAAGTTGTCCCGACTCCCAAAGGTTACAGGTAGCTCGACCTGCCCGAGGGGTAGGGAGTGCCCGGGCGTCACTCCGCAGAACGGAAGTGACGGCTTTAGGCGCCTGGAGGGCACCTGCAGCTTCTCGAAGGCCTCCTTGGAGAGGAGGTTGAGGCCTGCACCCCCATCGATCAGCACTCTGCCGACCTTGACATTGCAGATGGTGGGGGACACCACCAAGGGTAGTCGCCCCACACCCGCAGTACTGGAGGGGTGGTCGGCTATACTGAATGTGATCGGAGCGTCCGACCACCTCAGGGGCCTGGCGGCCTCTTCGCTCGGGGTTGCCGAGCACACCTCGCACCGCATGGTCTTGATGCCACGCCGCGAGGAAGGTGTGTAAGCGCCTCCGTCGATGAAGGCGACGGTATGCTCGGGTTCCTGGAAGCCGAGCTCGGCGTTGCCGGGGACGGCCTCGGTGTCGCCTCCCCCGCGGGACTCATCGCGCTTCCTCTAGCGCTGCTCGACGAGACCTTTGACCGTACGACACTCCGTGAGATTGTGCCATCTGGTCTGGTCTATGGGGCACCATTTGCCTGGCTCGGACCCGCGGGAGCGGGGGCCCTCGCTGGAGCAGGAGCCCGGGCGGGTGCCGGGGCTCTTGCCGGAGCTGGTGCCCTTGCAGGTGCCAGGGCCCTTGCGGGAGCCGGAGCCCTAGGAGGGGCCCTCGCGGGCATAGGCCGTCTGTCGGCGGTCGCCCGGCGTTCTTGCTGGCGGTCGGGCTCTTGGGTCAGCCTAAGGGCGGGGCCCTGGGCCGGTTCGACAGGAGCGGCTTCGCGCTTTCTTCTCTTTTTCTTTTCCCGCCTGTCGGAGCGGGAAGAACTTGGTTGGTCGACGGCGGGGCACTCGGGGCGCGGAGCATGCCAAGCCCGGGCCTCCGCCGCCTTGGCGCACTTGTTGGCCAGTGCGAAGAGTTCCGCAGTGGTTTCGATTTCATGCGTACCTAGCTTTTCGAGCATCTGCTCGTCGCGGACGCCCTGCCGGAAGGCGACGATAACAGCGTGGGGGGCTATCCACGGGATGGTGTTGCGGACCTGGCTGAAACGCTGAATGAAGCGCCGCAGCGTCTCCCCCTCCTGCTGCTTGATGGCATGGAGGTCGCACTCCAAGCCGGGGCGTGTGAACGTGCCTTGAAAATTAGCCAAGAACTAGTGGCAAAGGTCATCCCAGAAACTAATAGATCCTGGGGGTAAGTCCATGAGCCAGGAATGGGCAGAGCCCCTCAAGGCAACATGAAAATAATTTGCCATCACCTTTTCACTACCACCGGCCGCTTGGACGGCCGTGATGTATATTTGGAGGAACTCAACGGGATCGATGGACCCGTCGTACTTCTCCGACAGCTCAGGGCGAAACTTGGAGGGCCATTTGACCCATCGGAGCTCACTAGAGAAGGCACGGCAGCCGGTGCCGTACCCCGTGGCGCGGGTGGCGTTCCTTGGTGGCGAACGCCGGCGAGCCGGGAATCCTGGCGATCGTGGGTCGGAAAAGAGGAGGCCTGGTCCTCAGCCTCGGCCTCCTGCCGGGTCTCCCGCTGGCGCTCGAGAGTGACGCCCGCATCTTCGTGGCCCCTCCGCTCGTTGAGACGCAAGCGGAGGTCCTGGACTTCGGACGCGGCTAGGGGGTGGCGCTCCGCCTGGAGGCCCCTCGGCCCGTGCGAGTGTTGCCCGTTGATGGGCCGGTTCTGGCAGCGCCACGCTGGGTGGTGGCGCGAGAACTCTCGGCCAGCACCTGGCGGCGCGCAGTGCCGACCAGGGCAGCGACTTCTTGGATCCAGCGACCCTCCGGGGTTTCCGGCGTCGCCTGGACAGGCGGATGCCTGAGGAGAGCGTGCGCCGCAAGCAGCGCGCTCCTGGGGCCGGCCTCGCTGAAAGCGAGCCTACGCCGGAGAGGCACCCGGCGCTGTCCAGCGGTGGACCTGGCGGCCGGGGTTTCGACCATCAGCTGGGGGTCGGATGGTGCACCGGCGGCGGCGGCGGCCCTGCTGGGCCCAACGCCTTGGTCCCCTTGTGAGGGGAACACCGCGCGTGCAGGATCGCGCGCCCGATCACCTATCACCATAAACGCCCTCGCAACGGGCGCCGTGGAGAGGGCCCACCGGGCAGCCGCAGAGCAACCCGGCATGCCCGCCCAGTCTTGTTCTTCTGCCACAGCAGGGCGGTAGACGGAACGCGATCCTTGCGATGATACGGGTGATGCGGGACGGGACCCGTGCAATTAATAGCCCCACGCCCCTCTGCCAAAGCATGGCAGGAACTGACGCTGCGGCGGGAGCAGTTTGATGTGTCAGGCCACGCACGCTCATTAAATGCGGCCTCGGACCTCTGACTGGCGGACACCTCATCGGTGGGCCCCTCGGGGGCCTTTCTAGGTCGTCGGGGCACCGAGTGCCCGAGGGTACTGTTCACGTCCCCGAGCACTCTCTCCCGAGAATGCCTATCCTTGTCCTCGGGATACCGGGTGCTCGGAGGTACTATTCACCTCCCCGAGCACTCTCTCCCGAGCACTCTTATACGAACCTTCGGGGAACCGAGTGCTCGGGGGCTACCATGTGCAGCCCCGAGCACTCTTTGCGTGAAACCTCGGGGAACCGAGTGTTTGGGGGCTACTGCCCGCAGCCCCGGGCACTCTTTCCCGGAACTTTAGCTCTTCTGATCATCGGAGGACTAGGGTGCTCGGGGGTGACCAGGCACCGGCCCGAGCACTTTCTTCTCGGTACTTAGACTTCGCGGATCATCGGGGAACTGGGGTGCTCGGGGACCAGTGATTGTGGCCCCGAGCACCTTCTCCCGGGACTTGAACTTTCCTCACCCCGCAGGAGGGACCTCGCGGGATGGCACCATGTGGCGGATGGCTGGCCTGGTCTCGGGGCTCAGGGACCCCCGGTTCTTGATACATCGACAACACCGCAAGCGGGGATCCCGAGGGACCCCTTTGAGATTCGGCCGGGGGGCTTATTCTGGATCTACCTTGTACGTGGATTTAATGTGAATATGTGAGATGTAGGCAGGACGGATGATCGTTTGCTAGTAGGAGTAAATGCGCAAGGGATTTTTAGACAGGTTTGGGCCGCACGGAGCGTAATACCCTACTCCTTTGTGTATAATATGCTGTTAATGCTCTTGGAATACCTTTCTCTGGATCTCTTGTGTTACAAGATTTTTTGTCTAAGTCTAGAGCTTTGATCTTGCTTCAAGCTTGGTGAACGTTTGCCCAGCTTCTTCGACTTCTATCAATCGTCTTGCTCTTCTAAGTTTTTTCAGCCTGGTTTCTTTGGAGTTCCCACGAGCCATAAATGGAAAGCAACCATCATGGGACTGCAGTTTGATGTTACAGGGCGTTGAAAACGCGCCTTCGGCCAGTCCTATCTCCCATTACACCCAACTTTAGCAGATGCAGGGGGGCCACCGGGCAGCCGCCGAACTGCCCTGCATGCCCTCCCGGTCAGAGCAGATCTGACATAGCAGGGGGGCAGGTGATGCTCCTCGAGCCCAGCGACGATATCCCCAAGCTGTTTCCTTCATGGGCCCCGCAGGGTGACGTGCGATGGGACCCGTTGTATTAAATGTCCCCACGTCTTCGTGCCAAACTATGGCAGGGACTGACGTACTCAGTACAACAAGCATGGGGGGGAGTGGTTGGATGTGACAGGTCACGCTCCCTCTTAAATGCAGCATCGGACCTCTCACCAATTGACACATCATCGTTGAGCCCTTGTGAGGTCCACCTGCAAGTGGCTTCTCAGGTCCTCAAGGAACTCTGGGTGCTCGGGGATCACTGTTCATAGCCCCGAGCGCCCTCTCCCGGATATGTCCCTTCTCGGGTCCTCGGGGAACTACGGGTACTTGGGGACCACTGTTCATGGCCCTAAGCACCCTTCCCAGAACTGACTCTTCTCGGTCCTCGGGGAGATGGTCTCCGAAGGATGGCGTCACGTGGCATTCTGCGATTCTGGCCTCGGGACTCGGGGACCCCTGGTTCTCATGTCACCGACAGTATCTTTCCCAATTGATACCTTTTGCATTCTCATGGTTCAAGCTCCAAAGTGATCACTGCGGCAAATGACCGAAAAAGAGGCTTATGGTGGGGTCTTGCATTGGTGGTTTGGTGGCTCAACCTATTTGTGGTTGTGGTGGCTCAAGAGCCGTGATCGGGTACCTACCGGGAGTATATCCTTGGTGGAGCTCCAACGTAGATTATGGTGACATTTATGCCATCAATACCACTGGATAAAAATCCTTTGTACCGAGTTTGCTCTCTATATCTTGTTTACATTTTTGATTTATATTCTTGTAATTTACCTTTCTAGGTAGGTTACAATATCTTTTGAACGGTAGAGTGGACATATTAGATATATCATATTTTTATAGAAATTGATATAGATTTATCTTATATAGTTTATAGAACCGATTTAATTTTTAAATATCCTAATTTATCCCCTCTTAAAACGTTATCTATCCTCACATCTGACCCAGCCCCACACCTTCCCTCGTCACAAGTTCCTAATCTATCCCTATCTCAGACCCCACAAAATTGTGATCCCACCACTTAGCGACTGCAATCTACCTAAGCCCAGTACCTCATCACCACTCCCCACCACGACCACTGGCTCAGAAAAATATTTAACTTTTTGCTATTCTATTGGAGTGACAATTTTTCATTAAGAATGATAAATAGATCCTTTCGAGTCTATAATAATAAATTTATTACTATATCGAATGGCCGGAAAAAAAATTAAATGCCCCTGCTCCAGGGATTGACCACCGATAGGCGGAAGCAAATTATATGAGATTGAGTCTCACAGACAGATTCATACCTCTCCGTGACATATATTTTCTATCACACTTATATACATGCTCGAGCCGTTAGATTAAAATATATGGCATAAGATCTCATAAGATCTTTTATATGAGATTGAGTCTCATAAGATCTTTTATATGAGATTGAGTCTCATAAGATCTTTTATCTAAAGGTCTCATCGAATTTGTTTCTACGGTAGGCAGCCAGCGAGCGGCCAGCTGATGAGTGACGAGGCGCCCATTTCAAAACGCCTCCCCTCACCCTCCGCTTCACCTCGCCCCTCTCCTCTCCCCCACCAAATCCTAGCGCACTTTTTTTTTATCGACGCGACTCGGCGCCCAACTCGTGGGGAGGGCGGGAGCGCGCGCGCGCGAGGGCTAGGGTTTCGCGCGCGATGGAGGCGGCGGCGGCGTCGTCCGCGTCGGCCTCGGCTTCGGCGTCTGCGGGCCGGTCGCACCCATCCACCAGCGCCGCCCAGGTCTGCCCCTCCCTCCTGCGGTGCTGAGGTTTCGTGTGCGCGGGTCGGTGGGTGGTTCGCGTCTCGGGTCGAGTGGGCAATGTAGGTTGGAATTTGGGGTCGTTGCGGCGGCGATCGGTCGGTTTCGGGGCGTTTGGGGAGAGATCTGGTGCTGTTCGTGCGGGGCTTGAAGTGAGGTCGCCGGATTTTGGGGGCGGAGCTCTGGGCTGCCTGCTTGGTTTTTGCTGCGGTCGTGTGCGCGCTCAGACGGGGTGGCTATGGTGTTAGCGGCGGCGGTAGGCGTGAATCATCCGGGCTGCCTACGCTGCCTCAAACCAGGCGTCGCTCACCCCCTTCCGCCCCACGCGCGTCGCCTCCACCACTGCGTTTCCACTATCTCCACCACCGTCCAGGGCCTCTCGCCGTTGTTTCCTCACCTCCACGCACGCCCCACAGTCGTTCCCTCGCCGACACTCCTTGCTCGTCACTCGCGACGGACGAAGCCGTAGCAAGTCTGAGGTGGGCTCCCAACCTCTGCGCTCCGCCTCTCGTCGTGCTCCCGTCGGCCTCGCCGTCCTCGTCTCAACTTCCGGTCACTATCGCTGCTCTCGCTCTCAGCTGGCGCGCGCTGCGTCCGTGCTCCTGCGAGGCTCCTTTTGCTCCCGGAACAACTAATTTCCCCCTTGGAATATTGGATTCACTTATTTGGAACAATTGATTGTACATGGTGGAACATTTTGATTTGAGGCGGTTGGGGTTCGCCGGAGGAGTCGCCCGCATCAGAGATGGAGCTGGCGAGAGGTGGGGAGGTGGCGGGGTAGGGCAGCTGCGATGTTCATGAGTCACGGCAGCAGCGGATGCTGGGCAACCCAAACCCGGAGAGCTGGGCTATAGGGTGTTTAATTGTCTTTGATGAGCTGAGCTGGAAGGTGGGAGGAGTATGCCTAATGTTGATTCAGGCCGCCCATGCGCCCCCAAGAGCCCCTGGCGGTAGGTGGGGTTGTCTCGGTGTTTCGCCTCGGCATTTCTAAGACAACTTGGTTTGTTTCGGGTGATTTTCAGAGAGTAGATAGCGGAATGTCAACATTTTGCCCCTTCTGTACTGCATTTTAGCAAAGTGTGGGATGGAATGTGACTAGCAGCATCATCTTCAGCTTGAATGCTGGTGTGCTCCAATTCGCATCTACTCTGTACTGTTGTATTTTTCTCATGATGTATTTTATCGTATCTGAGAATGTGGCTTGACAGGCTACATCCCAGATTCTGTTCTTTTCGTTTCTGAACCTGAAGTATTGCATTATATTTTGTTGACTTTATTGCATTTTGCACATAGAATTGAATTCTGGAGTACAACCATTGTCAAGGTACCAAACTGTACAATAAGGAACACTAGATTCTAACAAAATCTCTTATCATGTTATTAAGCGGTTGTCGGTTCTCTATGGTGCACTGACATTATGTGCTAAGTAGCAACCATGAGCCATTATTTATCTAAATTTTACTTACAAAGTAGAGGAACAGCATGCATTTTCTTGGTTGTAGCAGTACCCAATGATTACAAATTTTTGTGCTATTTATTTGCACAATCTTGTCTTTCTGATCCATTTATGCCCTTTTCATTTAAGAAATAAAAAGGTCATGCCATAGGCATACATTTTAGTAGCTTGCTTTTGTCAGAATGCAGAGGTAAATGAGTTATGTTTGCAAAAGATTTCATACAAACAATTTTGCTCATTCTATAATTATGGTTACATAAGATCATTGGAGTATGGACCATAGCTGGTTTTATCAAGAATGATGTTTCGTTTAATACTAGCTGACCCTTTGATCTAAAGTCAAAACTTTGTTGGAATAAAATATAAGTATACGCCTAGCCTTTGAGTTTGTAGTACGCCTGTTGTGATAGAGTTACTGCTTATGCTTTTTTTAGGTTACCAGTATTACGGCTGTGAGATCTGAAGAAGAAAATGCTGCCTCTCGCTATGTTTTATCTGTTATTGACTCATTGAAGAAGAGAATAACAGCAGATCGATTTACTTACATTAAGGTGCTTCGAAGTTACATATTTTGTCCTTTTACTGAATATTTGTACCAGATATTTATGTTTCTGATTTTCCTTTTTGTTCTGATCTTTTCCAGAATAGGATAGAGCAGAACAAGATTAATCTCAGCACCTTTACGCAGAACACTTACAATTTGTCAAAAACTAGGCAAAGTAATACATCAAATGGTTCTGATGTAGTATCAAATTTTCTCACTAAAAGGCAAGATGATGCACTAAGCACCTTGCATAGTCCTGATATTTATCCTGCTGACAAAGATGGTGGCAATTGTCAAGAAGAAAATTCTTTCTCCACATCGAATGTTGTTTTGGGTGGAAATCTCGGTGCGAAGAATGCCATTCGACCGATCAAACTTCCAGAACTGCCAAAGCTTCCACCTTACACGACATGGATATTTTTGGACAGGTCGGTTTATAATCATAGGCTTTTCTCAACATCCCCAAACCCTTGAATACTTCAACTAGGTGCTGACACAAAAATATGGCTTAGACACCTTGTAACACAATTACTAGCAGCACAATTTTGTGTTCAATCTTAGTTTGAGCAGTTGAGGTTGGATTGTTCTAGTGGCTTTTTGGTATCGGTAATATTTTTTCTAGTCGTTAAATCTGTGCCTTTGCTGATTATATTTTGAGTATAAGAAATTTGGCTAACATATATTTTTTGCACTAATGCCAGATAAGATTCATTTCCTACTATAAATTTAGGAAACGACATGTTACAATATTTTGACCTGATCTTGTCATAGCTGTATCATTGCCTGTTTATGATAATGGTATATGTAATGGTAGTATTAACTTCAAAATGCGCTATTGATTGATGCAATTCTGCAGCTATTACATTTATTATACTGAAATAATTGGCGGTTCTAGTGGATGTGATCTATTCAATTACAACGACAAGTTGAAATCTGGAAACTTTATAATGATTGCATATTTTTGTTACATGAAAGATGAAGTTGGTGTGGATAGTCTATATGAGTAATCTGGATAGTCTGGATGAGCAATCTGGGTGTTTGCTTGGCAGCTTTGACTGCCTTTGTACTATTCTTTCGAAGTTGCTAAATGATCTTGCATGTCTCCATATTGTTAGGGGAAATACCTCAGCCCGTAGATATTGCTAAAAGGTCGCCACCAGGAGCTCCTCTGGAGCCCTTGGGCTCCGGATCCAAAGTAGGAAGTCTGGCTTCCGGAGGCCGTAGGCCCCTCTTGCTACTATCCCCTAAGACAGGAGAAGAAGCTATCCTCTGGGGGAGGTTGGGGGTCGTCTCTAAAGACCCTCGACGCCCCCAGTCTCACTGGCCTCTCGGAGCCCCAGTCTCCCGGAGCCATAGCCTCCCAGAGCCCCGGCTTCCTACATGGCCTCTTTAGTAGACCATCGCGGGTCCCGGATGGCTTTGCCTCTGGAACCTCACCGCGGATAAAGGCCGAGGGGGTCGTAGACTGTCTCCCTCGGCCCACTTGTCGGCTTTACCTCCGGCAACTGTCGCGGGACTCCGGGTGGCCTTGCTTCCGGAGCCTCACCGCGGCTAAAGGCCAAGGGGGTCGCAAACCGCCTCCTTCGGTCCGATCGTCGGCTCCACCTCTGGCAATCGCCGCAGGACTCCGGATGGCCTTGTCTCCAGAGCCTCGCCGCGGCTAAAGGCCCAGGGGGTCACGGACCGCCTTCCTTGACCCGATCGTCGTCTCCACCTCCGGCAACTGCAGCGGGACTCCGGATGGTCTTGCCTCCAGAGCCTCACCGTGGATAAAGACCAAGCGGGTCGCAGACCGCTTCCCTCGGCCTGATTGTCGGCTCCACCTCTGACATTTTTATGCTGGAGTGACATTGCTTCTTCGGTAACCACCGCAGGTCCCAGATGGCCTTGCCTCGGAAGCCTCGCCGTGGATAAAGGCCGAAGGGGTTGCAGATCGTCTCCCTCGGCCCCCTCGTCGGCTTCACCTCCGGCAACCACCGCAGGACATCGGGTGGCCTTGCATTCGGAGCCTCACCACGGCTACAGGCAAAGGGGGTCACGGACCGTCTCTCTCGGTCTGATCGTCGGCTCCACCTTCCGCAACAGCCGTGGAACTCCGAATAGCCTTGCCTTTGGAGCCTCGCTGCGGATAAAGGCTCAGGGGGTCGTGGACCGTCTTTCTCGGCCCGATCGTCGACTTCACCTCCGGTAACCGCTGCGGGACTCTAGATGGCCTTGCCTTCGGAGCCTTGCCATGGATAAAGGCCAAGAGGGTCGCGAACCGCCTCCCTTTGCCCGATCGTCGGCTCCACCTCCGGCAACCATCGCGTGACTCCGGATAGCCTCGCCTTCGGAGCCTCGCCGTGGATAAAGGCCAAGCGGGTCGCGGACTTCCTCACTCGACCCGATCGTCCGCTCCACCTCTGGCAACCACTGCGGTATTTCGGATGGCCTTGCCTTCGGAGTCTCGTCGTGGATAAAGGCCAAGAGGGTCGCGGACCGCCTCCCTCGGCCCACTCATTAGTTTCACCTCAGGCAACAGTCGAGGGACTTCGGATGGCCTTGCCTCCAGAGCCTCGTCGCGGATAAAGGCCAAAAGGGCCACATACCGTCTCCCTCGGCATGATCGTCGGCTCCACCTTCGGCAATCACCATGGGATTCTGGATGGCCTTGCCTCCGGAGCCTCACCGCGGCTAGCTAAGCGGGTCGCGGACCGTCTCCCTCGGCCCACTTGTCAACTTCATCTCCGGCAACTGCCGCGGGACTCCGGATAGTCTTGCCTCCGAAGCCTCGCCGTGGCTAAAGGCCCAGGGGGTTGCGAACTGCCTCCTTCGGCCCGATCATCCGCTCCACCTCTAGCAACCGCCACGAGACTTCGGATGGTCTTGCCTAAGGAGCCTTGCCGCGAATAAAGGCCAAGCGGGTCGCGGTCAGCCTCACTCGACCCGATCGTTGGCTTCACCTCCGACAACCGTCGCGTGACTCCAAATGGCCTTGTCTCTGGAGCCTCGTCACGATTAAAGGCCCAAGGGGTCGCAGACCGTCTCCTTTGGCCTGATCGTCGGCTCCACCTCTGGCAACCATCGTGGACTCCGGATGGTCTTACCTTTGGAGCCTCGTCGTGGCTAACGGCCTAGGAGGTCGCAGACCACCTCCCTCCGCCCGGTCGTCAGTTCCACCTCTGGCTACTGTCGCGGGATTCCGGATGGCCTTGCCTCCAGAGCCTCGTCGCAGATAAAGGCCTAGCGGGTTGCGAACTGCCTCCCTCGGCCCGATCGTTGGCTCTACCTCAGGCAACCGCCGCATGACTCTGGATGGCCTTGCCTCCGGAGCCTCGCGGCTAAAGGCCAAGTAGGTCGCAGACCGCCTCCCTCGGCCCACTCGTCGACTTCACCTCCGGCAATCGTTGTGGGACTCCTGGTGGCGAAAGGCCAAGCGGGTCGTGGACTGTCTCCCTTGGCTCGATCGCCGTCTCCACCTCCGGCAACTGCCGCGGGACTCCGAATGGCCTTGCCTCCAGAGCTTCGCTGCGACTAAAGGCCAAGCGGGTCGCGGATCGCCTCTCTCGGCTCCCTCGTCGGTTTCACCTCCGGCAACCGTCATGGGACTCCGGATGGCCTTGCCTCCGGAGCCTTGCCACGGCTAATGACCAAACGGGTCACGAACCGTCTCCCTTGGCCCCCTCGTCGGCTTCACCTTTGGTAACCGTCGCAGGACAACGAGTGGCCTTGCCTCCAGAGTCTCGCCCCGGCTGAAGGCCCAGGGGGTCATGGACTGCCTCCCTCGGCCCGATCGTCGGCTCCACCTCCGGAGTCTCACCACAGCTAAAGGCCTAAGGGGTCGCGAACCGCCTCCCTCGGCCCTCTCGACAGCTTCATCCCCAACAATCACCACCGGGCTCCGGATGGATTGCCTTGAATCGGAAATCTGGAACAAATTTAGAGTGTAGTCTGTACCGGCTTCAGATAGAAGAGAGGGCTTGCTGCTCCGGCTGCCAAACAACTGCGGCATGCGAAGAGGCTAGGGAAGGTACCACATTTGGGGATTGAAGGCACATAAAACACATGTCTGGCCACCTATTCGGAGGATCGCTCACATTTCGATCCGAGAAAAGACATCAAATAGTTCCAAAGATTTATTTTCATTACAAATAACTTGCACATCCAAAGGACGTTTACAAAGGAGACATGAACAAACGAAAAACAAATCTTGAGAGAGCAACCCAGGGGAAAAAGAGTAATCCTGAGAGAGAGCAACCCAAGGGAAAAAGAGTACAAGGTGATGATCAAAGATGTTACAAACCCTATCAGCGACGTATGTCACGACTGATGCGCTTCATCTGTGGCTTACCACTACGAAAGCTAATATAGTAGCCGACC
This sequence comes from Phragmites australis, assembly GCF_958298935.1. Lineage (NCBI taxonomy): Eukaryota > Viridiplantae > Streptophyta > Magnoliopsida > Poales > Poaceae > Phragmites > Phragmites australis. The sequence continues at coordinate 3,500,479 of NC_084928.1, read as the reverse complement.
CTTGGGTTGCTAGAGGACGAGAAAGAGGACGGAACAAGCTCCATCATTGCTCTCTTCCCCCTCTCCTCGACCCTTTCCTTCTTCGCCTTTGCCGCCTCCTTTTCCGCCTCCGCCTTCTCCTCCGCATCAATCTCCCTCTTCAGAGAATCCCACTTGACCTCCTCTTTGTCATCAGAGATGGCGATGGTTTTGGCTAGAGCAATAGCTTGGATCGAAGATCGAGACGGAGCAATGGGCGGTAGCCCCCTCTGCGAGGAGGGGAGTACCATGGTCGCTGGCTCCAACCTTGTAAGCACCGGCACCGGAGCTAAGGGCGACCTCGCCATCGAGAACATCGACATCTCCGATGATGAGGAGGACGCCATACTCTAAAAAGCCAAGGAGAAGCGCTCCCCTGCACAAGCAGGGAAGGATTAGCTCGTTGAACCCTAGTTTTTATAGCCAGGCCAAATGGTTGCACACCCCTAGGAAGGAAACGAAATCACCGTGCGCATCGTTTCGCGGTGGTTCCAATTACTCCCTCGAGGGGCCCATGGCCACGCCTCGGCTGATCCCCGTCCACGTGGCGTCATCCTGCGGTGGCACCCGGGTTTTTTGCGCACACGTCCCATTGCATTTATGAGCCAGACCCCTTTTGGAGTATGCAAGGGTCGGGGGCGCCAGACCCCAAACAAATGCATGATCCTGTCAGACGCACCACCATTAGTTGAAGGGCTCATGGCCACGCCCCAGCTAATCCATATCCACATGGTGGCATCCTACAGTGGCACCCTGGGTTTTTGCGCACCTGTCTCGTCGCATTTATGAGCCAAGCCCCTTTCGGCGCATGCAAAATCGTGGGCACAAGAGCTCAAGCGAGACTGCGCATGACCCCGTCACACGCACTGCCATTATCACACGCCATCCAGTACTTATGTCGAGGATAAAGAAAATATCTTGTCTCCATGCATGACCCCCGCAATGACGGTTCAAGTGATAAGAAGACTCATCATCGGAGAAGCTGAAGGGCTCATTCTGGCTTCCGCATGGACTCCAAAACTTGGTGCCTCTGTTAGCATCTCAGCGGTCTCCGGCCCCGACGTTATCTACACCTTCGAGCCTTGCCGCTTCCATCAGGCTCCGACATCGTCGCTCATGGTTATTTCTAAGAGACTCCTCTATGGATAGAAGCTATGTCATGGGATATCTTGACTACGATGCCGGGCTGGAGCTAGTTCCTTTTACATCCGCTCACCCCTTCTCATCTCGGGCTAGCGAATAAGGGGGTATTGTTGAGAGAAATACTCCAGCCCGCAGACATTGCTAAAAGGTTGCCACCAGGAGCTTTTCTGGAGCCCTTGGGCTCCGGATCCAAATCAGGAAGCCTGGCTTCCAAAGGTCGTAGGCCCCTTCGGCTACTGTCCCCTAAGATAGGAGAAGAAACCATCCTCCAGGGGAGGTTGGGGGTCGTCTTTAAGGACCCCCGACACCCTCGGTCTCGCTGGCCTCCTGGAGTCCCAGTCTCCTGGAGCCTTAGTCTTTCGAAGCCCTGGCCTCCCAGAGGCCCCCGTCTCCTGGAACCTTGGTAGGCTCCCCGGAGCTCAGAGGGAGGGCCATCAGACCTTGGAGAAAGATAAATCATAAGGGGCTCACCAACCGTCCTCCACTTGTAAGGAAGTGACCTACATTTAATGCGACACAAGTGGAGACTACTCTGACATCCCCGGTGCAAGTAGAGGTCGTCATGACATCTTGGCAGTGCGACGCCGCAATAGGCGACTGGCAGAATACCATAACTTTAGGGCCACTTGCACCACTGTATCGCCATAGTAGATAATATCTTCTAAATTAGGGGCAAAGGTATCCCATCTAGACCCATGTGTGATTCAACCAGCTGTAGGCCTATGACGTATTGGGATACTTGTATCGCTATAAGGGCATACCTGTACATCTGCACTCTGAATGGCCATATAAATACAGACCAGTGAGTGAGCTCCCTCTTCACTTCTTCTTCAAGCTTGAGCCACTCCAGTGAGTGAGCTCTCGCTGCACTTGTTCGTGGAAGATATCTTCTTGCGTCAACACATACTCTATAATATAGAACTAGGAGTATGAAGGTTTTTTTTGCCCTCGCTGAAAATTGAATGCAAACATGCATGCATGAGATCACAATCCATTTTTCCTAATGTGCAAGATTAAGGTCTCATAAGGTCTCTTGAGATCTAAGGTTTTGTGGTCGCTGCACTTGTTCGTGAAAGATATCTTATTGCGTCAACACATACTCTATAATATAGAACTAGGAGTATGAAGGTTTTTTTTGCCCTCGCTGAAAATTGAATGCAAACATGCATGCATGAGATCACAATCCATTTTTCCTAATGTGCAAGATTAAGGTCTCATAAGGTCTCTTGAGATCTAAGGTTTTGTGGGGTTTCATGCAGGAACCAGAGGATGACAGAAGACCAATCTGTACTTGGTCGGCGAAGGATTTACTATGATACAAGTTGTGGTGAAGCCTTAATTTGCAGTGATAGTGAAGATGAAGCCATTGAGGACGAAGAAGAGAAAAAGGAATTCAAAAATTCTGAAGATAGCATTATTCGGTAAAGAAGTCTGAGTTATTGCTTTCTTTTTGCCTATTATGTTTAAATTATGGTCTAATGTGTGATCAATGGATGTGATGATTTTACAAACATAGTTTAATGAAGAAATGCTATTGTACATATGTTTCTTGAAGGTAAAAGTTACATTTCCCCCTTTTTTTGAGATGTACATTTTCCTTTTAAGAAGCAATATGTTAAGGTACATAGCTAAGTAATACAAGTACAATAGTTATGTAAATAATCTGCAGTAAAAAGCATTACGTGCCTGTTTGAAAGTATGACACCTCCAAGTAATTAATTGGAGTTTAAAGTACAACTATATGTTTGTTGTAATATATTTATACATATTCATTGACTTATCAAGGTCACTTATGATATATTTATACATAAAATATAACAAAACATAAAAGAGCAAGTTTTGTTGCTATTGAAAAAAACACAAGCATATTTATATGGCACACCATTTCTTTTTTGTATGGAGACTTTGATTTTTTTTTCATGTACACAAAATTAATGTCTGAATTTTGTCTTAATTTTTTACTTCATACTTCATACTCTATTATACTGAGACTAAAAACTGACAAATTCTTCATGGTGGTTATGAGTGCATTGATTTTACAACCAGTCAGGGAAAAATGGCCACCCTTTTTAGAAAATAGCCAGACTTATTGGATTTATCAGCCAACTACTCGTTTAAGACCGCTAAATATACTTTGAATCATTATTTTGGATAACATGTCATCAGACGAATGAGTACTGCAAAGTGACTGATCGTTCAGCTGATCCATTGGAAAACAGGGATGATTAGGAAAATGTCCTCAACAATATATGCACTCATGCTTAAAATTAATAAAAATAAATTTATTAAGATTATTAAGGTAACACTATTTTAAGCACAATTGATCATAACTTAATCTACATGATACATGGTCTACATCTTTGCACAATATTCTATGATAATGAATTTTAATCAACAAGTTAATTCTGAAAACTGCTGACCTGTTGAAGAAAAGGACAGATTAATCTGTTAAATGCTCTCTGATCTGTTACATGTGATGGTTTACCCACCGCCAATTATGAATTGACCGACTAATTGTCTGAGACTCTCGTTAATTCACAGAACTGTTTTGGTTAATATCATTAGTGATCACTGGGCTACCTTAAGGGCTATTCTACTACGCCAAAGTAAAAATCATATCGTTCGTATGTTCGCCTCCTTTTGTTAGAGTCCTTTCCTAGGTATAAATAGCCTAGCATTTTATTTTCAATTTGCAGCCCTAGTGAAGATGGTGTTGGTGTTTTGGAGGATAAGGAACAAAAGAAAGGGTTCACAGATGCTGAAGATTTTATTGTTCGGTAAAGAATCTTGAGATATCTACTAAATATAAGTACATTGGTTGAGTAAATATCACGGTATGCATGGCCTTGCCCTCTGTGTAGTGGAGAACTTTGATGGGTATAAATAGCCTAGCAGCTACCACTTAATTTGCACCAATAGTGAATATTGTGTTGTGGAGAATGGACAAGGAAAAAAAAGAGTTTATAGGTGCCAATGGATTTATTATTTGGTACAGAGCTTGAGATGTTAATCTGACTAATTTTCTTTTGCCTTTATGTTTGCACTCTCTTCTTTAATTTCCGCACTGACTTGGGACTCAATAAATCTGTTGATTTTACAATACATAATTTCTAGAAGAAACACTATTGCATACACTTTACTTTTAAGTAAAGGTTTGCCATATTTTTCTCTGAAAAAGGATCACATCGGTATTCATAAAGTAATACAAACAGTTTAGTTAGAGGAGGTATGCATACAAAAAGTTTATACCAATGCACTATATAAAGACATGGCATGTGAAATCAATTACCATTTACCACCTGGAATCACAGGACGGGTTTTCTCTTTTCGAGAATACTACAGATCATTTGTCATTCTCTGTTCGTATAGCGTTGGTAACAAGTTCATTCATATATGTAGCTTTCCTCGTTCAGTTAATATGGCATTCATAGCTTCATTTTGCTTTTCATGCAGTAGAGAACTCCCATAGCTAATAAATACTATAGCATTTTGTTTGATCACAATTGTTTTCCCTGTCGTTTAATTGCTATTCCTTCAAAAACTATGAAAAGTTTGATTGCATTATTTAAGGTATCTGCAAAAAGTAAGGCTTTTTCATCACCGAAGTAGGTGGATTGTTAAGATTATGGCATTGTGCTTATCCTCCAGTTATGTCATGATTAAGAATTACGTTATTTTCATAAATATTCTCTCTTAGTAGTTTGTGTATGGTTTATAAGCTTGCTTTGTCTAACGATGTAAGGTGATATCTTAATTTGGAAGTTAAGTTTGATTTGGCAGCAGACTTTGTTCTAGCATATTGTTCAATTATCAACAATATGAAATTCCACTTGATAGCGATACCATCTAATGAGTTTCTCTGCTGCACTTTGTTAGGTTGACTATTCAAGAATGTGGCATGTCTGATGCTGTAGTGGAAACTTTAGCTCGACATCTTGTGAGGGCTGCTGATGATATAAAGGCTAGTTTTATGTTCATATGACTCATTAATCTCATGCTGGCTTCATGTTTATTTGGCCCTTCCTTTTCCAGTTCATTTATCATATCTGACATATAGAACACATGGTCCTATTTTACAGGCCAGATATGAGATCCTACATGGTGAGAAAACTGAGGATTCTTCTAAGAAAGTGACTGAATATAATGCCAAAGTGGAAGATTTGTACCGTGACAAGGATTTGGACGCAGCTTTGGATTCCTTTGACAATCTCTTCTGTCGACGATGTCTGGTATGCTCAACTGTTTAACTTTCTTAATATTCTTTTCTAAGACCTTTGTGCTGATGAACATTCTTCTCATTATGATGCTAACAGGTTTTCGATTGCAAACTGCATGGGTGTTCTCAAGATTTAGTATTTCCTGTAAGTTTTCAAGTCAAAAGAGTTATTTCTAAAATTGTGTGTATTTACCTGATTTGTGTCTTCTTTATGCAGACAGAAAAACAATCAGCTTGGAGTGGCATGGATGATGGTATACCATGTGGTATTCATTGTTATAAACTGGTCTGTATTTATAGTTTGTGACTTCCACAAAGTGGCTTGTGTGGTGTGACAATTTAGCCTTCTGAAGCATAAGCACACAATTTTGCCCTCTATTTATTTTGTTAACCATATTTTTCCAGGCCTCTAAACCAGATTCTGTAGCTGCAACTGATTCTCACATGCTTATTGATGCTGAGGAGCCCACTCATTCATCAGACAATGCAACAAACCAGCCAGGGCCAAATAGGAAAAAGCATGGTTCCAGTGGAAGAAAAAACAAATCCCAACAAAGTGAAAGCTCTTCAACTGCAAGGGTTGCCTCAGAAAGCAGTGATTCAGAAGTAGATCCAATAAGCAATAAATACCCACAACATTCTCCTAGTCCCTCAAAAGTTAAAATTGGTCCAAAAGGTGGAATCAGGAAAAATACCAATAGAAGAATTGCTGAGCGAATTCTTATGAGTGTGAAAAAAGGACAAAGGGACATGGCACCGTCGGACTCTAGTTCTGTTAGTGGATCCCTTTGGGCAAGGGACATGAAGCTTAGATCCGGTACACGGAATGGAAATAAGGATTCATTTGCATCCTCTCAATCCAATTCTCCAAGCACAAGAAGTTCTAGAAAGAAGAGTACACCTCAAATTGGGAATAACTCAGCTTTTGCTGAAGCTCAGAATGATTCAATGGAGGAAACAAATAATCGACATTTAGCAATAGTTTGTTACGATGGTTCAAGGAAAGAAGAATTCGTTGATGAGAATATATGCAAGCAAGATGATAATTGTAGATCCTGGAAGTTGATTGAGCAGGGACTCCTGGTGAAAGGATTAGAGATTTTTGGAAGGAACAGGTTGGCTTTTCCTCCTGATATTCGACTCTGAATAGCCCGCATGATTGCACAGGTTTATTATGTGGTTGTGTTCACTTTTATGCATCTGTGGTACCAATGATTTAAAAAATAAGTGCATTTGCTACACACCTATAATAACTCCTAATCTACACTGTTATAATGATATAATCTGGTTCCAACAAAATATGTGTGTGTAATACTGCAACACTTCTGTGATACCAATGATTTAAAGAATAAGTGCATTTGCTACACAATTATAATAACTCCAACTAATCTACACTGTTATAATGATACAATCTGGTTCCAACAAAATATGTGTGTGTAATACTGCAACACCTCTAATTATTCTACTCCGTTATAAGCTGGCTACATAAAAATAATGATGTAAATAACTCTAACAGCTGTAGTTAAGAAGCAGTTTTATAATATAACCAACCAAAATAAGTGGTGTGTACTATTATTAATCTGCACTTTTGTAACAGCTCTAATAAATTTGTGCCATTATAATATGGCCCTCAGTTTTCTTTTTCTTGGAGATCTTCCTATCATTATTGTAAAAAGAAAACAATTTAATCTTGGATGAACTAAACTCAATAGTCACACTGAACCCATGGTTTGTCTTTCACGCAGTTGTTTAATTGCTCGCAACCTTCTTGGTGGAATGAAAACATGCAGAGATGTTTTTCAGTATATGAATTATATTGAAAACAGTAATGCATCTGGAGCTCTTAGTGGTGTTGATTCTCTTGTTAAAGGATATATAAAGGTTGGATTCACTGTAGCCCTCATTTATTGATACTTGTCCTCCAGTTGGTAACTTATTTTGTTGTTTTCCATGTTGATACTCTAGGGTAATGAGCTGCGTACGAGATCAAGGTTTGTTAGAAGGCGAGGTAAAGTCCGCCGTTTGAAGTACACCTGGAAATCTGCAGGTTACCATTTCATAAGGAAAAGGATTACAGAAAGGAAGGATCAGCCCTGTCGACAGTATAATCCTTGTGGTTGTCAATCTGCATGTGGGAAGCAGTGTCCATGTCTCACAAATGGGACATGCTGTGAGAAATACTGTGGGTGAGTTATTTGGTTTCCTTTGCATCAACTTAAATTTGCACACATAAGTTCCTATGTATGCAAAGTATAGTATTGGTATGGATTATGTTTAGCTATTGATTGCGCACCAATATCTATTATGGTTTTACCTACCTTTTGCTGGTACCTGGTATCAGAAACATTTTATCTGTTCTGCCAGTTACTTATGCCTTGTTTGTAGTTTATACTGTTAAGTAGTCTTATTGCAGGCAGAATTTAAATCAGGAATGGTTGCATTTCTGGATATTAATAGTGTTTCTTATGAAAGAAACTGCAGTATATGTATACACGTACTATGGTCCTGCATGTTATTACATTTTTTTGCTAGAATACATGGATAATTCAATGCTTTTCTAACGCTGCCCATTGAGTTACTGTCTTGTTACCACTCTTCTACAAATATTCGAGTTCAAAGATATTGTATACCTGTATTACTTTGCTGACTGTTTCTTAGTTTGAGATTTTTTTATTTTGATTGTAAAGGAAATTAGCATATGTTCAACCTGTTACCATTGTCTGGCTGTTATAATTTAGTGATTCACTATGTCCTTTGTGTGAAAGTGTATCCCTTCCCTTCTGCATTCCAGATGTCCAAAAATGTGCAAGAATCGTTTTCGAGGTTGTCATTGTGCAAAGAGTCAGTGTCGCAGCCGCCAATGTCCATGCTTTGCTGCTGACAGGGAATGTGATCCTGATGTTTGCAGAAACTGCTGGGTCGGGTACGCATTTGAAAATCTGAGAAATTCTTCGGGGATTTTTCTTTGGTTATTTCATAGCTATCTATTTAGAGAAAAACGCACTAGTGATACCTCAAAATTATTTGTTCTCTAATCACAACTGTACCTTAAAAGTTGGTAATGTACGACCTGTACCATGAAAAATTTATATGTTTCCTATATTTTACCATATGAGATCTTGGGACTAGGTAGTGGCATCCTGCATCTGGAATCATGTGCAATGTAGTAAAGTTGTAATGCCAAATTTCATTATGCGGGTTTCCATACCTTGAACTAGGGTATATGCAAGCTCTTCTATTCATGAGGAACATTGGTGGCCGAGAAGTCTATTAAGAATATTGACTGTTTATATTGCAGTACCTCAATATACTGAGTTCTGCAGATAAAAGTCTACACAGGATGTTTGGATTTAAGATAATTAAATTAATTGGTTTTGTCATCAGTTACACCCCACAACCATCAATCATAGTAATTTGGAATTACCGTGCCATACCTTATGCTAAAATACTGGATTAAATTTTAATATGTGCCTTTGCAATTTTTATTGGAGCTGAAACAGACCTGGTATCCCAATTAACAGCATTCAACTCTCAGGTCAAATATTACAAAATGGTAGGCTTTATGCAAATTTGTGGGAAATATCCACTTTATCCAGGAGGCTCTACAAAATGGTAGGCTTCATATTGTGTAAAACTTCACTATCAGCCTTCTGTGGCACGTATAGGAAATCTTCTGTGATTCCATTTGAATTTGCTACGCGTCAACCAAAAATATAGTAGGGAAATTTTTTACATGACATGCAGTTGAGTAAAAGACAAATAACGATTTATTCATTTATACATGTTTTGCTCAAAAGATTCTCCACTAAAGCCTCGCCTAAGTGATTCACTAGTTTGTTCGAACTTCAACATTGTGTAATCTCGTTCAAATCCATATTTTTTTTCTGGAATAAATCATCAGTACATGGAACTACTCGTATCCACTCATATTTTCTAACTTACAGGTGTGGTGATGGTACATTGGGAGTCCCAAACCAGAGAGGAGATAATTATGAATGCCGGAACATGAAACTGCTTCTTAAACAACAGCAAAGGGTAAAAAGTTTTGCCTTGATATATCCCATGCTATCGGCATCTTGGTTATAATTCCATTGAGATGATAATTGATTTGTCTGTTCCTTCTGTCATTTACCAAGAAAAAAAGAATGGTGAGTCCATTTACAGGAGACTCTTTGAGTCTGAGGTCAATTAAGTCCCGATTTGCACTTATGAATATCTTTGTTTTCATCTGTCTCCAATATCTTTGTTTTTATCTGGTACAGCCCAATTGTGATGTACACGTGATTTAAGTGCAACGGTCTAACTCTATTTGAGCTAGCTGTCATTACTGTTGAAGCTGGTATTGGTTTAGCAGCAAATTCAGCTGAAAGTCAAAATCCTTTAAACAGTAGCTTTTCTTGTTTATAGTCAGTTTCTAGCCAATTCTGGGCAAATTAGGATATCAGAACAAAACCTGTGTTCAAACTTGGTCAGAAAAGTAAATGTAAAGCAGGCATTGTGGTACAGACAAAATATAAAGTCAAGGAAAAGTAAAGTTCGCTTGTTCCACACTTGTAATTTAGGGCATTAAGAGATGGAGACCATTCATCTCATTAGTTGGAAGAGATAATGAAGTGTAAAACAAGAAGAATGCATGGAATTTGCTTTGGGTTTCTGAATGGACATATATTGTGAGGCAACACGTCCCAATAAAGTAGTTTGACATTGTGAAATGCACGTCTTACTACATTTTACATTACAATTTTCTTTTTCCATTTCAATAAATATTTCATCAATGGTCTTTACTTAATCATGAGTTACGGTGTCTTCTCAGGTCTTACTTGGAAGATCTGATGTTTCCGGCTGGGGAGCGTTCCTTAAGGTAGAACTATTCATTTGATCCTTTCCCTTCTTCCATTCGTCTCTCCCACATTCCCTTCATCCCATCTCATTTGTCTTTTTTTTTTAATCTTCAGAATAGTGTTGGCAAACATGAATATCTCGGCGAGTACACTGGGGAACTTATCTCCCACAAGGAAGCAGATAAGCGAGGAAAGATATACGACCGTGAAAATTCATCATTCCTTTTCAATTTGAATAATGAGGTTGGTGTGCAAAATCATCCTGGTGACAGGCTGCAAGAATTTGTTTTTATATACTGGGCTGACCACCAGAGGTGACCAGCCCTGTACTGTATGTTTGCATGAACCGAGTTTTTCGACTGCACGAGTCATTTTGTCCAACATCCTGCATATTATATTTGATCTGCTGCATTTGGTAACTGCAACATGCTGACTTGTACTGTTTTGAATGCAGTTTGTTCTTGATGCGTACAGAATGGGTGACAAGCTGAAATTTGCCAACCATTCCCCTGATCCGAATTGCTATGCCAAGGTTATCATGGTAGCAGGTGATCATAGAGTAGGCATATTTGCCAAAGAACGGATCAGCGCTGGCGAGGAGCTGTTCTATGATTACCGCTACGAGCCTGACCGAGCCCCTGCTTGGGCTCGGAAGCCTGAGGCTGGAGGAAAGGACGACGGGCAACCGTCTCATGGCCGCGCAAAGAAGCTTGCCCAAAACACCAGAGCTTGATTCTGATTCTTTCATTGGATGGCCTAAAATTTGGCTGTCATTAGCACCTGATGGAAACCTGTCATTCCTAGGTCCCTGATTTATCTGAACTCGTCAATGCAACTCGAATATTTTTGAGTTAATATGAATTCACCATGGCCGCTGGTCCTGCCATCCGTAGGTTGCGTGTACTCCTTCAGAGCAGGATTCTTGTGGAGTATGATTAGTGTTTTTAAAGCAACAATTTGTATACCAAAATATATACCTGAGCTCCTGTTAACTGTAGCCGCAAAAGAAAAGAGAGCCTGAGCCGAGAAATTCACATCAAACAAGGTTCAGCTCGATGTATATATATATATGTATATATATATATATATATATGTATATATATATATATATATGTATATATATATATATATGTATATATATATATATATATGTATACATATATATATATATATATACATATATATATATATATATATATATATATAAAAGGATTCCGATGCATCCGGAGCCTCGACCGCCTCTCCACGACGCGTGCTCCCTAGCCAACGATAGCCGTCGGCTGTCGCCTCCCGTACGCGTGCGTCGCGTCGTAGGTGCCTAGGCGCGGATTCGCACGCGTCGTCTCCGCACGGGGAAGCTGAGCCAAGGATCCGCGCGGGCAAGATGGATCTGGGCGGCAGCGGCCTAGATCCACGCACGGAGGTGTCACGCGAGCCGTGCCCGAGGCGGCGCAGAGGTGCTCCTCGAGCGGCGGCGGGACGGGTCCCTGGGTGGAGGCGCGAATTCTAGGTAGCATGGAGAAGCTCCAGGCGACGCAGCTAATCCCCGATTGGTGAGCGTGGTAGGTCTGCCGTGAAATCCATGTGCTCCTTATGTTTGTTTTTTGTTAGAAAGATCGGGTTTGTAGAGGGTTCCTCTGATTGGCTCTGTTCGAATGTGGGCGGCCTACTGGAAGTGTAGGAATTCTACTAATTTCTTGGTTTGGGCAAAGATTTTTGAGTTGTTTATTGTTCTAATGCTGTTTTGTGCCACGGAGATGCGCTTCTTTCTTGGCTAAATCACCTTGCTTCCCCATTAGGCCATTAGTGAGCCTATCAGCATATTTTAAGTGAGCCATGCTCTGAATCAGATTTGTTTTCATGCCTTCTTATTAATGGATTGAAATGATGGCTTAAATCTAAATCAAAAGTCAAATGATGAGATATGAAGTTCAAGTGCAGATGCATCTATGGCCTTTACTGCTTATGCTAGGTGATTCTCTTTTGTTCTTCAATATAGAAAAGTTCGTAGTTTAAACTTGGTAAATCTAGGAGTGGCATGAGATGCTAAGTTCAGATTTAAATACAGGCATGCCACACAGCGCTTAATTTGTCTGTCAGTTTTGCTAACTCACATGTTATGTTGCTTTACATTCATTGGCGCATCTGCTTTTGTCCCCTTCAGGGTCTTTTGCATGCTTCCTGCTATGTGATCATGAAGCTGAATAGCTGATGGATGGGCTATATAATTTTGTTGGCGTATCTGCTACATTCCCTCCAAGGTTTTGCACATGCTCCCTTTCTGTATGACAATGAAGCTGATAGATGGGCTGTATAGTTTTGCAACACTAACGACAGGCGTTCTATGTTCACATGATCCCAGGTAGTTTTTGAGTTCTATGTGCAAATGTTGTTCCTTTTTGTCATTATGACATGCTAACCAACTCCATTTTGACCTAATTCACAACATGTCGCTTCTATGTGGCCTTACTTTCTAATTGTTATAAAAGAGCTGCATGGAGTATATATCAACATAAGTGCTATATATGATGTCTGCATGCACCTATGACTAATACCTTCAAAAGGTTGACTTCAACAATTTTTGCCAAAGAGCTAGGTCCTTTCCCTAGCTAAATCAACCCTTTCCCTAGCTAAATCAACTATGTATTATGGGTGTCATTGTGATTAGGGTAAAATTCATTTCATCGCTTGCTTTTGATTCCTTTCAATTTATGCTTCATCTATTGATTCATTAGGATTCCTAATGCTTTATTTCACTAATTGCTAACTGACATTGTTCCTCATCTCTTTTAATAGTATTTATAATGGTTACTTCACCTTATTGTTCACTAATTTGATTTCCCATCTCTTTGTCAACTTGAACGTCCATAATCTTCACGTAGGACATTATTCCCTTCTTAAAAAATTTGACACGAAATAGCTGTTGACATCCTTTTTTGTGGTTTGGTGAAAAATTTGCATTGGTGTGTTGGTGTCAGAAATTAGTTTGTATTTGGAAATGCAGAAAAGCAATGCATTAGCCTTTCAGATACAGCCTACCAGTGCTTTGGCTAAATAATTCAGTTGTACAATTGAGCATTCGTTTGTGGTATCGAAGACGCGTCGGTGAGACAAATCATAACATTTGTAGTGTGTTTCTGTGCTTTATGAACTACTACTTGGTTTGCCAAGAAACAAGGTAAGCTGTTTCTGTGATTTTATTTCCCCCGTTTCTATTTGCCAGACATCTTGCAGTCTTGCAGGTTATATTGTCCTGTGCTAAATTTTTCTCAGGCATTGTATTTACCTTTCTCAATTAATTTAAGGTTTGCTATAGCGCCCAGCATTCCAGAAATTGTCAAATTTAATCGCTCAAGCCTCAAGCAAAGAATTTGAACTTTGTTCAGGTTCCACCTTTTTGTTTTGACACCCAACATTAATCGTTACATATTTCTTCTTTTAGCTTCATGACACTGATAATGCTATATATCATTTGGGGGTAAATCTAGAGCACAAAAGACCATACAAAGGTGTCAGTTTTATTTTGTACATCAAAATAGACAACAAGGAAAAACATCTTTTATGCAGATAACAAAAATAAAAGCTTTGATATCTTTACTTTCATATATTCCAGCAGAACATTACTAATTTATTCTCCCAAAGAAATATTTTTTGCTTTGTAGGCCACAGGAAGATGTTCTCTTGCTGTTCTTTTGAGTCTCAGTCTAGCATATTCTTCGTAGTCTCCATTTTGGTTCGGCAAATGCTTGGTGCCTTTTTCTTATGGCAACCTCGAGACTCCTAATTTAAATCGTGTATTTTCACATGCTTTAGCACTTCTTAAGTTCATTTTACAGTTTTATTGTTGTTGTGTTCATGCTTCCTGCTTCTGTTCAATTTCATGCATCCTTTCTTGCAACATTACGAGAGGGAAGCAGCATCAGGCAATTGCATGGTGCCAACAGTGCTTTTCATTTCTATTAGTTCTTTCAGATTTAGATTTTAATATCCATGATCAGACTCAGCTGTCAAAATGATTGGACTAAATTGGTGTTTATGTTCAGGATGTTTTAGTGTTACTTCAAATTCCATATACATGTTGTCTTTGGCCAGCTGACTGAACTGAACCTTTTAGCAAGACTAAGATATATATGGTCCTTGGGCACTGAAATGTAGGAGAGCTATTTGATGAAAATCGTAAGGATTCTGCTCATCTCTTCAAACTAAGCATGATTTATGAACCAACGAAGCAAATTCTTTGTTTCAAATAAGATTTCAATGCATGACAAACATTACCAAACATGCGCCACCAGATAGCCCAAACACGACGGCGCAGCGTAGCCTGCCTTCCGTTCCGTCCTAGTTAATTTCAAACTCGAAAAATTCTAGGACCTAAGCGATCCATATCAAAGTATTGTCTTCTGAGTGAGGGGCTAAACTGTACTCGGAAGTACGCACGTTTAATCCATGTGTCCGTAGCCAAAAAGAAATACCAAATAACATAATATATTAATCGTGTGAAGGCATGAACGTGTTGCCTTGTTCAGATCACTTGCACAGTGTTGTATGATTCTTGTAGTTGCATAATGATGTATCTATGCTATATGTATAGTGCCTCGCCCTCATTTTATGTCAAGTTTTTTTATGGGAATCAAGCATTTCATTAAACTATAGGCATAGCTGGCTACCAAGTCCAAAATACAACTTGCATGTAACACTCACCGGACATTTCAATTCTAGTATCTGTTCATTTGGAGCAAAATTGACTTGTTCGCCTTTTAGTACCATGCGCATAGTTAGTTTGCTTCATGTAGCATTTTCCCTTCTGTCAGTGCACACGCAACACCACGGTGACTACCAAATGTTGGACACGGGCGATCAATGCGGACGCAACACCACGGTGACTCCATTTTCTTTAACAAAATGCCATGTTATTCCAGATTGAAGAAAAAATAACAACCTCATCATCAGAAGAGAGGATAAGAAAAGATGACTACTCAATGTCAGCTACGACTACGAGCCAAATGGGTGAGTGAAGACGCAACTGCAAACTGTGTTGCTGAAACTCTGATGCAGCATGCGTAGGATATTACTAAACCGATGGTAACATGGGTAGTAAAATTCTGTTACTGACAGATGCTTCGGCAGAATCAGCATTTGGGAGCACCTCTTGCCATTCCCAAAGCTCCCTCGTAGGTCTTGTTGCCCCCAGTGAAGCCACTCATATGAACAAACACACAGCCGGGAACGCGAGTTTCCTTGGACAGCTCGTCGTCTCTCAAGCCCCTCCACTTTTCTGGCAGATCCTTCCTGCTCTCAAACCTATCGGGAGCAACGGACACAGCTTGCACTCGCCAACTTTTGCTCCTCTCATCCTGCAATCATGTGGACAAAATCAAATAAATACACGTATCAGATACGGCGCGATACTTCCCCGGTACGTCCAGCGCTCGGCGTCGAAGAGGACTACTGCCACCGGCGGCGAACAGGCCGAGCCGGCGTGGGGGCTTGGGGGCGCAGTAGCGGCCAAAGCAAATTGGGCGGTCTCCAGCGAAATTGAGAGTACTGGAGAGAAGAGGAAGCCTTGGGAAACCGATTTTGCTGGCCATTGATGCGAGGTGATGCTGGCAGCGATCGATTTGTCGCCGGCGGCGCTGCTTTGCGTGGAAGCAGAGAGAGAGAGAGCTAGGAAGAAACAGACGGGGGCGGCTGCGTGCTCGCGTTACCGTTACCAGTGAGAATAGAATAGGTTCGTCTAAAAAAAATAGAATAGATTTACATGGGCTGGATGGGCCGATGGACCCAAAGAAATGTGAGCTAGCCCCAAAAATTCATGTCAAACTAGATCGATGTATTCAAACCCGAAAAATTCTAGGTCCTACGCGATACGATCCACGCCAAAATAGTGTCATCGATGGAGAGCCAAAATTGATTAGCACCCGGCGGATCAGGGGGCCAGGGGGGCTTAAGCTTCTTAGCCTGGAAAATAATGTTACCAGATGCGGTTTTATATATTTGTGGTTGGACTCAGTCTATAACATGACATATGATAAAAATTACAATAAAATTTTGGCTCTCCATCGATGGCACTATTTGTGAGGAAACAAGAAAAAAAAATTATCACGTGTCATATTATAAATTATATCTAGACCATAAATACATAAGATTAAATCTTATAGAATTATTTCCCCTACCTTAGGGGCACTTGGAAGCCCCTCGCTTTTGACCCTACTTATTTTTTATATAAAAGAGGAAGAAGAGAAGACAAAATAAGAAGAGAAAGAATAAGAAAAAAAAAAGAAAAAGGAGAAGAGCCCTTACTTCATAGTTCCGGATCTATCGATGATTAGTTATTGATGGAATAGCTATCGTTTGGATTGTGCCTACCTGGAATAAAAATGTCAAAATATGTACCCATCTATTAGCTGTCCAAAATCTATATATACACCTCTCAAACCTAAAGGAAAATTTGTGATCTAGAGTTCATGTTAGACTTTCTCTCTCCAATAGAAAATCTACATTAGACTTAGCCATGAATGAATGTCCACATCTAACAAGCATTTCTTTTGGATGGGATTAACATCTCGCGTGAATTCTCCAATCCTCTAGAGTTGAAATGAGCAATTGATCACATCTTATTCCCATTTCAGTTGTGATCAATAATCCAACCATACACCATGATGAATAGAATTTCCTCCGATTCAAATTTTCTGTGAGAAGTGATTCTTCAGGGGAATTGATTTTGTGACTAAAAATAATTTTTTAGGATAAACTCTATGGATAAAGTGACTCTGTAAGGAAAGTGAATTAGGATAAGGTGGTTTTTTCAGCTTTTAGCATCTAGTTCATTTTAAAGAATCACTCTCACGGAGTCACTCTAAAAGCTAAAAACTACAAACTACTATTTGTCAGAGCTCTCACTAATTTCACACTACTATTTGTCAGAGCTCTCATTAATTTCACATGAAGAACTGGTTTGTGAGATTTGTCAAACAGGACCTAATATGCTATCATTATCATATTTATGAAGAGCATTTAGTTTAGATTTTGCAAAGCAGATCAGATTTCACCCCACTTTTCCTCAAGTGGACGTATACGTTGTGTACTGCCTTGTACCCTATTTCGCTGGCCAAGGTATCTCCTTGTATAAATAAAATGCAAATCCCGATTTTTCTAAAGTAGAATATATATCTGTACGGTGAGTTCAAATTGTGCCGTTGAAATCAGATTCCTCCTCGCTTTGTACCATGCTTCTCACCCGGCTTCTGGCAAAAGAAAGCACTTATGGTCCCAAACGGTGTACTTTTCTCCCGCTTCTATCAAACCCGATTGTGGGACGACGTGAGAAACCAATTAAATTATATTTAATTAATTTTTAGGATGATTATTTATATAATTATGATCATAATGATTAATTAGAATTTAATTCTAATAGTCTCGATATATATTTTATGTCTAAGATCAAAACACGTCCTTATAACAAGCTTTATCACATCATGATATAATAAAGAGCGAGTAATGAAAATATATTATAAGTTCTTAAGTGATCATAGTTTCAACTATTTATGGAAAATAAACGTTAGGAGTACAAAAGAACAGTTTCTACTTCTAGCTGGCTAGAGTTACCACAAGGCAGAATAAATGAACTATAAACAACAAAACATGGGTAGCGTCATTTGCCCTAAGGCATTACCCTAAAATTATATTTCCTGAGTAGCTTGTACTACTTTTGCACATCACCAATATCGACAGGTGTGAAGTAACCGAACACTAATTCTTCCTCACATGCAAAACTCATCAAAATAAACGTGAGTATGAAGGTACTCGTAAGACTTAATCTATAATGTGTACATATAATAATCCGATTCTAAGGATCATACATTTGATTATGCATAACAGGGAATCGGCCATAAGAAAAAATAATCTCAGCATTTTATCAACTCAAAAGTGCGAGCATCTACAACCTAATAATTGTATACTCCAATCTTGATATCATCAACATAAACATAACTATCACTTGAACCAGTTCAACTCGTCATCAACCATCACTATCCACTTCCCAATATAATATCACCACCAATAAGAAACTTTACTATTGATACAAATGGACAAAAGTATGCTCATAATCGAGCACAACAATTTGAATTGATCTTACATCCTATATGAGTACATCTTTACCCACAAGACTCAAGTTCATCCTCTTTGTTACTGAGATAACCTTTCTCATATTCGAAAGTACCTACTTGCATATGCTCCTATGGAACCGGGGTTACCAGGAGCGTGTCCCGGACACCTTCAGCTCCCCGCTACCTTACTTCTCCTTATTCTTTTTATCTTACGCGTCATAGGGACGCACGGTAAGCGTTAGCATGACGTATGATAATTGTCTCATTCGTACATTTAATGAATATGTGCAAGTATGAAAAGTGCTTAGGTCAACGACAAATAACGGTCGGTGAGTAATTGATTCAAGTGATCTATAGCATTTAGGTTCCTCTTCCGACATACCCCAAGCATCGGTCACATCTCGTCTCATCCTCACACTTATGCTTCCCAACATCATAATTATCCTTGCGAACAATAATTAAGTTTATAGCTCGCGAACGATGGTCAAACCACCGCTCGACTTCTACCGAGGACCTATGCACTACTAAGCATCTCGGATAACTTTTAAGTTAGATATCAACATTGTTATACATATGTTATAAGGATATGGATCATCAATAATTTAAGGTAGAAATAATGCATCAACATAGGTTCTACCCACAAAACCCAACACTGACTCGCTAACATGCATAACATATATAAAGCAATAATTTATCAATTTAGACATCATACGTATAAGGTAAAATATGCTTCGATGCTTGCCTTGTTGCTCCAACGCTTCGCTCACGAAATTCGGTTCGGTGTCAGCCTCGACCGCGTGAACCATTAGCGCGTCACTCTCTAGACAATTCAAGAATGCATCGAATAAACCAACGAATGATGAAAATATATGCTTATAATGTATGATCGTGAACGACATGAAAGTCACCATGTTTCGAAAACATTTGCAAAGAACGCTTAACAATTAGGGTTATGAAAGGTTTCAACCTCACATAAGACAATCTCAGTTCACAAAGTTTTGTGCAGTTAGTGGTCAGACCAAGAGGATCGAACATAGAGCAATTCGATATTGAGTAAACTTGGCGGTCAGACCAGACCATTGTGTTCATATCGTAGCTATTGGTCAGACCGACCAAGTGGTGATCTGACTCCTAACTCTGGAGTTTTGATTGAAAGCTTGAACCAACCTAGTTTCAACTGGCAGTCAGACCGCTGGGTCCTATTGACGCCATCTCTGTGAGGTCATCGGTGAAGGCTCCACCGATGCCTTCGACCATGAAGGATACCAAAATTCCCTACGAGACCAGGGGAGTGTTTCTAGAGTGGTTTGGACTACATGCATCGAGCCAAACTCGAGAAACCTCATGGTTGAGATCTATAGCTAGGGTTGAGCTTGGTCTAAACAAAACAGAGACCAATAAGAGCTCGGGAACGATGGGAAAAGGGTAGGGGAAGGCTCACCTCGGCTTGGGGAAGGTTTCTATTGGATAAGACAACTCCAGGGAAGCTCCAATTTGCAGATCGGGCTCCAGGGTGGTTGATGGCCTTGAGGTGGGGAATCTTGCTTGTAAACGTCTCCGGTGATGGAGATGAGGGGAAGGAGCTCGGGGAAGGCTTCGGGGAGCTCGGGGAAGGCTTCTCTGTCGATCTCTAGCCGTCGAGGATGTCAACGTCGTCTCTTCCTCTATCTCTCTGTCTCTCTTGGTTTGGGTGAGAAAGAGTGAGTGAGCGTGAAAAGAATCGAGAGAGACGAATGATGTCCGGTCGGTGGGCTTTAAGTTAAAAGCCTCCGCGCTTTGGAGGTCAGACTGCGGGGACTCCCGGTCAGACCGCAGTCATGGTCCTGGTGCTGGAAGCCTGGTTCTTTTCCCGTTTCTGCCTTTTTTCCTTTTCTTCTTCTTTTCCAAAGTCTTTGGGGGTCTATAGGTAGCTTGAGTGTGGACGAAACCTAACTTTTATATTCTTTATCTTCACCTTCGATGAAGTCAGCCTCTAAATTATCTGAATCCACATATAGCAAGAGTTAAGAGACATAAATACATAAAGGTAGATCAAATGATAAGGTTGCACAGTCTTTAGGTTTTGCAGAAAGCTGGTTTTCAATGCATGATTCAATTTGCAAAGACTACCTTAAAATATTTTGAGGGAACACATAAGTTGAGTTTATGGGGTTGTTGGCCCTAAGGGAGATACTTTTATCCTGCCAGTTCTCACGCTTCTTTTACCGGTAGACACACAGTTCGAAATATTCCATGCACATAATCAATACTTTTTGAAAACATGAGTTGTGTCATATGTAAAGAAATTTTTCTTAAACTCCTGCTTGTTGAACGGTTATGAACTTTAACACTGCCATTCATTTTGGCAGGAGGTTTGGTAAAGAATTACTACTTAACTAAAAGGGACAATCGCAAAGAAATTACTATTTTTTTTTATTGTAAGTTTGCCACTAGAAAATTAAAAAATATCATTAAAATTGTTATTCGAGTGACATTCTTGAAAAAAAAAATAAAAAAAATTAAGGAGGTATTTGTAAATGCCACTAACTAAAACCGTATAGTAACAGATGAATTTTCTACCACTTTTTTGTGTAAATATTGAGATCGGGCATGCGAAAGCGAAGTGTGTAAACTTGTCTCGAAAAATAGTTTTATAATATCATAATTTTTAATTACCGGTCAAAGTTGACGCGAGGGAGTGCTATGCAGGGAACATGAATCACAGTGCTTTGTTTTGGGTTCTTTTCAGCTGTATCTTTTACAACAGATGGATTGCCCAGAGTCTCACTCGCAGCCCATCACGATAGCATTGCATATGGAAACGTCTCACCAACCATTCACCAACCAGTGAGACGAGGACACGAACCCAACTCTGGCATGGCTTCGGCCTAACTGCCCTGGAACCAGCTCTGAAGCCTCTGGTGGTTTGATTTCCTTGCTCGCTACGAATAGGCGGAGCCAGGGCCGGCGACCCTGGGTCGCTGCCCGGGCTTCACGGCGGCTCGCCATGCCCGGGCTTCGAAGTTGGGCCAGGTGGTTTGGTAGCTTCACCTCAGGCAAAATCGAAGTTAGGCTAGTCGAAATTTTTGCGAGGCTGTCCTACTTTTCTGGCTTCGCCACTACGCTAACTAGTTACTAGTTGAGTTGATCGAATCGTGACTTTTAGAGGCCGTTTGGATCCGTTGCCCACTCTCCTCGCCTCGGCTCGCTCCCATCGTCGGAGAGCGATTTTTGTTCTCTCATGTTGGCAAGGCGAGCGTAGGCAATGAGGCGTCGGCAAGGTGATCCAAATGCGCCAAAACTTGCCCAGCTTGCCAAAGCAAGCCACAATAAAGATTCCAAACACACCCTTAGTAGCATCATGGATGTTACTAGTTCGGTTGATTTGCCGAATGAGAGGGAAAATGCCGAGACGAAGGTTTATATCTTTGATTAGAGTGGATCTTGTGACTTTATTTTTAGAAACAGTTGTAGATGCACGTATGTACTCACAACACCATAAGAATGCATTTGTATAAAGCCTGCTGAATACCGAAGCTATATAGCTCAAAGATTGATGAAGCCATAATAGATATCTCGTTGTCTTGTGAGTTAATCTAGCAAAAGCTCCTAAAAACTTGAGAAAAGTTGTTTTTTAGAAACATTAGGGTTGCCCCTACTGGTTGGCTATACTGTAGAACAGTGACTTATAAAATGTACCGAGGTTACAAGAGAATTAAGATAAAGACTCTAGCCAGGTTCTAATTTAGGGAATATTGCCTTTCGCTCTATGGACAAGCATGGCAAACTATGCTTACGAAAACTTATTGGAAGGGAAAGTTTCGCGATGTAAGCTGAGAATACCTTAACAGACAACTAGGATAAATACAAAATCTTTTCCTATCGGTAGCAACACATGGCCACATGGGCATTCAACTAGGCATCTGACAAAGAAGGTTCTGTTCATAAGAAAGTCGTTCAGCAAGCTAACATTTCCAAAACAAATGTCAGCAAATATCTGCGTTGCCATCAATGAACTAGCGAGGATCTCTGTCGACAGACGGAACGAAACTCCACAATTCAGCGTAGCAAAGAAGAAGAATTTACTCCAGATAAAAGGCAGAATGTACCAAATTTGGCAGCTCTTGCCAAATTTGTCTGAAGTGTAAGCAGAACTTTTAACATGTACAATGTACAAAGCGAAGAAAAAAAAAGGAACGTTCGGAGAGCAGATCATCATCGATCGATTCGTTAGCAGTCGCCACGCGCGAACGCAACGCAAGCTACAACGCACGGGATCATCGTCGTATCGTAAATTTAATATTATTATCTCGACATTTACGTAAGAAATGGTGACAATTTCCAAGAACATACAATACCAAGAAAATAAAGGAAAATCGGTGATTAATTAATTATCGGCGCCTATGATTGAAGTAGGGAGGCGGCGCCGTCAGCGGTGACCGGTGAGCGATCAGGGGATGGTTTTTCACTTGACGCGGCGGCAGAGGGTGATGCCGTCGCCGACGGGGAGCTGGCAGATCTCGACGCGGTCGTCGGCGGCGAGCGCCTTGTTGAGCTCGAGCACGAAGTCGCGGTAGTAGCGGATGTACTTGCGCATGGGCGCGTCGGCGGGGAGCACGACGGAGCCGTTCCACAGCGTGTTGTCGTAGCCGACGAGGCCGCCCATCTTCACCAGCTTCATCAGACGCTCGTGGTAGTTGAGGTAGTTGTCCTTGTCCGCGTCCACGAACACGAAGTCGAACGACCCGTGGTTCTTCTCCTGCACATATCCAGGTTCAAGATCCGCCGCCATTGTTAGCATCAACTCAGGCCGCCGCCATGGACAAAATCGAGCATGCATTTTGGGAGCGCGTGCGTGCGTACGTCTTCGAGGAGCTGGTCGAGGAGAGGGAGGGCGGGGCCCTCGCGGAAGTCGATCTTGTGAGCGACGCCGGCCTTCTCGATGCAGGGCAGGCCGAGCTCGTAGTTCTCGCGGTTGATGTCCATGGCCAAGATCTGCAGGCCCAAAAAAAATCCTCCTTTTATCAGTGGTCTGCTGCTGCTTCAGGTGGTTAACTTGCCTCCCAGATCTGGGGAGAAACTGACCGTGCCGTCCTCGGGGATGGCGAGAGCAGTGGCGAGGAGGGAGTAGCCGGTGTAGACGCCGATCTCCATGGTCTTCTTGGCGCCGATGAGCTTGAGCAGCATGTTCAGGAACTGGCCCTCGTCCGCAGACGTCGTCATCAGGTTCCTGCAGCCCCCAAGAACATCATCAGCGATCTTCCGGATCAGATCAAGGCAGATTTAATTCACATAGAACGATGAGATCAAGAAACGGGCTGCGACATCGATGCGTACCAGGGATGCTTGGCGGTGACCTCACGGAGCTCCTTCATGCTCTCCGGTTCCCGCGGGTACACGCTGGTCTCCAGGATGTACTGCGCGCCCGATTCCCAATTCCGATTCAGATCAACGATGACCCAGAGAAAAAGAATTCTAACAATGGAGACACAGATCTAGACTGGTACGCACCTGGTAGAGGTCGTCGCTCTTGAGCAGGCTCTTGTGGCCGACCTCGGAGTGGCGCGTCTTCTGCTCGCCGCCGCCGTTGGTCTGCTGCTGCTCCTGCGCCGGCTGCGCCTTCGCCTCGGCTGCCGTGGTGGCCATTGCAGACAACGGTGGGAGGAACTAGCCGAGGAGATCTGGGCGCTACGCGTTGCTGCTCGATTGACCCTGCCTGCCGGGACGAGACTCGCGGGGCCGTTTATATATAACGCGCTGCCGCCGCCGCCTCGATTAGGCGAGGCATGTGAGCCAGGTAGGCAAAGACACGGCCGGTACTCACTGCTGGAAAAGTCAGTGGAAGAGGAGGAGGACGACGACGTGGTGGTGAAGCAGAGTCGTGCGACGGGGTGGGAGCCGGCGCGTCAGCGGGAGGAACCGGTTGGTGAGGTGGGGTCGTTTCCTGGCCGCGACGTGGGCGATCGGAAGGCGGGGGTGGGTGGTGGGCTGGCTGCGTCTGGGCAGTGGACTTTGGCAGCCTCCCCGGCGGTTGGCATCTGGCTCCGGGGTCGGTGCGCCCCGGTGCTGCGTGGGCCGCGTCCATGGGGCGAGTGCCGGCCGGTTTGGGGGTTCGGGTGCCTATCGAATGGGGAGAGGCGAGCGGGGAGGGTTGGTGGGAAAGGGACGGGGCTGACTTGGCTGGCTTCCTCGGCTACACTGCACGGAACGGTCGTCGTGGGGAGAGGGAGGGGTGGGACCCGCCGGAAAGCCCTCAGTTGGTACCCGCCGCGGGGCCTGTGCGCCCACCCACCAACCTTTCTTTTCGTGAATCAGAGATACTTTCTGGTCATAATCTGGTGTAGAAACGGAGTGCCAGTGCGGGTCACAATCATATCGTTGCAGTTGCACCGTCTAATGCTGGCTAACTGGGTCTGGCACGGATACGCCTCGGTTAGAGCATGACCTATTAGGCTTTGATAAATAACCGGGTGGTGCTCAGGCCGGGTTAGAATCGGCTAACTTGTTTGATGGACCGGGCTAGCACAGGCACATCTCGATACGGCTCAGCTAGAGCACGACCTATCAAACCTGGATAAATAATTGGGTCATGTTAGGCTGATAGTCTGCCTGCCTGTATGATATTATCTCCCAAGACGATGTAGGCCAAATACTCCTTCTGCCGCCCATGCCACTGGCTTCTACACATGATATATCCATGGACATGCTGCTGCTTGCACATGCAAAACGGGCTGAGCCGTTCTCTGGCCGTGCAACGGCTTTGGCTTAGGCACGGCTCGCCTTATCGTGCCATGCTGGTCCAGTCCATTCTCCGTCGTATCGTGCCGTACCATACTTAGGCCAAACCAAAATCCCGATGCCTCATGGCAGCCCATTTAACCCGACCCACTTGACGAGAACTTAGCACCGGCTAACAAAAGCCTCCGTTTGGCAGGCTCCAGCTCGTAGCTGCACGTTAGAATTTGAGTTCGGCTAAAATAAATTGATTTGTCCTGGTGAACTGATCTGTGTTCTGCGACAAAATCTAGCTTCCTTTGGAGCTAGCAGAAGATATATCTGCCATCCAATATGACACGGCAACTATATATCCCTCTGGCTATGGTCAGTGGAACGTTGACTTCATCTTCGCCAAATGGTCTCCACTCCTTTTTCCTATCCTCTTGGTACGCAGAACGGCTTCGAGGTTCATGGCCGTTGAGCAGTTACTGACATCAGGGGGAACGGTGACCGGTGGCGCACGACAAACGCGCTGCTGCGGCGTAGCGGGCCGTGTCCGTCGGCGAGGAGCTAACGTTGGAGGCGGGCTCCTGTCCGATCTATAGGTTGGCCTACCTGTAGCTTGGGCATAGGCCGGTCCAAGAGGCCCACCACGCAGAGGACGAGGCCCAAATACGGCCCAGCATGCGGGAATAAGTCAGCCCATGTTCTTTTTTTCTTTTCTTTTTCCTGTAATACTTGTGGTTAATTTATTATGTTTATCATTCTGTTCATTTCAGCAATTTGAAACAATTAAATACATGTATTGAAACCTAACTCAAAAAATTTAACATACATGCACGATACACTTTTCTACTAATCTAACCATGTACCGCATTTAAATCTAATATGCCCTAGCAACGTTAACGACGCTGAGGGGCAAGGAGGCCAACCAGAAGCCACCTCAGATGTCGTGCAACGTCCAACGAGAACTTGCATGTGAGAGGTCATCCTCAGGATCTTCTGGGCAATCTGTAAGAGGGTAGCACGACATGACGTATATAAGGGAAAAGTTGTCGCCCTTCTAATTGCCCTCCCCCTCGCACGCAGACGCGCCTGTTGCCTGTTGGAAGGGTGTTATTGCCCTTCTAACGGACGACAGACGTTTATATATGTAATTTTTTTCGAATAGACATCTAATTTTGCTAAATTTAAATATTAATGTCGATGCAAAGAATATAGGGGTCCTCCACCGGGATGGCCCGCAACGGTCAGTTTTGACAGTATCCACTTTTGTTCTTTGGCCCATGACCCCCACGCGACCAGTCGACACCAGCGCGACCACAGCCATGACCTTCGTAGGATTCCCCGCGACCAGCCCTTACTGGTCGTGGGGCATGTACTCGTCTAAGCCAGCCAAATCTCATTTAATGCCGCTACTCATGCCGTTTTACTTTCCCAGACAGTTCACTCCGGCTGAGGCGGCATGGCCGACGCAGAGTTACTGTATCCCGTCTTGCAAACATTAATTGTTGCGGGACGGGCTCACAGACGTGACAAGGGGCACGACAGGCGCGCGTGGGAAACTTGCGACAGGACAGGGCAGGCCGGGCGCGACAAACGGGGGTACGACCGATGGACGGGACGAGCGCTGCAGGGGCTCAGGGCAGGCACAACGCATGTATACTTGTAATGATTATTTATATTGATTTTCTAGGCAGATATGGGTCTTTTTGTTGGGCCCACCTGTAAAACTTCTACCCCTTTGGAATATAAAAGGGGATATCTTCTGTAAACAAGGAGGGTGGAGAAGAATATACAGGATGTAGGGCTATTACCCAACTGGAGGTCTGAACCTAGATAACTCTAGTGTTCTTGAGCAATAAACACACACACACATTCCACAGGCACACCTGGAACACCGATCACGCACCCACTATCCAGCATACCCCGGAATCATTGTCAGGGATTTACCCCTCAACATTTGGCGCGCCATGTAGGGGGCGCGTTTTCGAGTTCTGGTAAGTGTAGTTAATTTCTTTTGGGCTATCCATGTTCGAATCCCTGACGACCGACGAGTCCCGCTCAGAGGATCCGAGTCGCTGTGATGTGTTCTTCATGGGATACGACCCAGACAAACCCGATTTGTTACAGAATCAGGACATTGGATCAGGATCCGAAGGTCTCAGGGTTTGACGAAGAGCAGCAGAGGCATCCATGTTCCCGGCGCCGACGGGGCTCACGAACCACAAGTCCCGAGGGAACCAGCCTCATCAACAACATCATAACCTGGAGGAGCACTCACCGCGTCGGGACGGTCAACACCCAACCCTGTGGCGCAAACCAAAACCATCGGCCAGGTATGATCCGATCAGGTAAAAGAGTACCCAGAAACTAATCGGGTGTGTTGTTTCTTCGAGCAGGTTCAACCCGAGGACGAACAGAGGGGTCCACACTTTGCCCTTCTGATATAGGTAACAACCACTTCTTATTGGGTACCAAGACATTAGAAAGGTAACCCTCTCCTCCCCCGGTACTGACCACCCATCTATAGGAAGGGGGAATCTTTATCCTACTTTGTAGGATTTCAAGGCGCCACGGGTGCAGTACTGGTCCCTAAGCGAGGCACGCTTCCACCAACCAAGAACGAATGAGCACATGATCCTGCATCGTCAGGTACATGGTTCAATTATATTTTTCCAATTAGTAATAGCATTACGGAGTATGAGGGCTTCTTATCTGGAACGCGAGCAGCACTCGCACAGAGGGAGTAACACCTATTAGTGATGAGGGACTCGCTACTGGGTGCGACCCTAGTGCCAAAGGGTTTTCTAGTGCTCAGACTAGACAATGATGACATACCACTCCGAAATAAGAAAGCTAGAGTGACACGCCATTGACCAGGAAGTCACGTATGTCCATCGCAATGACTACTTCCTTGGCAATTGGGTTGGTCCATCTGGCCTCTTCTTGCGAACCTCGGAGTCTTTGGGAAAAAGATTTACACGACCACCCACCGCGGTCTCGGACCAACGTGGAAGGGATGCTCCACTGGGAAACGGAACACCAAAGGCAACACCTTTGAAGGCAACGCCTCCCTTAGTGTGGACATTATGTGGTCGCCCTGCTCGATTCGGGTACGATCCGGATGGATCAGATCTTGGACTGCCTTCAGAATCAAGCAGCCCCTGACGACGATGTGTCAGCGGAAAGGGTCACGCGGGCAGACCGCGAGAATCCTCCTTGTTAGAGGGATGCCTCTACCACTAAGGTTGCAACGACTCTTTACTGAAATACATCGCTCAGGATAGGGGGAGCACAGCGTTCCCTAACATCCTCAGAGGCATACCCTCCAGGATGCTTGTATTCAGGTGAAATGGTGCGAGTCATGCTAGTACCACGACCGAAATGCCAACATACCAGCCCAGACACTACAAACCATACCACTCTCTCGGTCTTTCACTGTCTGGGGGTTCGACATCGTGGGACCGTTCCCTAAAGCGCCAGACGGTTTTAAATTCCTATGCGTGGCAGTCGACAAGTCCACGAAGTGGATCGAACCCGAGCCCGTTAGGGAGATCACCGCCACAACAGCGATTAAGGTCCATATGAGCGCTGGTAGTGCGGCTTGACAGTCTAAGTCACATAAATACGGACAACGGAACTAGATTCTCCAGTTGGGAATCGCACGCTGGTCGCCTCGAACAGCCAGCCATCTGGGCCTGACCAAGTGGCCGGGTGAGGACGAAGATAAAAACTCGAGCGAAGAGTTCCGCGAACATGCTCTAAGGCTTGAGCAGCCTGGTCCCAACAAGGTCTTAAGCGCTGCCACGACCATTAGGCGCGGGAAGGGCACTGGTCATGGTGACCTCGACCTGGGTTCAGTCCAAGGCCGGGCAGGTTGTAATAGGCTCCTCTCAGGGAGGGAGGGGTGCTCCAAAGTGACATGTAGTTCCCCGGCCTAACGGGGTCAGATTAGCCAGGGTGGTCGATCGCAAATTACACAACCCGCGAAACGCCGATCCTATGTATGAGGCTGCTTGGCAACGAGCGTGTTTTTCTATTTTGCAGGACCTTCCAGACGAGCGTGGACATGACTTGTAAGTGTTTCAAATCCAAGAAACCAAGCTTTCTGTGTTGCAGGACTTCACAGACAAACGCGAACTCCCACCAAATTGTAAGCATTTCCGTTCTAAGAACTTGATCGCCTGGTCGGTAGTTTCTTCCGCCGACCTGGCAGTCGGGGGCTAAAACTATTAGGATATTTGATTTATATTCTTGCAGCCAGATCTGTTTAGCCAACTCGCTCATGTTGATGGGACGAGATCCAAAAATTGACCGCTCGCAAGCAGCTAGGGGGATGACACCCGAGGATTAACGACCACAATGCCACAAGCCTTAGCTCGGGTCAAGCGCTGGTCGCCACCAAAAGGCTTGTCGGGCTAAAGGTCATCCTTAGTGCCAGAACCTAGGTAGCGAGCAGGTCGACGCGATCCTCCCTAGGCATTACGAGCACTCCGAGGCTGCTCGCTGCCCAAGCACAGAAAAAATCCATATAAAGACAAGCATCCTTCATTACAAAGCGACCACTCGAATGAGACCTAGGGATTGGCTCTAGACGACTCTGGGATAATACTCCTAGGACCCAAAGATACCCCTAAGTGGGTCGAATCGGACGGTCCAAAGGCAGGAACAAACGGCATACAAAAATGAGTCGGCACATGCGCCGAGCTCCTCCGTGGTCATCCGAGTGCCTTCAAAACCAGCACCAACTACCAGCAAGAGGTCCAGGTCAGGGAAGTGGTCGCGGATGCAAGCGAGGGCAAGGCAAGCGCTGGAGACCCGACCTCAAAAAGGTGGTCGCCGACGACCTCATGAATCCTCTGCTCGAGGCCACCTGCCTCCTCGGAGGCCGCCAGAAACCACTCAATGTGACCGGTCACGGTGTTCCCAGGTGTCGGATGAACCTGAACACCGGAGGACCGAAGAAGGAGTCGAAGGGGGTAAAGGCCTGGCTAAGATGATCGTAGAATGTCACTCGCCGCTCATCGCTCTCCTTGATCATCTGCTCTAGGTCTTTCTACACTGTCGACAGATCCTCCCGACAACGACGAATGCGGTCGTAGAATTCCTCTCTCCGTATGACGCTTTCCCTGGTCACCCGCTCTAGATCCCTCTGCACCGTGAGTAGCTCCTCCCGGCAGGTTGATTAAGAAACATGTCGTAAGCCACACAGGAGTCAGCTGGTCGAGTCTTGCATGAGTAACCTGGGATCAGCACGTGGCTCAAGTGGTCAGAATAACAAACCTTGATGGTCGCTCGGCGTACTCGCTCGCTCGACCACAAGCCCCAGCTCGCGTTCGGCTGCCGCCTCCAAAATACGCCGGTCGGCAGGATCATCGGAGGATTGATCGGGGGTTCTGCGAGGGCTTAGGGGCTAGTCGGCGTAGGTGGGGCTCGGTAGAGGCGGATGGTTCGGACACTCTAGAAACTCTATGACCATAACGACACAAACTCATCAGAGAACAAAAAGCGGGAGGCTCCATTTGAATATATTACAAAACAAAAGTTACAATCAAATTTTTTACTCCTCGGTGGCCTCCACCCGGAAGACAGAAGTCACGCAGTCCACCGCTCCTTGACACTCTCACTGCAGCCTCTCCTCAGCTTCAGGTCCGATGACCACGACTCCCTCCCAGACAAGGTCCAGGTTGAAGTTGTGGTCGTGACTATGGTAGCACTAGAAAATGTACTTCGATGCTGCAAAATATTATGCCGATCTCCATCTACATCTCCATCACTGTAGCATTTTTTTTTTTGCCGATCGTCCCATGCGGCAAACAGCTCCAGCAGCTCCTCTTTCGTGCTGCTACCGTGACGGGGGAGGTGAGAGGTATCTTAAATTTAAGGTATTCTCTCCTTCCCTTATTACTGTTCATAGAGACTGATAGGTGAATTTGAAAGGAAGAGAAGAGTCACGTAAGGTAGGAAATAAAATAGCTGTTGGAGATAGAAATAATAATAAATGCTGTAACAATATTATAGAGAATAAATTTTTAAAATATTCGTTGAAAATGCCTAAAGTCGAGTTGACTCCTTAAAAAAATGAAGTCGCGTCTTTGCTTGTTGGCTTCTTTAAATCCAAGCAATGGTCCGCGACAGAAAGTGACCGTGACTTAACTCAATACAGATTAAACAAGCTCCTACAGCATAAAACAGCAACTACGCTGACAGAGTTCCTGCCCGTTCGTTCAAAACTAAAGAAAATAGAACAGCAACGACGGCGACTGTCTTTATCTGCTAAAAATTTCGGTATCGCTGTCCTGGACGGACGGGTTCAGTGATTGGCCGTGTAGTCCCTGTCTTAGCTCGTGCTGCAGTAGATGCTATAGCAATAGAAACCACGTAAAAGTCCACACGACCACACGTCAATTATTGGCTCTGGCTCTGGACAGGTGATATATATGACTCCAGCTACGCACTGGTTTCTTGTGAATGATAGCCAAGAAGCCATGGCCATGAGAGAAATCTACATCTCCACAGGACTGATCTCCTTCCTTCTCATGTCCTCCGCTGCTCTTGCAAGCGACCAAAGCTACCTTGCTAGAGGCTCTACCATCTCCACCCAGGATGACACCACCACTATCCTAGTGTCGCCCAATGGCGCCTTCTCCTGCGGCTTCTACAAGGTGGCGACTAACGCCTTCACCTTCTCCATCTGGTTCTCCAGGTCGTCCGGCAAGACCGTTGCCTGGACGGCCAACCGCGACGCCCCGGTGAACGGCAAGGGCTCCAAGCTCACCTTCCGGAAGGACGGGAACGGGAGCTTGGCCCTTCTTGACTACGATGGCACAACAGTATGGAGCACCAACACAACTGCGAGTCGCGCCAACCGTGCAATGCTCCTCGACACTGGCGACCTTGTCGTCATGGATCCAGATGGTCATCACCTCTGGAGGAGCTTCGACTCACCAACCGACACGCTTCTGCCATTGCAACCGATGACTCGGAACACTAAGCTGGTATCTGCGTCTGCTATGGGTTTGCTCTATTCAGGTTCCTACACCTTTTACTTTAACAGGGCCCATGTTTTGAGTCTTATCTACAATGGCCCTCAGGTTAGTAGCGTATATTGGCCTAATACTTACGACGAATCATGGGGGGGAAATATGACTACTTATAACAGCAGCCAATATGGGATTCTTGACCAGAAGGGACAATTTGTGGCTAGTGACAATCTTCATTTTGAAGCGTCTGATCTTGATCAGGAGGTCATGAGGAGGCTGACTCTGGACTATGACGGCAACCTTAGGCTGTATAGCCTAGACGCTACCAGTGGCAACTGGTCCGTCTCTTGGATGGCGTTCTCTCGACTCTGTCAAATACATGGAGTGTGCGGCATTAATAGCCTCTGCACATACAGACCGGAGCCATGTTCTTGCCTTGAAGGCTATGAGATAGTTGAACCAAGCGACTGGAGCAAAGGGTGCAGGCCCAACATAAAAAGCACAGCCAACCAAGATTTTGCATTTAGGAAGCTGCCAGGACCAGATTTATGGGGTTACGACGTCGACTATGCCGAACAGGTGCCATTGTGGAAGTGCAGAGAAATGTGCCTGGGCAATGACAACTGCCATGCTTTTGGTTACTTGAATGGATCAGGCCAATGTCATCTGAAGGCCTTGCTCATCAGTGGCAAGAATATCAGAGGACCATATATTGATATCTATCTGAAAATACCCACGGTGGTGTTAACTTCACAGGAATCACCTTCTAGAATAAAACATGCTTGCAAAGTCACTGAAATAGAGGCGCCTTCACCGACAACGTTCAAGTTTGGCTACTTCCTATCTTCTGCATTGACCCTGCTTGTCATTGAAGTCACGTTAATCCTAGTAGGGTGTTGGATTGTACACAAATGGGAGAGAAGACCAGAGATTACAGACGAAGGCTACACGATAATTTCCAGCCAGTTCCGAAGGTTCAGCTACAAAGAGTTACAGAAGGCGACCAAGTGTTTCCAGGAAGAGCTAGGAAGTGGCGGATCAGGAGCGGTTTACAAGGGAGTCCTTGATGATGAAAGGAAGGTCGCAGTGAAGAAGCTAAAAGATGTGATTCAGGGAGAGCAAGAGTTCAGGTCTGAACTTAGTGTCATCGGAAGAATTTATCATATGAATTTGGTGAGAATTTGGGGGTTTTGTGCTGAGAAGGCCCACCGTCTCGTGGTTTCTGAGTTTGTTGAGAATGGTTCTCTAGACAGAGTTCTGTTTGAGAATCAGAACTTATCTCCTGTGCTGCAATGGAGCCAAAGGTACAATATTGCACTTGGGGTAGCAAAAGGACTGGCCTATCTCCACCATGAATGTCTTGAATGGATCGTGCACTGCGATATCAAACCAGAGAACATATTGTTAGATGAAAACTTCGAGCCCAAGATTGCGGATTTTGGATTGGTGAAACTATTAGGTCGAGGAGCAGGAGCACAAATGTTGTCAAGAGTGCATGGGACTAGAGGGTACATTGCACCAGAATGGGCTCTAAACCTTCCAATCACTGGCAAGGCTGATGTTTACAGCTATGGAGTAGTGCTTCTTGAGTTAGTAACGGGGATGCGGGTTTCCACCCAGGTGGTTGTGGGTGACGGGGAGGTGGAAATGGCTGTTAGATGCTCTGCTGAGATTCTTAAAGAGCAAATGGCAAGCAAAGATCGGTCATGGCTCCTGGAGTTTGTCGATTGCAGATTGGGTGGAGATTTTGACTATTCACAAGCAGCTATGATGGTGAAGATAGCAGTGTCATGTGTAGAAGAGGAGAGGAGAAGACGACCAAGCATGAGCCATGTCGTTGAAGCTCTACTTTCACTGGTAGAATAATGTCTAGTGCTATTGTTCTAGCTAGCTGATGTGCCTACTATGAGAGAATAATGATGTGCTGTTGCCCAGAAATGCTACTGGGAGCCTTATGCCAATCTTATGTAAGATGCCTAGATAATTATCTTATGTAATGAACTAGAGAACTATCTTTGTAATAAATCTAGATTACTGTTTGAAGATCCAATATTCTTAATATGAGTATTATTTCACTTGGTTTAATTGTTTAGATACTTTGGTCTGCATACACTTCCACTGTACCTTTACAAATTCTGTGATCCTAGCAAAATAGATGATTGCATATAGTTATACTGAAAAATAATGCAAAAATATTTACAGTCGACTCTAGCAAGATGCGTCAAGTGATAGTATTTCTTTCTACTTGTTTCACTGGGTAAGCAACAAACTAAAGAACCCAATGGAATAAAAATATCCAGCGCTACACAAATATATGAGAGGTCACGAATGTATCACTGCACCAGTAAATGCCAGTATACAATAAACTTGAAGTAGCAAAAGTTGGCCCCTGCTCCATCTAAGACAAAATGCAGCAATGAGGTGACAAGGAATGAGTTAAGGCATCACAATTCACACCATGATCAGCGTTGTCGGGTTACTTCAGTAATGCCGTCCTTGACAGGTTGCCTTGAGGCACTGGCCAAGTCCAGATCCTGGCCATAAGGCCACAACTATAGCACTGGTCAGTCTATGTCCAAGGCACATGCTATATACCGAACATCATATGGCATTATAGCTAGGCGGCTAGCAATGGAAACAAGGTTCTGGTTTTTGCTTATTGGCTACTTGCTCGATGCATTGAAGGTTATGCGAGGAAGCAATGGTCCGCGACACTTAAATGCAGGGAATTAATTTGATACACTGTAAAATCTACAGTATACACTATACAGCACCAGGAATTCTTTTGTTAGGAAAGCACATCAGAAAGACGAAGTAGATTGAAGAACAAGAGACAGATTTTTTGCATGCAAAACCCTTGGGGAAAAAACCACAAGCACGCTACAGCGATGGTCACTGTATAAAAGGAGAATTGCAAAACAGGCGATTTTGCAAATAATGTGCGGCTACAGAGGTATAGAAGGGGTACAGAAACAAATTAGAGTCGAATACAGAAACAAGTTTGAAAGACGCGCAGATCCATCACCATCAACAGAATTCGGATCACATAGTCAACTGTTTTTGGCCTCACAGTCTTCAGTGGGTTAAAGGATTGACCGATTAGTCCCTTTACTAGCTACTAGTACAGTAGTACTCACTTACATGCTACAGAAATTCAGAAATTTTGAAGCAAACAGAAAGTCAAAAATAGAGGGCACCTGAAGCCGCCAAGGCATCTTTTGGCTCTTGATGCACACATCTGCTATAAATGACTCTCGCCCACATTAGTTTCCTTCTTCATGCTTGCCAAGTAGCTATGGCCATGAGAGACATCTTCTTTCTCACCAGATTCATGTCCTTCCTTTTCATGTCCTCCATTGCTCTTGCAAACGATCAAAGGTACCTTGCTAGAGGCTCCACCATCTCCACCCAGGATGACACCACCACCATCCTAGTGTCTCCCAATGGCGCCTTCTCATGTGGCTTCTACAAGGTGGCTACCAACGCCTTCACCTTTTCCATCTGGTTCTCCTGGTCATCTGGCAAGACCGTTGCCTGGACGGCTAACCGCGATGCTCCGGTCAACGGTAAGGGCTCCAGGCTCATCTTCCGGTTGAATAGGGGGTTGGCCCTTCTTGACTACGATGGCACAGAAGTGTGGAGCACTAACTCAACTGCATCTCGCACCAACCGTGCAATGCTTCTCGACAGCGGCAACCTTGTCATCATGAATCCAGAGGGTCATCACCTCTGCTCTGCCATTGCGACACGCTTCTGTCATTGCGACCGATGACTCAGAATACTAAATTGGTATCTGCTTCTGCCACGGGTTTGCTGTATTCAGGCTTCTATGCCTTCTATTTTGGCAGTAACAATATACTAACTCCTATTTACAATGGTCCTGAGATTAGTAGCATATATTGGCCTGATCCATACTTCATGCCGTGGGATAATGGTAGGACTACTTATAACAGTAGCCGATACGGGGTTCTTGACCAGACAGGCCATTTTGTGGCTAGTGACCAACTTGAATTTGAAGCTTCTGATCTTGGTGATGAGATTATGAGGAGGTTAACTCTTGACTACGACGGTAACCTTAGGTTGTATAGCCTAAACACAACCAGTGGCAATTGGGCGGTCTCTTGGATGGCACTCCCTCGACTCTGCAATATACATGGATTGTGCGGAGCAAACAGCTTGTGCAGATACAGACCGGAGCTAGAGTCATGTTCTTGCCTTGAAGGCTTTGAGATGATTGAACCAAATGACTGGAGCAAAGGGTGCAGGCGCAAGACTAATACCGCGGCCAACCATGACTATTCATTTAGGAAGCTTCCTGCAATGCACTTATGGGGGTATGACTTAAACTACTAAGAATTGGTGCCATTGTGGATCTGCAGGAAGATGTGCTTGGACAATGCTGACTGCCAAGCTTTTGGTTACCGGAAGGGAACAGGTTAATGTTATCCTAAGGTCTTGCTTCTCAATGGCAGAAACTTCCCAGATCCTTACAATGATATCTATCTGAAAGTTCCCAAGGCAGCATTGCAAGAATTGGCTGCTGGACTAACCCATCCTCGCAGAATTACTGAAAAAGAAGTCAATCCCTCATCACGAATGCTTGAGTATGGTGCTTCCAGGTTCAAGTTTGGCTACTTCCTATCTTCTGCATTGACATTGCTCGTCATTGAAGTGACTTCAATCATAGTCGGGTGTTGGATTGTTTACAAATGGGAGAGAAGACTAGAGATTATGGACGAAGGCTACATGATCATTTCCAGCCAGTTCCGAAGGTTCAGCTACAATGAGTTACATAAGGCAACCAAGTGTTTCCAGGAAGAGCTCGGAAGTGGCGCGTCTGGAGAGGTTTACAAGGGAGTCCTCGATGATGAAAGGACTAAATGATGTAGTCCAAGGAGACCAAGAGTTCAGGTCTGAGCTTAGCGTCATTGGAAGAATTTATCATATGAATCTGGTGAGAGTTTGGGGTTTTTGTGCTGAGCAGACTCACAAGCTCTTGGTTTCTGAATTTGTTGAGAATGGTTCATTAGACAGACTTCTTTTCAATTGTCATAACTTAACTTCTGTGCTGCAATGGAGCCAAAGGTACAATATTGCACTTGGGGTAGCAAAAGGACTGGCCTATCTCCACCATGAATGGATCGTGCATTGTGATGTCGAACCAGAGAACATATTGTTAGATAAAGACTTTGAACCATAAATTGCAGATTTTGGATTGGTGAAACTACTAAGTCGAGGAGCAGGAGTACAAATGTTGTCAAGAGTGCATGGGACTAGAGGGTACATTGCACCAGAGTGGGCTCTAAATCTTCCGATCACCGGCAAGGCCGATGTTTACAGCTATGGTGTAGTGCTCCTCAAGTTAGTGAAAGGGGTTCGGGTTTCCAGTTGGGTGGTTAAGTGCGAGGGGGAGGTGGAAATGTCTGTTCGATGCTCTGCTGAGATTCTCAAAGAGACTGGATGGAGAATTCAACTACTTACAAGCAGCCATGATGTTAAAGATAGTAGTGTCATGCGTGGAAGAGGAGAGGAGCAGAAGACCTAGCATGAACCATGTCCTTGAAACTCTGGTTTCACTAGTGGAATAATGTCGAGTAATGTAATTCCTTTTTTTTTTCTAGCTGGCTGATGTGCCCTTTCACTAACTCGAGAGGCACTACACCATAGCACCACAGAATGGTTACTGGGACTGGGAGCGTTGTCCCTATCTTGTGTAAGTCTAAAGAACTGTATGAAGATATAATCTCCTTAACAAGGAGTAATAGTATTTCCTTCAGACAAATATGGATAATTTGTTCTGCATAAAATGCATCCACTTGCACTGTATATTTACATTATTTGATGAAGAAATGCCTAGAGATGGATATCAACAGACTAGATGAGTGCATATAAAATGTTAAATCTGCTGCAAACAAGTCAACACTAGTAAGGTGTGTCAAGTGATAGTCTAATTTCTTTTCTGTTTTATTGAGCAAGCAACAAAGTGGAGTGAAAAAGCCAATGAAATCAAAATATTCACCACTATACAGAATATATTATTAAAAGAATCAGGAATGAGAGACATTGTATAACAATCACCATTGCTAATCAGGCACTCGCAGGTCCCTCATTGTTGCTGCCAATGCTCTCCGCAACGCCAATGCACGCCCATCAACCTCGAATCCTTCTGCTCCAGCACCAGAGTCATCTCCCTGGCTCTGCATTCCCCCCAAATCACTCTCTGCCTCCTCCTCTTCCGGTGCCAATGCAGAGTAATCCTCCCTTGTCAGCAACACGTTGTGAAGCATGGCGCACGTCCCAATGCACGCCACAGCTGCACGAGGGCTCTCCTCCTCGCGGAGCCGCGCGATGGCCCCCCACCCCATAAGGCTCCGGACAGCGCGTCTCACCGGGCGGCACATTGCCTTGTGCGCAGCGTTGAACTCCGCCTCCGGGGAACCAGGCACCACGGGCCCCGGGAACGGCACCATGAGCCAGGGCAGCAGCGAGTACCCGCCCCCATCCCCAACCAAGTACTGCGTGGAGTCAAGCACCCTCCCCTGCTCGACCTCCTGGTAGAAAGACGACAGCCTGAGCACCTCGAGGTCGGTGCGGTTGCCGCGGAAGCCGGCGGCGAGGGAGAGGACACGGGAGGAGGTGCCCACCACGAGCT
Source organism: Phragmites australis (assembly GCF_958298935.1). Taxonomy (NCBI): domain Eukaryota; kingdom Viridiplantae; phylum Streptophyta; class Magnoliopsida; order Poales; family Poaceae; genus Phragmites; species Phragmites australis. The sequence goes on along the minus strand of NC_084928.1, from coordinate 3,461,822 downwards.
GCGCGGCGAGCGGGCCAGTCGGGCCGGAGAAGCGCACGCAGCCGAGAGCGCCGCGGCAGGAGGGGAGCGAGGCGGCGGACGAGGAGGAGGACGAGGTACAGCTCGGCTCGGAGGGGAAGGCGAGCCAGAAGCGGAAGTTGGCGAGGAGCACGCGGCGGAGGCGGCAGGAGGCGGCGCGCGGGGCCGAGGGAGGGACGCGGAAGAGCGCCGCGAGCGCCGGGTAGGGCAGGCCCGACGCGAGGCGCGCGAGCGCGAGCGCAAGGATCACCGCGGACGGGAGGGAGGGGTGGGAGAGGAGCGGGTCGAGGAGGCCCGAGAGAAAGTGGAAGGTGGGCGCCGAGACGCGGAACGCAAGCGGGAAGTGGTCCGGGCTCGTCGGCGGCAGCGGCAGCGGCGGTGGCTGCTCCAGGGGCGGGGCCGGCGGGTTGGGGTCGTCCGTGTCGGCGTCGGGGCCAGCGTCGGAGTCGTCACGCCGCCTGCGCTTGCGCGCGCGGGCGGCGGCCGAGGCGGGGTTGAGGACGAGGACGAGGAGCGCGGCGGCGGCGGCGGAGTGGGTGGTGAGGAGGGGCGGGGGCGTCATGGATAGGCGCGGGTGCGGCTGGAGCGCATGGTGGTGGTGGTGGTAGTGGTGCGGTGGTTGAGCCGTCGGTGTTGCGGAATACGGGAGGATTTCGTTTGGAGCGGAGGCGATCGCAACGACGCGACATCATCGATGATGCCGCTTCCGCTTCCGTGCACGGTCGCCTTCGGCCGTTTGCGCCGGTTTGATTTGACGAAAAATTGATCGATTTCCGTAGAAATCTTGCGAACTTTTCCAAGTTTCAAAGATAGCCTCCGAGCCCGTTTGGATCGGAGAGTTTCTTAGTAAGAAATCCTTGCCTTTTACATGGAATATAGATTGCTCAAATCTCATGTCTCGTTCAGATCCAGCTCAACGGGCAGTTCAAAACGAAAATCTGAATTGTACAACAGACTACATTCTGAACCACATCAAAATATTCGAGTCAACTCATGCTGTCCTTTCGGAAAAATATTACGATATTCGACAAACGAAAGCATTAGGCTTTTCCAGTCTCAGAATCCTTTCCATAAACTACATTCTGAACTTCTGATCTAGAGCAATTTTGATAGTGGTTGCCTCGTATAAAGGGGGGCAGCTCCTTGCACGCAGTATGGCTTACGCTGCTGGTTGAAAAACATATCGTAGCGCATTGCAGCCTCATTTACCTTCTAGATCTTCCATAGACCGTGAAATGTGCAACGGACAAGGATTACATGGTTTTCTAGTGTAAGTATTGCCCTGCTAAGTGAAGCATTCAGGTCGCTTCAAAAATAAAAGTTACTGTTGTGGTAACGGAGGTGAATAATTTGGAAAGCCTGCCTGTCAGCTAGGTTACTGAACTATGTCATCCTGCCTTCCGGACCTGACTTCAGTTTCCTCAGTAGTCAGTCACCACTTCCTAAGCTGCCAAAGATGGAAACGAAAGAAATGTCAGCTAATATCTTCAGGGCTTCTTTGAGAGTAGCAGAACATACTAAAAACATATCAGTTTAGATCAGGAAGCAAGTAGTTGCTTCGTCCTTTTTTTATCAAACTTAGCAATCGTAGCAGGCAGATCCATGGAAATAATTGTTGAGAAATCCTATATAATACTACTTACTTTATTGAGCTAGAGTGGTTATTAGTTCAGCTGCCTGAAGGAATATGCTTTTCCAGTCTATGCTGGAGGCCATGGAACAAATTCAATTCATAATTGCAAAGTGCAAGGAACTCATGTCGATCTACTCCATTTCTAAACGTCACGTAAATTTCATTCTTGACTACAATATATTTTTACAGGAAACCGAGTACTAAGACCTCAAGTATCAACAGTTTTCACAGTTGAATAAAATCCGCGCATTGTCTTCTACTCTTCTTAAATAGCATGCATGCCAACAAACAAGACAAGTCCACTCCGCATCGCCGTGCCACCGCAGTGCGGCCCTCGTCGGCCGCCCCCTCGTCTCGCGGCCCGTTGCCGCACGCCTCCTCCGCATCGCGCAGTCGCCGGCCCGATGCCGGTCAGCCGCCACCGCGCTAGCCAGCGCACGCGCGCGGCTCGGAGCCGCCGCCATCATCGCCCTCCTTCCCACCTGCACGCGCTCCTTTGCTGTCGCCGCTGGCCAAGTACTGCTCTGCTGTACCAGTACGACTCGGTTTGCTTGCTGCTTGCCAACCCAACTTGAAACTCTATAATGAGATCAACGGAACCAATCAACGCATGCGATTCCAGCAGCCTTTCCTGCACTTGCAGCGTCCGATTCCGGCTCGAGTCCGCGTGACACTGGCGATAAATTTCCAGGGGCGTCTCCCCTTGGCCTCCCAACACCGCCGCCTCCATCTCGACCTTTTCCTCTCGCCGCGCTTGGAACATCTTAATCTTGCATGATGACGGCGATCAAACGATCCCCGCCTTGGGCAGACCTGCAGCCAGAACTTCTGGGCCTTGTCCTCAGGCGGCTCCCCTCCCTAGCTGACCGTGTCCGACTACGAGCAGTGTGCCGCCCATGGCGTCGCGGTGCTCGGCTGGAGCCCCTGCCCCCTCCGCAGCCGTGGGTCACTCTCCTCGATGGGACCTTCCTTAGCATCCCAGGCGGTGAAATCCATCGCATGCCTGTACCAGAAGACGCTCGTGTCTGCCATGGATCCGTGGGTAGCTGGCTCTTCCTCGAGCACGTTGGTGGTGGGTGCTCACTGATGAATCCTTTCTCCAAGGATGTTGTGCAGCTTCCGACGGTAGACACCATTTGGCATCATGACAGGGTGCGTCCAATCTTCTTCAAGCTGGTGTTGCTCTCGTCCCTGGACCCATCACCAAATTCCATGTTTGCTGTACTGATCATGGACACTAGAGATAGGTGCATAATTTCTATTTGCCGGTCCCCGACTGCCACTGCATTCAGAGTGCCCGATCATGACTACATCCTTGACCTTGCATTTTTTGACGGAAAGTTGTATGCTCTCTCACTCAAGAATAAGCTATTTGTCCTCGAGATTGATTCGAGCTACGAAGGTAAGCCAAGAATCCCACCCATGAAATGCATAGTCGACTCCACCGATGATCTAGGGCCCACATTACGATCCTGTCTTAATAAGGGATATACATGTGTAGAGCTGTGTTACCTTGCTGAATCTAGTGGTAGATTGTTGTATGTAAGGCGACAGATTGGATTCTTTTTGCACAATAACAATAAGACAAACCATGCCCGTACTCTTTCATTTGAAGTCTTTGAGGCAGAATTGACTGCCGATTCTTGTGGTCAATGGAGACAGGTCAGTACTTTGGGAGGCCAAGCGCTCTTTATTGGCAAACACTCCAAGTCTCTCCCTGCTTCTGAATGTGGTGCTCAGGAGGATTGCATCTACTTCATGCATGACTACGCTAAGAGAAATTCTTATGCAGATCTTTTCTACGACTGCGGTGTGTTCAATATGAGAAATGGGATGATCACGCCTTTGTTGCCAAAGACTGCGGTGGTGCGGCCACAAGGCGACAAAGGGCGTCCGGCATGGTTTTTTCCTGCTGAAGCTATGTAATCCACATTCCAGCATAGCATGCTTTGTTGTTTGAGGACTAGCAGGAGGAGGCACACCAATGGTAGAGAGGCAGAGTAAAAATGATGTGTGTATTATGGTGGCGTAGCATAAGTTGATTTGATAACTAAGTATAACGGAGTGTTATATACTTATACAGAGTAGAATAGATATTGTAGATAGCATTAGACAATATTAGCATGTACTGATGTTATATGAATATCCTTATTAGCGCTCCACGATCTTTATCCTTGCAAGTGGCGGTTCTCAAAGTGAGCGGTTACATGTAAATGAATTGCACAGCTTATTGATAACTAAGTTTATTTGAGTTGGCCATGCTATTGGTGGTAATTGCCTACATCTTGGAATCAACATGAATCCACATTACGCAATTATGTGGGATTTCTACTACTTCAGATGAGATAATTGTAGTACGAAATCAATCAGATTCATACAATCATTACTCCACTAAAAGAGGGAAAAAGAAATTTCTACAATTGATCACATGTGCTGCAAGGTCTCAAAACGACAAGAACTTTCGACGGGCTCCGTGAGCGCGTTGGCGACGGTGCAGTAGGCCTCCTCACAGACGCCGCACAACCACCTCGGCCATCATGTGGAAGGTCGTCAAGGCGGAGGACGGAGACGCGGACGACGTCGTTGTTAGCCGACGACAGGTATCGCCCGTGTTACACTGACCGGAAGCGGTTTGAATTGGCCTTTCAGTTTCAGAACTTACAAACTGCTGAAAGCATTATGTGGGAAATGCTGAACGATTTCGCATAGTGACATTGGTTGTAGACTGTAGTTACCATCTTCATCTCTACTGGGTGATGATAAGAATATATGTTGCTGGTTTACTCTGTACCTTGCTCTAGACAAATTAAATATTTTTTTTAAACAAACCGGTAGAAGAACTGCCAATTATATTACTCCCTCATCCACAAATATAAGACCTATTTTATTTTGAAAACAATCATCTAAAGTAACTTTGACCATTAATCTCTTACAATATATTATCAAATGTTACAAAATCAACAGCATCTTAAAATACGAACCTGTTGAAATAATTTTTTATACTAAACATGCATACAATCTGACTAATTATCGGTCAAAACTTATAAAGTTTAACTTTTTCAAAATAAAATATATCTTACATTTATCGATGGAGGGAGTAAATAAGAAAAAAGTCTGACGGGCTGAATTGCTCGGTTAATTGAGAGAAAACCAAGCAAAAAATACCAGACACAACGGGCAACTATCTAGCTAAACTAGGTCTAGAGCACCACAGAGATGACATCGGCACTTGACCATCTATCTAGTGAGACTAGGCTTGAGATGGTCGAGAACACTCGCTAACAGAAGAGATCCGAATCCGCAGGGTGGGTCTCTCCTAAATGACGCCTCAAAGGAGGGCAAGATGCCAAAGACACCACTGCTGACCAATCTGAAACAATGTACATGTGTTTTCACCCGAAAACCCTCCTGTGATCAGCAGGAAATACCACAATACCACCTCCAAGAAGGGAATGACGCATGAGGGCGTCGCCAATGCTGGCATCGATGGGACGTCGAACTGGGCTTTCCGCCCGGTATTCCTAAACCCGCCTTGTCACCAAATTGAGCAATGCCAGACCCTAACCAAAGACTCGCTAACGCATCAGGCTTGAGACGGCCTAGACATTATAGCGGATCACCATCGCACGAAGTTTAAGAGAGAATAATAGAAGCAACGACATGATGAACCACAAGCTACCCGTGGTTAAGACTAACCACGGCGATCATGCAATACTAGGATCTCCGACCATCAACAAAGAAAGTCAGGATGAGAAGAGGCAGCAAGACGGGTGAAACATGGGAGCAATGGGCGTTGTCCACAACTTTACTCATGAGCAGCCACCAAGTCGACGCCACTGGAGAAGGAGCTCGCCGACGGGCCACAGGGAGATAGCACGGCGCCAACGGCCGCTCAAGCGCGTCGACGTGCGGATCCAAAGAAAAACTAGCGGTGGCATGCAGATCTGGCCGCCGTGCCGCCATGTGCGTCCGCGTCGACGGCAGAACACTATGCCCGCCAGCGTCCACAGCTACCGCCACCACAACCCAGCAGGCCGCTCAGGGTGGGGCGCCCCGGCTTGGCTCAGAAAATGCTGGTAGGCACGAACCCCGCGTCCACGTCCACGCCCACGGTAACAAGTGACGCGCCGGCCGATGACGCGCCACACGGCGGTGGAGCGCAGGACCTGCCACTCACGCGCGCCGCCATGCGCTACCACCACCTCTGCAGAATCCATACCCTCCGATGACCGCAGCCGCCGCTGCCGCCACACCCCAGCAGGCCGCGCAGAGAGGGGCGGCCAGGCATGGCTGAGAACAACAGGCAGGCTCTAGCCGCCACGAACTGAAAATCAGAACTGTATCACTTGTGTGCTGAAGCTCCGCACAGAACTTCATCAACCGAATTCCTTGTAAACCCATATGGCGTTAACCTGATCACGGATGCTACCAAATTTGCACATATCAATCGAGCTACGTGGAGAAAGAAAGAAAAAAGACATACATCGTTTCAAAAAGAAGAGAAGACATATATATGCTTTTGCACTGTAATTTCAGCAGAACAGTCAAAAGCTTCTTCGTGACAAATGGATCTAATACTTGTTATCAATGAAATAGCTAAATTCAGTAACACTTCTGTTCCTGTCTTTCGAAACAGAGTAAATACAACTCACTTGTCTTCGTGTGATATGACAAAGAGAAATTTACATGTCTGCTCCTGTCTGCCCTGCAATTCTGGGCTCCGGCAGAACGATAAAAACTAGCGATACAATGACGAAGCAACAGTCCAACTCGGCAAGCTAGCTAAATACAGTATCTCGAGAGTTCGGAGCTTCGGATCGACCTAAACTATAACACGATCATGCATCGTCTTCATAGTCGGTGGCGTAGCAGCCCCGGCGCGGCGGCCGGACGACGACGCCTTCGTTGCCGCGCTCGCACTCGTCGATCCACTCGCTGTAGCTCTCCTTGCAGACGCCGCACGACGCCTTGGCGATCCTGTGCTTGAGGTCGATGCTGCACTCGACGCTGCCGGGGTGGATGCAGAACGGGCAGGTGAAGGCCGTGTCCAGCTTCGGCGCCTTCTTGGGTTGCATTTGCATCGCCGCCTTGGAAGAGCTCCTCGACTTCCTCTTCCCCATGGCTGGCTGACGAAGCTGACGGATCTCGTGCGAGCACCGGTGCTCGCGAAGCGAGTTTGCAGCAGGAGGCGAGACGCGATGCACAGGAGAATGTGACGAATGCAACGAGTGTTGTCGTGGTACGTTGGGGCGCTCTGGGTCTAGCAATCTGGAGCCCGGCGTTAGCCGAGTTCGGATCGGACTCGACGAGTGCGTGGGTCCCACGGTTGCAGAGTCTTAGTCGGATTCTGCTGCTGGACCCCACGTGCCAGTGAGTACGTGCGTCGAAACTCGAAAGGCGGCGCGGTAGCGACGAAGAGGGCTGGTGGAGAACGAACGAACGAGATGAACTGGGCCTCGGGCGTCCGTGTTAGGAATTTTTTTTGTTTATATTTTTTTTCTTTAATATTTGTAAGAATACACGTCTGTTTAAAAAAATCGTAGAAGTAGATTACCGTCGCTTATTTATCGGGCGAGATTAAGTTCTCACCCGATGAATGGACGACACTTTGTAGATCCTGTCTGTCAGGTAATAAAAAACCGGTGAACATACGAGGTCTATAAAGTCTTGTCCGTTCGTTAGAAAGATGATATTTTTATATTTTAAAACCTATCGTTGGTTGGAATGGTGACAGTAGCCTAATTCTGTATTTTTTTTCAAACGGAAGTCTAATTCTGCAATTTTTAAATTTTGGAAATATAAAAATAATAGTATTCGCTATTGCTGCTCACGTTCAAGGTTCATTTTCAAAGTGCACATAATCAAGAAAAATGTTTTCTTCCCACAAGTTTTTTACCATACAAGATCAGTAAGCCTTTTTTCTTCTTGAAGACCCAGACAGATAAACTTGTTTTGAAACTAGTAAATCATCTGTCATCGCTCCTTAATCAAATTGGACAGTAAAAAAGTTTTATTTTTTTTACCCTACAAGACAAGTAGGGTTTTTTTTTCTTGAAGACTCACATGTCGATAAACTTGTTCTGAAACTAGTAAAATATTAGTCAACACACTCTACTGTGTTTTACAACAGTCTTTGTTCTGAAATAAGTTGAAGGTCTCATAGTATTGGTGAAAAAAAAAATCTTCTACAAACAAGATGCGGTAAGAGCCTAACTCACTTGAGTGGTTCAAATTTAGAGAAATAGTTGAGAGAAAGGAATTACCTATATGGATCATAATCTCTTCCGCCTCTTGCATCGTGTGCCTATAACCGGTATTTATATTGCCTTTTATAGCGGAAGGGTACAAGCATGCCTCTATGGGTAGAGATACAAGCTACTACTATACAATCGGAACCTAGGATCAGCTTAGTAAAACATTGCTCAGGATTGAGGCCAAAATATCAGTCTCTCCGATGACATCACCTAACCATGGTGGTAAGTGGTCACAGTGCTTGGTCGGTCGTTAACTACGACGTCGGTCTAGTCAGCGACGTGCCAAACCTGTGTCGATTAGATTAATATTAAATGTTAGTCACATCGTGACAGAAACCCACGTGGCTGATAAGGCCTCTGTCTACTAATCTTTCTAGGTGGGTCCCTCACCCCCAAGCCTCCGGGAGTTAGCGATCTCCAAGGGTCTGAGTTACGAAGGATTGGACCTCCGCGACCTCCAGAGCTTAAGGTTTTTGGAGGGATTATGAGCCCGATGATCTTTGAATTTTAGACCAATGTAGTTAAGGGTGTCGGAGGTCCTTCGCTGGTGTGACTACCCCATCTAGTTTTAATCCTTGCAACTGAACAAACGGCGCACAGAAACTAGATAAAAGCTAGTTTCTTCAGAAAAGATGGATATATTGCCTATTGAACTTATTTGATTGAATATTCCGTCCTCGATGATGCAAGAATCGAGGAACCCAATTCAGTAAGGTGGCAAGAAGCCAAGAATTGCAACAGGATGATTGAACTGAGGTATGGATCGCAGACGCAGAACAGCACGCAAGTTCTCGCATCAAACATCATCGCATCGCCGTCATAGTCCCGGCGGCCGCCGCCGTTTGCGCGCCGGCGCTCGTCGATCCACTCGTAGTGCACGTCGACGGGCTCCATCAGCGCGTGCGCTCCGGTGGAGTAGCTCTCCTCGCAGGCCCAGCACGAGGCCTCGCGTTCGGAACTCGCAGCAGGACTTCCCGGTCGGCCCCACATACCAGTTGCTGCAGCAATGCCTCGTATCCGGGCCCACCTGCTAGTGGCACGTGCAGCAACCGACCTACGCTTGCGAGTCCAGCGGAGGCCTTCGCCTTGAAATGAATACCCCGCCCCGCCCCGCCTGGGCGCCCAAACGTAACCGTCGCAACGAACACCTGCTCTGCTCCCCTCCGCTCCTCTGCGCCCTCGCAACAGCGCCATGGAACCCACTCGCTCGCCACCGTCCGCCTCCCCTCCCGCAGCAGCAGCGCCGGAGGCGGCGATGGAGTTCTTCCTCGATGGGCACCACGTGCGGCTGCGGAGCCTCGTGCAGGGCACGTACCTCCACGCCGACGAGGACGGGGTGGGCGTCTCCCTGCGCCGGAGCCGCGACGCCCGCGCGACGCTGAACACGGCGTGGCGGGTGCAGCCGCTCGTGCGCGACGGCACGACGTACGTCCTCTTCCAGAGCGCCGCCTACGGCCGGTACCTCGCCCTCTCACCCTCGCAACCGATCCAGCGCGACTACGGCAACGTCCTGGAACAGAATGACGTCATCTGGGAGTGGGACTGGGAGGACGTCGGGGAGGGGGACGGAGACGACCCCGTCTTCGTGCGCCACGTCTCCGACCGCCGCTTCCTCCGCGCCCACGGCACCAACGTCGCCGTAGATTACCTTGGCAGGCGGGGTTCTAGGATGCTGGAATGGATGATCGAGGCAATCCCCTCGAGACCGGCGCCGCCAGTCCTTCCATCTCCACCTCCGGTGAGCACGCCGCCCCCTCTCCTTGTTGACACTCCTCGCATTGATTTGGGCGGAGCAGGCTTATTGGAACGTATCGATTCTGCGAAATTTTGCGTCAATTTGCGAGAATTGCTGAAATCTAACGATTGGATTCTCGTGGGCAAAATTCTTTCATATGTTCTTGCCAAATAAGTCTCCGCCTTTGTTACTGAAGCTGTTAATTTCTGAATTCCGCCTGTTAAGTTCGCAGTGATGCAATTCTTGGTACATTTTGTGCCAAGATTACTACTTCTTTCGCTCAAAAGTTTTAATTCGGTAGGTCGCGCTCCTCGGGAGCAGTAGCTTTGGGTTCTTGACTTCTTGATCCTCTACATTTAGTTCGCTTTAGGGAGCAGTTCATAATCACATTACTAGTTCTTTTCGCCTTCCCATTTCGTGCCATTTATCGAAAATTTCTTGTCTATTCTAGAACTTAAATTTGGGACACATGTTCAACGTTACGATTGCTTTCTGTCAAAAAATTTGTCAGATCATTGTGTTTTGTAAGCAAGTACTTCTTTCTCATGATGTATGATTGGATCATTTGAGCTATCTTGCATAGTTATCGGTTACCAGTATTGTAGTTAGATCATTTCTTGCCAGATCACAATTACGAATGGTTTTGTGTGTCTGAACATTTTGTTCTCGTTACGAAATCGTTTGTTTTCTACTTGTTTTGGTTTCCTAAACACATATGTTCCATCGCAACAGAATAATCCCAGACGTAGCCGCCGGACGATAAGATACTTTCTGGGGGATCTCTCCTCGAGCGCGTTCCAGTTCTACGGCCGGTCCGTGCACCGCCTGAGGGCCGAAGTGGCGCGCCGTGCTAACTTAGTGGCCACCAACATCACGCTGTGCGTGCGGCCCGGCTTCTATGGTCGGCTGATCCCTCTGGTCATCGACCTGCCTCTCAGCCAGGAGCAAATGGACATCATTGTCCTTACCACCGGGTCACCAGGTGAGAGCTTTGCAGTTCTCTCAGTGGTCTGTGCAGCAATAGTTATTTGCTTCTCTTCTGATGAAATGTGTTCGGTAATCATACTGATGAGTAGATACACTAACTTGCATAGCTCATATGCTCACAGCAGCTCTGTAGCTCTGAATTTGCTGTGAGAGATCAGTAAACGTTTCTAGATGCCAGAAGTTCAGTAAATCATAGTATCATACTGATGACAACGGTATACTTTCTTTCCTTAGTATCATACTAAGGAAGTGTGCCGACTTGTGTCTGAGAAAATGGTATACTTTTTTTGCTTAGTACTAATCTGAAACAAGTCATCGATAAACAGAAGCAGTTGAATAGAAATTATTCCAGTTCTATTGTATTTACAGTGCCTCTTGGATTTAGCAGTCGTGTTTGCAGACGCTAAAAATGTTCCGAATATAGACATTTTTGGATTTATTTCTTAGCGCATCAGTTGAGAACTTCAGTTATTCCGATACTTTGATTCCCAGTTCAGAAATTTCAGTTTATTCACTTGTCAGTCAACACTGTTAATCTTGTTACTGAATGTCTTCTTTTGAACTGCTGCACATTTGCGTCACCCATTACATAAAAGTTTAACTGTCTCATTGTTTTACTTGTTCCCTTGCGAATTCAGCTGCTGAGGCGCTGCAACTGCGGTACCCAGATGTTGATGCACCGTAGAGGAATACGAGAGGAGGACTTGTGACAACAACTTCGCAATTCATCTCTTCAGAAATCAAAAGTATACAGATACCATGACATGCGTATTGGCTGTCTTCTTTTGTTCTGATATTTTCAGAAAACTCAGCATCTCTTCTACTTTTGGTAGTTAGGTTTGATGTGTTCTGCTGACAGGAAGCGGTTTGAATTGGCCTTTCAGTTTCAGAACTTAAAAATGGATGAAAGCATCATGTGACAATAATGATTGAACCACATTTTACACAGTAACATTGATTGCAGTTACCACCTTCATGTCTCTTGGGTAATAACAAGAATGGATGTTGCTGGTTTACTCTGTACCTTGCTCTGCTACTCCTGATACATCAAATATTGCAGTCAATGTATTCTGAACTTATCTTTCAGTCATGAACTGAAAATCATGGTTACATCATCTGTGTGCTGAAGCTCTACACCAAATTAAGCTTGGCCATCTCACCATTTCTTGATGTATTTTCAGCAAATAAATGGGAAATTATGTTGAAACAGGTCATGTAGACAGTACATTCTCAGAAGTAGTATGCTTCAGTCATGAACTGAAAATCATGGTTCGATGCATTTTCTGAAACTGGAAATCATGGTTACGCCTGAGAGTGTAGTTCTGAAACTGGAAACGATTCTTTGCAGCAGTCGGTAATGTGATATCATTGTTGGAAGCATAGTGCTAATTCATAAGGAGGGCCCATTAGTTCAGCACCCATACTCGAATAGGCGAACATCAGTAAACACTTGTAAAGAAAAAGAAATTGATTTTACTGTGGTTGGAGCAGGACTTCTGACAACAACATCAGAATTCATCTTCTGAGAAATCAAAAGGATCGCTGCTCCGGATACAATGACATGAGAATTGGCTGTATTCTTTTGTTCAGATAGTTTCAGAAAATTCAGAAAATGTTCTGTTCCTGTTAATTAGGTTCTATGCATTCTCGTGACGGGAGTGCTTTGTTTTGGTCTTTCAGTTTCACAACTTACAAACGGCTAAAAGCATTATGTGGAAATAATGGTGGAATGGGTTTTCACAGGGACATAGTTCCCATCTACATCTCTATGAATGAAAGCAAGAATAGTGTTACTAATTTTACTCAACCATGCTCCTGCTACGCCAAATAGTACAATCAATGTTTGTTCAACTTAGCTTTTTCAGTCAGGAAATGAAAATCATGGTTACATCATTGTGTGCTGAAGCTCCGCACCGAACTTCATCAACTCACCATTTCTTGGAATATTTCTAGCAAATGAATATATGTTGAGAAAGGTCGTGTAGACAGTATACGTTTTCAGAAGTAGAGTGTTTTTATCTTCTTCCGAGATGTAGTAGATTGCAAATATTAGGCAACCCTGTGAATCTGTGATAAGCGGCTCCATTCTTGTACAACAACAACCATCTTTTTTAGAAGCAGCAAAACTGATGTTGGCTATGGCTAAGTACAGGTCACTACCACGTTACATCAGATCTTCAACTAAACAAACACATTCTAGACCACATGTACAGAAAAAGCAAAGTTTCAGAATCCCGGGGTAGAAAATTGAGCGCCCCTAACTGAACTTCTGGGTTTGCACAATCAATCTTCCCAATTTACAGAGCCATTCATGTGCAGATTAGATTTCGCAGCTCATGCGTCTGTATCAAAAGCAAATATGCCTGTAAAAGCGCTATTGTATATTCTTTTCTTGATTATGTTGCTTCCACGAAGTACTATCAAGACAGGAATTTGTATACTGTTGTGCTCTGCTCTGACGACAGCACCTGAATCCGTGGAAGCCGCTTCGCACAAGACCTGAAGTATCAACAGTTTTCACAGTTGAATAAAATTCGCTCATGGTCTTCTTAAATAGCATGCTCATGTCGCTGATGCGCCGGTTCAGCTTCCTCCCGAGTCCACTGCTCGTCGCCGGCTGCTCCTGCTACTCGGACTACGGGAATCCTCTTCTCCTCGAACTAGTACTGCTCTGCTGTACCAGTACGACTCGGTTTGCTTGCTGCTTGCCAACCCAACTTGAAACTCTATAATGAGATCAACGGAACCTTTCCTGCAGCGTCCGACTTCGACTCGAGTCCGCGTGACACTGGCGATAAATTTCCAGGGGCGCCTCCCAACACCGCCGTCTCCATCTCGACCCTTTCCTCTCGCCGCGCTCGGAACATCTCAATCTTGCGTGATGGCGGCGACCAGACGATCCCCGCCTTGGGCAGACCTGCAGCCAGAACTTCTGGGCCTTGTCCTCAGGCGGCTCCCCTCCCTAGCTGACCGTGTCCGACTACGAGCAGTGTGCTGCTCATGGCGTCGCGGTGCTCGGCTGGAGCCCCTGCCCCCTCCGCAGCCGTGGGTCACCCTCCTCGATGGAACCTTCCTTAGCATTCCAGGCGGTGAAATCCACCGCATGCCTGTACCAGAAGACGCTCGTGTCTGCCATGGATCCGTGGGCAACTGGCTCTTCCTCGAGCACGTTGGTGGTGGGTGCTCTCTGATGAACCCTTTCTCCAAGGATGTTGTGCAGCTTCCTACGGCAAACACCATTATTTGGTATCCTGACAGGCTGGATGCCCTCCCCAGACGTCCAATCTTCTTCAAGCTGGTGTTGCTCTCGTCCCTGGACCCATCACCAAATTCCATGTTTGCTGTACTGAGCATTGACACCAGAGATGATTGCATAATTTCTATTTGCCGGCCCCCGACCGCCACTGCATTCAGAGTGCCCGATCTTGATTACATCAATGACCTTGCATTCTTTGACGGAAAGTTGTATGCTGTCTCAATCCATAATAAGCTTTTTGTCCTCGAGATTGATTGGAGCTATGAAGGTAAGCCAAGAATCCCATCCATGAAATGCATAATCGATTCCATTGATGATTCAGGGACCACACCCCGATCCATTTTTGAGGGCTATATGTGTGCGAAGCAGCGTTACCTTATTGAATCTAGTGGTCGATTGTTGCATGTAAAGCAATGGATTGGATTCCCGTTGGACAATAACAGTAAGACAAACCTTGGCCATACTCTTGCATTTGAAGTCTTTGAAGCAGACTTGACTGCCGATTCTTGTGGTCAATGGAGACGGCTCAGTACGTTGGGGGACCAAACACTCTTTGTTGGCACACACTCCAAGTCTCTCCTTGCTTCTGAATGTGGAGTTCGGGAGGATTGCATCTACTTCATACGTGACTATGGTCGGAGAAATTATTTTGTAGATCCTTTTTACGACTGCGGCATGTTCAACATGAAAAATGGGATGATCACGCCTTTGTTGCCAGAGACTGCATTGGTGCGGCCACAAGATAACAAAGGGCGTCCGGCATGGTTTTTTCCTGCTGAAGCTATGTAATCCACATTCCAGCATAGCATGCTTTGTTGTTTGAGGGTACGAGGAGGCACGCCAATGGCAGAGAGGTAGAGTTAAAAATGATGTGTTGATTATGGTGGCGTAGCATAAGATTATTTGATAATTTAGTATAAATGAGTGTTATATGCTTATACAGAGTAGAATAGATACTATAGATAACATTAGACAACATTATGTACTGATGTTATATGACTATCCTCATTAGTGCTCCACGATCTTTATCCTTGCAAGTGACAAGCTGTGGTTCTCAAAGTGAGCGGTTACATGTAAATGAATTGCACAGCTTATTGAACTAATATTATTTGAGTTGGCCATGCTATTGGTGGTAATTATTTGCCTACATCCTGGAATCAACATGAATCCACATTACGCAATTGTGTGGGATTTCTATCACTTTAGACGAGATAATCGTAGTACGAAATCAATCAGATTCATACAATCATTACTTCACTAAAAGGTGGGAAAAGAAATTTCTGAAATTGATCGCTTGTGCTGCAAGTTCTCAAAACGACAAAAACTTTCGATACAAACTGAGATGACGAAACGACGAGTCAACTTCCCAACTCGCAAGCTAGCTCAAGCGCCGGATGAGCTGATGCCTAGAACCACCTAAAAATAACCACATCACGATTACACATCATCTTCATCATAGCCCCGGCGCTGCCAGCAGACAATGATGCCTTTGCTGGTGCTCCGGCATGCAACATCTGGAGATCACCATAGACCCAGAGCGCTACTAATCAACCTACAGGCCCATCGAACCAGAAAACTTTGACAGCATCCCTTAAAAACAAATACAACAGAAGCAAACAAACATATACAGTTATACAGAGATATCAACAGGACACTAACAGTATCAAATACCATAGAAAAAAAGAAACATGTCTCATATTTAATAATGATAGGAAGCTTCACAAGTTAACAACGTATGAAAAAAAACTATCTAAGCATGACATACATCAACCACTTGCCATCATCTACTAACTTTGATTCATCATAGCATCCTCATCCAAAACGATATTAAACACTTCATCGCATTATAAAGAGCAAAATTGATGCCAATTAAAGTAAAGACCACATATAAATGCAACTACTACATTTACTACTAACTTTGCATATGTATGCATATGTCATGCTCTTCCTCATCCTTACCCCCTCCTCAGATAACATAAGGGTGTGTACCATACCCTTTCTCAGGTAACATACGACGTTGTACCAGTACGCTCGCGAATGTTACGCGACATAACTTTCAATGCATAAGATGCATATTTATGGCATGCTTTATGCATAAGTAAAAATATAACTTTCAAAATAAAATACTTCCATAAGAATGCATACAGATGCACATGTTATGTTTTTCCTTATCCTTACCTCTCCATAGGCAATATTAGGATGTGCGTCGTGTCACTCCACAAGCAACATACATCGTTGTACCGGTACAGTCGCGATCATAAGACGATGACAAAACTTTCAATGCAAGATGTCATACTTATGATATGCTTCATGCATAAATGAAATACATAACTTTCAACATCTAAATATATTTCAAGTATTGCATATGAAGAATATGAACATCTGCAAATAAAAAATATACCACACTTCCTTTACCTTATAACCCATGAAATTATCAAATCTCATAAGACAAACATAAGTAATATGTTCATATTCAATTTAATAGATTATTAGAAAATACGACAATTAAAAGATAAAAGTACCCAAATAACAAATTAAAGCATAATACAACTACTATATTTACTTGTCTTCGTAATGCAACTACTACATTTACTTGTCTTTTTACCCATGAATCCTGATGACCACGTCTTACCATGGTTAGGGACACTATTTCCTATTAAATAAAATATATGGGCACTCGATACAATAATTACCTCGTAAGAAAAGGTCAATATAAGTTCTACTGTCAAACACCCCATTCCACCGCCTAAAAGCTAATTGACTTGTTGTCAAAAGGGGCCTACAACATCTTACATCCAGGGTCATTAACAAAGTTATAATCCTTACTTTCAGAACTACCAATTTAAACGTCTTGTACTTCACTGTTCTATCCGTAATTCTCAATTTCATTGACCAAATGCAACAATTTGTAGACTAGCACTAGAAAGAAGAGTGCTTCATCAAGTGAAATAAGAAGGCTCGCAGGTCACCAAGGGACATCAAACTGACCTGCTGCACTAGTGCTCTGAACTAGTTCTCTAAAAAAATTCTAACACAAATCGGCAAGGATTAAAAGTACTAATAAAGAAAGTACTTGATGAGCACCCGACGGCAATGCCCTAGAATTCCCTTTCGCGGTACTAAACAGCAAGAAAAAACTCTTCTCTGAATTTTACTACCGGTATAACAGCAAGAGTATATAGACAAAAGGGCAGTAAACACTAACCCAAATATGGACCCAGTCAACCAATCAGCAACCGAAACAACAAGATTAATCTAATTCTCATCGACAGTTTACGACAAGAACTGATGTTCTCTCGTCAATATTAAACAAAGCATCAGGCTACTAGTTCTTTGTATTCGGCAAAAAAACTCAGTAATTATCCACCAGATCGATCTTAGTTTTCAAAATAAGCCGCTGCACGCAAAATAGATCCAATGTCCCCAATTCCGGTGCCAAACCCGACCATAAAAAAAAATGATCTTTGAACGGCTAGAGACTACATAGAAATTGAAAATGTATCTAAGTCCCTATGTATAGTTTTAATAATTAATTATAATACCTATAGACTAACAATAGTATTGAGTTTGTTAGTAAGTTGTTCCATAGGTGATGCATGGATGAGAGATATACATTAGTTTTAGGTGAATGGGGAGATTAAAAATGCATCAAGATGAATGAGTTCTAACTGACACTCGGGTAAGTGATGACAATGCCTATAGACTAATAATCATATTGAGAATTGCTATTAGGTTATTTCATAGGAGATGCATAAATGATGAAGCATAGTTTGTTTGAGAAATATCATGAGTTCATATAATTGCATCAAAAGTTATTGAGATTTTAGTGATGCTTATAAAAAGAAGAAGAAGCTCAATAAGATTAGCAATAAGCTTGAAGGCTAAGTTACTTGCGGAGATCAAGTAACTAAATATATGATTTGTTAATAGGGTTTTATGTACTAACCCATGTGCTATATATTTAAGAATGAGTAGGATTAAGTTCTATACGAAGATTGACAATATGCATGAAGGCTAATAAGTTAATTGTGGAGATCAAATAACTTAAGGTATAAAAGTTATCATTTAGGTTTTATGGACTAACCCATATGCTTTGTGCTTAGAGTGAGTTAGGGTTAGGATCCATAAGAAGGTATAAGTTGAATTGAAATCATATGTGACAAGAGTGAAGAACAAGAGTGGACTTCATAATTAATAAAGTGAATTCCTTGGAAATGTCGAATACAAAATGATTTCTATGGCAAGACAGTGAAGGGCAAGCAAGATTTGGCTACGATGGACCATCCGGTGGTGAAGGGTAAGCAAATGGCTTAGCGCCGAAGGACCAAAATAGTGGTGAAGAGCGAGTGAAGGCTTTGCACCGATGGATCGTCCGAGGCCATGTGAAGCTATAGATGATTCACATCAATCATATGAATAATTAAGAAGAGATGGAGTGAAGAATATATGAAAGTTGACAACCCTCAAAGTTTGAAAGAAAGAAGCGGTACTTGAAAGTTTTCAAATGTTCAAAGTGGTTCAAACGAGTTTTATCTTAGAATTTGAGTATAGGTATGCCGCACTATTAAGAGTAACGCAACGTGAGCTAATTATCGTGTCTCAGTGCTCAAGAGTTTTTAACCAAACTCATAATGAGAGTTCTTTTTAGAAATTTAGAGCGGAAAGTGTGAAAGTATCTGAATTAGATTTTAGAGTGTTCCTAATTTGATCCTATATATTTTATGTCATGAATTTAGTTGAGATATGTAGCCCTCTGAATAAGCTTTCCATAGAGTCCAAAATCGTCAAAATCGGACTCCGGGATCAAAAGTTATCGCCGTTTTTTAGAGGTCAACTGTGCTGAACCCGAATACTCCGGTGAAGGCCGGATACTCCGGACTGTTCGGAGTCTCCGGGTGAGACTCCATAGAGAGTCTCGGTTTGGACTGTTTTAGTTGACCCGGATACTTTGGTGTACGCCGGAGACTCCGAGTAAGACCAGAAAAGTTGAGTAACGACTAGTTTTTTAAGTGGGTTATTTATATCCCCTCATCCCCATCCTTTGTGTTCCTGCAAGGGCACAAAAGAAACACATTTTAGAGCCAAAAGAACACCCTTTCACTCCATTCTAGTGTGTGATTTGAGAAGAAAAGTGAGTTAGAAGATTGAGTGCAAGTAAGCCAAATCCAATCTTGAGCACTTGAGTTTATCGGCAAGAAGTTCGATTGCGTTTGTTACTCTTGAAGGTGAAGCCTCCTAGCCGGCTAGGTGTTGCTCGCTGAGCTCCCACGCGTGTGGTGAGCTGCGGGAAAGTTTGTGAAGGTCGATCTCGCCTTCGAAAGGGAAGAGATAAAGCTAGTGGATCCAGGAAAGCGGTTGAAAGAGACCTGGCTCATTGGAGCTTCCTAAATGGAGATGTAGGATTCACGGTGGTGAAGCCGAATTTCAGAAAACAAATCTTTGTGTCTCATCTCTTGTTCCCTTATTTTTAAGTTCTTGTTCAAATCTTTGTGCATATTGCTCGATCTACTTGTTTGTGTGTATTTGAGTGTAGGTTCTTCATGGATCTACTTGGAATCATTACTTGGATCACACGACATTACTTGGTTTGAGCTAGAACTCTCTACCCCTCCTTTATATTCAGTTTCGGACTCAGTTCTGTACAGAACCCGGAGAATCCGGACTTTACCAGAGAGTCCGGACCTGTACAACCCGGAACATCCGGGCTACCCCGGATACTCCGAATGAACAGTGATTTCAGATATGTGAACAGTATTTTTAGCCTTTTTCAATTTAAGTTTTATTGTATATCTCTTGCTAGAATTAAATAATTTTTGTCACCTTAGAATTGTAATTTTCACACTTATTTAGGGTGATTGTGCACTAGTTGAGTCTAGCATATTTAGGTTTTTTACTTGTGAAAAATCCGTTAATTTATATTACGCTGCAAGTTTAGGCCAATGGTAAAAGGGGACGAATTTTTGTAAAAACGCCTATTCACCCTCCGTCTAGGCGACATCATTGTTCTTTTAGAAAGTTCTCCTTATGTGAGGATCACGAATTGGTGACGAATTTGATGAAACCCCCAAAGACTCTCCTTCTTCCTCTTTCTTTTCTTCTCTACTAGTTGAGTGCTCGTGCGTTGCAACGAAAATGAAAATTACATAAGATAACATCAAGCATAAGCAAAATCTATGAACTTCAGAGTCTAGAATTACATTAAAGATGACCAAAAAAAAAACAATGCAATGTCTGCATTATGAGCCTCAACAGGAATCTTGTAAGCATCCAATTTTAAGATAAAAAAATATTCCTAATAAAAGCAAAAAAATATACACTACATGAGATTCTAGACCTTGTCTATGCCGTAAGGACCTCTCTGTAGACGAGATTTCTCGTGTATGTCCCACTTTGCTTTGAGCACTTTTTTTTTCATCAGCTGGAATGGCGAGGATCCTGATGTTCGCTCTGGCGGTGGCTCTAGATAGCGCAACATATAACTGACCGAGAGAACACCGACTCGAGCAGGTAAATGCCAACGTTGAGGATGGTACACCCCTGTGCCTTGTTGACTGTCATGGCGAAACTGAGCCTGACAGGAAATTACTTTCTTTTAACTGGAAATGGAACATCTCATCATCAGAGGGGCACAGGGGGATCCGAGGCAGAAAAACCCTCTTTCCAGCATGCTGCCATAGTATAATCTCTGTATCCATGGCATTTCTCCGGAACCCCAGGACCACCAAACTCGTCCCATTGCAAAGTCTGTTCGCTTGGTCAATGTTCATGAGTAATATGATAAGGCAATTCATCTTGAGTTTCAAAACGTGTGGAGGCAGTCCGTTAGGTGTTAGCGAGTTAAGAAACTCAAGGGGGTAGAAGTTATGGGGATCGTTTTCTGAACGATCAAAGCTATGATACACTATCTCCTCCCCTTGGAAGCGACCAATCATGTTCATATTAATCTAGTCCACATAATCGTTCCATATGGACAAGATAGCTCTCGAGGTGATGTAGTTTGGATCCGACATATTATCATCAAGCATTGAAAAAATGTTGTCTATTTGTTTATCAAGGTCTGTGTCCTCCCCTGTATATGACACACATGTATCGCCAGGAAGGCGTATGTCACCATCACCATTTGCCTCCTCGGTGCCACCCTTGATGCGCAGTAGGTATTTCGCAAACCATGGGTCGCCCTATGCCCTCATGTTGCATACAGGCTTTAGGTGACACATGCAATCCCATAGGTACAACCTATGCAGCGATGCATCAATTATCTGAGCCCTTGACCCCTTTCGGACAATATGGAGGACTTGCCTAAAATCTTCACCAAACACAACTGTCTTCCCACCGAACAGCAGTTCTGGTTGGCTTGTTATGTCACGCATGTTCTTGTCCAGCGCCTCCACCGCCTATCTCTTAGTCATAGAGACTTCGTCCCAAATAATAAGTGAAGCCGTCTGTAGAAGCTTGGCAAACCCACTCTGTTTTGTGAAGCTACAAAACGCACCATCGTCGACACTCAGTGGTATCTTGAAGCGCGAGTACACGGTTCTTCCTCCAGGCACTATGGAAGCTGCAACACTAGACGTAGTTGTTGCCACAGCAATCTTCTCCCCTGCTCGTGTATTGTTGGGAACAATGCCTTTTACAGAAAAGTCTTCCCTGTCCCTCCTGGTCCATCCACGAGAAATGCGCTGCCTTCATCACTGTCAACAACATATATAATCTCATCGTAGGCAGCCCTCTGCTCGGCATTGAGGGAGTCCGACAGAGTTGCGTCCCCATGTTCAAGCTCGATCGTGGATTCCTCAAAGATCTCCTTGGGCACACCGTTTGCTGTGTCCTGTGCCTCGTCGATCTCAGGGAGAGGAAATGACCGTATATCTTTACCCATTTATTGTAGCATGTTTCTGATATCTACTAAAACCATCTGTTGGACCGCGAGTGTGCATGGATTGATGCGGCGATAGTTTTTCAACATTGCCTCCATGTGCTTGTTCCAGAGTCCACGCACGTCGTTGGGCTCATAGAATACCAGTATTGTTGCAAAGAGCCTTCGAAGCGATGGTAACATCTAGAACAACTCGCTTCTGTAAGACACTCGTTCAGTGTGTTGTCTGCCTCGATCAGACCCCTTCTCTCTGTGGCTTCACGAAAGGTAGGTAGGATCTCGTTGTCAGCCATCCTTAGGTCATCAAAGGAGGTGGTGCCAGTCATGTGGTTTAGGAGAACTCGCAGATAGTAGCGTTGCCCCTCGGCTGGATGAGCTGACACGATTCTACCAACCTGTCCACCTTCTCGTCTCCTTCGTTGCTAGATTTTTTTTTATTTTTGCCTTTCTACCAAGTATACCACTCGGGAAAATCCCGGTAAAAGATACCCCGAGCATGCTCATATACTCTGTTCGCCTCGGAATACTCTATCAACATTGACTTCTCAGCATCTTCACGATTGAGCACTTCTTGGATATCTTAGCTTTACGTATGTGGCCATCCCTTCTTTGCCAAGTTCCTTGCAAAATTATGTTTATGGTCTTTAGTTGGTCTCTGTCCGAAGTGCAAAATAAAGCCGCATCATCAGCATATAAGGAGCAATTGAGGTTTGCTTTCCTAGGAAGAACTGTTGAGAGCAGCATGTTCTGTTCAGCCAATTGGAATAAGCTTTGGAGCGGGTCAATTGCAATGATAAAGAACATCGGTGAAAGAGGATCCCCCTACCGGAGACCTCTTGCGTGGTTGACATTCGTTCCAGACTCTCCATTGAGCAGGACGCGTGAGGAAGCAGTGGCCAAGAGCTAAGAAATCCAATCCCTCCATCGGGCCTCAAACCCCAGCACATCGAGGACCTCGAGCAGGTATGGGTAGCTTACGAAGTCGAAAGCTTTTACTATATCTAATTTCAAGAACAAGGATGTTATCTTTTTCTTGTGTAGTTCATGAATCACACCTTGCACATAGATGAAGTTGTCATGGATGCACCTTGTTTTGATAAAAGTATTTTGACTCCTGGAAATGATCTCGTTCAAGTGTGGCACAAGCCTATTGGCAAGCAACTTAGAAACGATTTTGGAGAAGCTGTTGATGAGACTTATGGGTCTGTAATCGGAGACCTTTAACTACTTCTGTCTTTTTGGGAAGCAAGACAATATTGGAAACATTGAGGAGATGAAGGTTGACGCATCTCAAATAATAGAAATGACGCAAAGCTACCAGCAAGTCCGGCTTGATAATCTGCCAACATGTTTTGTAGAACAACCCAATGTAGCTATCTGGGCCCGACGATTTTTCAGAAGGGAGAGATCTAATAGTCAGAAACACTTCTTCTTCCTTGAAAGGATCCTCTAGCTCACTCGGATCATGCTAGGCATACTGCAGGGCCCCCAGTTAAGCCCCACTGTACTCTCCCTTACCGTCCCGTTGTGCTTGACGAAATACGCATACAATTCTGCCGCCCTTTCCTCCTTTGTGATACACATGCCGGTGTCCATTTCTAGTTTTTGGATGAAGTTCTTTCTTCTCCTTGAATTTGCTTTCAACTCGAAGAACTTTAGAATTTGCATCAGCCTTCCGTATCGAGGTGAGGCGAGAGTGCTGCCGTAGATGAGTCCTTTCAATGGCCGCCAGACCAATTGCTCTGCTTCTCAAGAATTTCCTGAACTCAATTTCATCTAGAGAGAGGTTGCGTTTTTCCTCCGCTTGGTCCAACCTCAATATAACCTCTTGTGCGATAGCTAATCTTAGCCTAGTATCCTCAATTGTCCTTTACTTCCAATTGGGCAGATCCTTCTTTAGACAGGACTGCTTTTATGTTGCAGTGCTAGCGAATCTTTGAGAACTCAAAATCAGCATGAGACTGGGAATATGAACTAAGAAAATTCTCTTGAAACTGTTGTGTTTTGACTTAGTACTACATTATTTGTATGATGTAAGGAAGTTATATGCTTGAAATCAACCAAATTGGTGAGTGTAGTAGGCACCTGTGTTGATATATCACCAAGTCTCAGTTGGGTTGATCTATGTCTGATTGATCATCAACTCAGTTCCTAGGTGCATACGGGTTCCATGATCAGTCTCTGTTTGTTCTACATTTTTTTTATTGTAACGTAGATACCAGGATGGCAGGTGGCCAAAAGGGCCTCGGCCACAAGTTGCAAACTTGGATAATACAAGCTAACCAGGGTGAATCCATGTCAATCCAAGCAAATGCCAAATGTGCTCACGTTCATCTTCGACTTCCGCACGAGCTTCAGAATCAAAACTGACGTACCCTCAAAAGTTTCGGATCTGTGCTGTTCCAGCAGAATGAAAACAATCAATCCTGTTATTGATTCACTTCTGTCCCTTCTCTCTGCAGTCCGGGCAGAGCAATAAAAACTTGCGAGCTTGATCAGATTGGAACCCTAAATTTCATAAGGTTTGCTATTGCGTGCAGAACTAGTCTTGCAGCAGAAAGAATGAATATACGCTCCTCAAGAATGTAGAGACTGAACTGCGCCTGTGCCACACAACTCAACAAAAAACGGAGTTTTTTTAGGGAGTTGCATTGTCGCTACAAGGTTACATCTCTCATATTTGTTTCGCTGATGTGCAGTTCCTGCAGAAGCAGAACAGCATGCAAGAAGGGCCAGGCCAACTCGGCAAGCTTGAGTGCCGAATCAATCCAAGTCAAAACCCACCGGGACACGACGATCGCCATCAGTCCTCGTTGGCGCGATCGCACTTGTCGATCCACTCGTAGTACGTTACGCGTCGACGGGCTCCATCACCGTCTGCGCTCCGTCTCCGGTAGAGTAGCTCGCCTCGCAGGCACAGCGCGACGCCTCGGCGACCTTGCCCTTGAGGCCGATCCGTCGACGCTCATGGCTGACGCTCATCGCCGTCATAGTCCCGGCGGCCGCCGCTGTTAGCTCGCCGGCGCTCGTCGATCCACTCGTAGTGCACGTCGTCGAGCTCCATCAGCGCGTGCTCTCCGGTGGAGTGCTCTCCTCGCAGGCCCAGCACGAGGCCTCGCGTTCGGCCCCACATACCAGTTGCTGCAGCAATGCCTCGTATCCGGGCCCACCTGCTAGTGGCACGTGCAGCAACGGACCTACGCTTGCGAGTCCAGCGGAGGCCTTGGCCTTGAAATGAATGCCCCGCCTCGGCGCCCAAACGTAACCGTCGCAACCAACACCTGCTCTGCTTCCCGCCTTTCCTCTGCCCCCTCGCCGCAGCGCCAAGAAACCAAGAAACCCACTCGCTCGCGGCCGTCGCCGCACCACCACAGGCGGCGGCGATGGAGTTCTTCCCCAACGGGATCCACGTGAGGCTGCGGAACCGCGCGACCCGCGCGTACCTCCACGCCGACGACGACGACGGGGTGCGCGTCTCCCTGCGCCGGCGCCGAGCGTCGCTGAACACCGCGTGGGCGGTGCACCGGGTCGTGCGCAACGGCATCACCTACGTCCTCCTCCACAGCGCCGCCTACGGCCGGTACCTCGCGCTCTCACCCGCCCCGGCGCCGCGCGGCCACCGTGGCCACCGCGTCGTCCAGCGCTGCTACGACGAGCAGGAGCTGAACGCCGTCATGTGGATGGGCGTCAGGGCTCCGGGCGGGGTCGGGGATGACGTCTTCTTGCGCCACGTTTCCAACCGCCACCTCCGCGCCAACGGCAGGTTCCGCATATGGCACACCGGCGCCACCGTCGACCACTTCATTAGCATTTGGAGCAATATGAAGCATTGGATGGTCGAGGCCATCCCCCCGAGACCGGCGCCGCCAGTCCTTCCAGTTCCAGGTCCTACTCAGGTGAGCTCGTCGTTCTCTGTCCTTTGCACTCCTCGCATTGATTTGGTGGGGGGAAGCAGGGTTTGGAATTTTTGCGTCAATTTGCAAGAGCTGCTGAAATCTGACATTGAATTCCCCTGGGGGCAAGTCTTGCAACAGTTCGTTCCAAAGTGTCCCTTAATTCCGCCTGTTAACTTCACGGGGATGCAATTCTTGGTACATTTTGTGCCAAGATTACTACTCCTTTCACTCAAAAGTTATAATTCCGTAGGTCGCGCTCATAGGGAGCAGTAGTGCAAGGTTCTTGACTTCTTGCTCTTCTGAATTTGGTTCGCTTTAGGGAGCAGTTCTTTATCAAACTAGTCCTTTTCGCCTTCCCATTTCGTACCAGCTATACAAAATTTCTTGTCTAGTCTAGAACTTAAGTTTGGGACTCTTGTTCTGAATTGTGATTGCTTTCTCAATTTCTGTCTGCCGTTCGTTGATCTGCGTCAGATCCTGGTGTTTTGTAGTTGTAGGAATTCAGTTTTTGGGTGAGTTCTTGCTATTGTCCGTAACATCACTGTTGTAGTTCTTTCTCATAGTTCTCGGTTGCAGTGTTGTCTGGGTCTGAACATTTCCTTCCCATAATGATGTGTATTCAGAATTTCAGATTTGTTCATTCAGTTACCAGTGTTTGTCTACTTGTTTTGGTTTCCTAAACACCAGTGTTCCGTTGCAACAGAATCTAGGAGGCCGTCACGGCCTGTTCCGCCGGCGCGCCGAGGCAGTGGTGGACCGGTCGCGGATCATCCGGTGCTTTGGGGCAAACGACCTCGGGAACTCCGACCAGCTCGGCACGTTCCTGTTCTACGGCCGGTCCGTGTTCAACCTGAGGAACGAGGTGGCGCTCCGTGTGGACCAAGAGATATTCTCCGACATCAC
Organism: Phragmites australis; assembly: GCF_958298935.1. Lineage (NCBI taxonomy): Eukaryota > Viridiplantae > Streptophyta > Magnoliopsida > Poales > Poaceae > Phragmites > Phragmites australis. The sequence goes on along the minus strand of NC_084928.1, from coordinate 3,435,264 downwards.
GGTGTGCGTGCGGGCCGGCGTCTACGGGCGGCTGACCCCTCTGGTTATCGACCTGCCTCGCAACGAGGAGACCATGGACATCGTCGTCCTGATCACTGGATCACCAGGTCAGAACTTTGCAGTTTTCCCAGTGGTCTGTGCGACACTAGTTATCTGCTCTTCTTCTGATTATGAAAGGTGACCGGTTGATCATACTGATGAGAGTAGAAGCCGTAACTTGCATACTGTGTGCCATAGATCATATGCTAACAGCACTTCTGTAGTTTCGGATTTGCTGTGAGAGATCAGTAGAATAGTTGTTGTATGACAGATCTTCAGTAGATCATAATATCATACTGATGACAATATAAACTGAATCTTGCATACCGTGTAACATAGCGCATATGTTCAGAGTACTTCTATAGTTTTGAATTTGCTGTCAAAAAGAGATCAGTGAAATAGTTGTTGCATGTACATATTTTCTTGCGAACTTATTTTAGTCAAATGCGCTGACTTGTGCTTGAGAAAATGCGATGCATATACATGTTTGTCTTCTTTTTTGCTATTTACAAAATTGTGTTAAATTATTGAACTTCTGCAACAGCTGCATCACCCATGACATGTTGCTTAACTGACTCGTTCTTTTCATTTGCCCGTTGCGAATTCAGCTGCTGAGGCGTTGCGGCACCCAGATGTTGATGCACGCTAGAGGAATATCAGAGCAGGACTTCTGACAACAACTTCTCAATTCATCTCTTCATAAATCAAAAGTTTCGCTGCTTCGGATAGAATGACATGAGAAGTGGATGTCCTTTTCTTTGTTCAGAAAATTTCAGAAAACTCATCAACTCTTCTATTTCTGGTAGTTAGGCTCGATGCTTATCCTGACTGGAAGCAGTTTGTGCCTTTCAGTTTCAGAATGCGGAAAGTATTATGTGGAAATAATGCTTGAACAACTCCGTACAGTGACATTGGTTGTAGTTACCATCTTCATCTCTATTGATTGATAACAAGGATAGATGCTTCTGGTTTACTCTGTACCTTGAGTCGGCCGGCGGGGGACACACGAGATCATGATCCGAGATGACTCGTCCCTTCGATGCCAGAGTTGCCGAACGCGCATGGTGGATGGCATCGAATGCTCGCTTCTCGAGCCCCTGCTGATGCCAAGGTCTCTGCACTTGGGGCAGTTTTCTCATTGAAGAATTCTTAAAGCTTTAGCCAGGTGCTACTTGTAACTCAGTACGGTGAATGACAACGGAAGCCAGAAGGGACTCAGGGTTTTGGGAGTGGTTCTGATGCCTGATCGGTTTAGTTGCTGGGGTCGTTTCGTCTTTCGTATGGTTTGTCCTGCGCTAACGCCTGTGTGGCGTACCATAACAGATTACTAGATAAACGTTCTGCTGTTTCATATCAGGTCCATGTACAATCTCTGCGAATGTATTCTCTTAAAAGGAAAATTTCAGCTTGGTAGATGTTCAGGCCTTGGTACGGATCCTTTTACATTCACATGGCCATGGCTTTCAGCCCCTAGAATATAGATTGCTCAGATCATCTTATATCTCGTGCTGATCCAGTTCAACGAGCAGTTCAAAACAAAAACTTGAACACACAATAGACTATTCTGAATTATATCATAATATTCGGCTTCTGCCGTCTTTTTGAAAAGTATTACAATATTCAGCAAATGAAAGAATGAAGCCTTTTCAGTCTCGGGCTGCTCTCAGTAGACTATACTCGGAACATCTGATCCAGAGCAGTTCTGATAGTGGAGCTAGCTAACTTGCCTCAGATTAATGGGGGCAGTTGTTTACAGGCTGCTGATTGGAAAACGTATCACAGCGCACCAGTCTCAATTACCTGCTAGCTTCCCGATAAACTGTGAAATATGCAACGGACAAGGATTACATGGTTTTCTATTATCTGTACTGCCCTGCTAAGTGAAGCATTCAGGTCGCTTCAAAAATAAAAGATACTGTTGTGGTAACGGAGGTAAATGATTTGGAAAGCCTGCCTGTCAGTTAGGTTACTGAACTATGTCATCCTAGCTTGGGACCTGACCTCGGTTTCATCAGTTGTCACTAGTTTCCTAAGCTGTCCAAGATTGAAAATAAAAGAAATGTAAACAAATATCAGCAGAACCACTGAAAAATACCAATTTAGGTCAGGAAGCAAGTAAGCTGCTGACAGAGCTTTCTTCACCTACCTGAAGGAACATGCTTTTTCATGATATGCTTGAAGCCATGGAACAAAATAACTTCATAATTGCAAGGTCAATGAACTTGTCGACCAAATTCATTTCTAAACATCATATATACAATTTCACTCTCCAACTACAATTTTCTACATTAAATCGAGGACTCTATAAGAGCCATGCTTGACTGTAGGGCGAAACCTTAAGATTGGCCGAGTAAAAAAATGATAATTTTATTACAAATTATTTTGCCAAAATTTCCTTACCCCTACTGCCTATATACCTTGATGCTTCATTTAACAAAAGTTTTTACTCAATCCCGACTCATTCTGTTCCTTAAAACCTTGGCAGATGGAAGGAGATGGATGGACCGTCACCAAGTGCTTAGACGTGCAGGGCTTCCCCCTCATCCTTTGGGAGACACTGATGAGGTTCGGATATACTCAGCGTCCAGAGTACCGTGGACGGGAGTACCAGGAGCATGGTACCAGCAAATGTGAGGTCCATGTTCTTGTGTTCGAGACGCCCGAGCATACAGATTGGCAACCATGGAGTGTTGTTGCCTATGGGGCTGAATACAGTGATACCTACCAAGCAGCAGCCCGTAAAGCCCTACTACACTTCTGCGAGAAGCACGAGAAGGACGCCGGACGTACCCCGGTGAAATTCTTTGCAGTAAGTGACCGTTCCCGCCCAGTGTGGCGCAATAGGATGAGAAGGTTGGAAGGCCTGGGTCAAAGAGAGGACGACCCTACCCTAGTCGCTATAGTGAAGTACCTACTCGCACTAGACCAGCTATACGAGAGCCACCGCTTCGAGTGGAGGGCAAGTATTCAGAGGGCAGAACACTCAGAGACCTGGGAAAGAGCTCTGCGGAGGCAGTTGCAACAAGTCCGAGAGCAGGCCGCAGCTGCAGAAAGGTGTGCCGAAGATGTAACCAAGGCCCTCATGGAGACCTCAGAACACTATGTCAAGGAGCTCAACCAAACCTACTTGACTTGCCACAGGACACACGGAGGACCGCACCGCAAGCTCACCCCAAGGAAGAGGACCTTCCACTTGCCTCCTCTTGACAGCGTTCAGCGCTTGGAATTACCCGGAGTTCCCCTCCTGCCCCCAGGAGTCGCCAGCGCAATCGCGTCTGGCAGAGTTATACCAGCACCGGTCGCAGTGCCACCACCACCTCCACCAGCTCCCGGAGCAGAGCCAGAAGGTCAGATGTATGAAGAAGGATCCGAGGAAGAAGAAGAAGAAGAAGAACCCTTCGAGCGCGAGTTTGTGCGCGACGACGACTCGGAGGATAGCCAGGAGTCTGTGGGAGAGAACAACATTGACTTGGATGGTTATGAGGAGGACATGGCTAGAACCTTTAGTCAGATGCACGACTTGGAGCTAGCTAGCCATGGCGACATCGACCTCGCTGCAGAGTGGAGTGCAGCCCACCCCTGAAGCCCCTCTTCACCATCAGCAACGGTGCAATTCAGGAGCGCCGTCAAGACCAATGTACCGCCTGCCGACCGCGTGTCAGACTTCCAGTAGTGTGCCCAGTGATGTAACCCTTGTATCGTAGTGTAGTAGCGTGTTACGTTTGTAGCAGTTCTGTGTTGCTTGGAACCCTTAGCTCCAACGCCCGTGTTTGTACTAAATCTTGTGTAATGTAATGCTATGTGATGTTCGTGCTATGTTGTGTGCCTTAGTTAATCGAGTGCTCTTAAAAGAACCCTAATAGCCAAATGATCAGCTATCCCCTCTGGAGCCTTACCTTTTCTCCTACCTTCAAGCAGATGCCGCCTAAGAGGACAACCCGGATCCAGCCACGCCAAGGGTGTCAAGCTCGTGAAGGATATGAGTCCGCTAGTGAGATTCAAGTGGGACGTCAACCCAGGGGAAGACCATGAACCAGAGGAGGAAATCAGAACCAAGACGGATGGGTTAAGCAAGCCTCGCTGTATCCCCAAGCCCAAAGAGAAATCATAGAAGAGCTAGACCATGATGAAGAAGTAAACCAAGAGCCAGAAGGATATGGCCAAAACAACCAACTAAGAGGACAACTGCCACCCCCACCGTCTGTGGAGGAACTTGTGACTTTGATGGCAAATCGGCTGACCGAAGCCATAGCTCAAGGCAATCGTGGACATGGTCAGGGGCCACAGCCCAAAATGACTGAGTTCATGAGACTGAGACCAGCCACCTTTGACCACACTGAAGATGACCCTTTAGTAGCCGATGATTGGCTAAGGGGCATAAACAGGAAGCTGGATGTTGTAAACCCCAGCGATCATGAAAGAGTTCTTTTGGCATCACACCAGCTAACAGGAGCAGCCCTAGAATGGTGGGAAAACTACCAAGAAGCAGTGAAAGATGCTAGTGCCATCACATGGAAGGAATTCCAGGAGAAATTTAGGAGGTATCACATTCCCGAAGGGATCATCGAGATGAAGGCAGCGGAGTTCCGCGACTTGAAGCAAGGGTCCATGACCGTGAATCAGTACATCCGCAAGTTCACAAAGCTCTCTCGATATGCCCCTGAGGATGTAAACACAGATAAGAAGAAGCAGGACCGTTTCAGAAGGGGACTGTATAGTACCCTGAAGACACACTTGTCTGCAAGTACCTACCCAGACTTCAATACGATGATGAATCGAGCCATCATCGTAGAGGAGGCCAAGACTGAAGGAGACAATGACCGGAAGCGCAAGTTTTTGGCGCAGAAGCAAAAGCAGCAAGAAAGGTTTGCAAGGCCCAGACCTAGCTACCACCAGAAGACAAAACACCAACCAACCATGCAGTATCGGTCTCAGAGATATAACCAACCAGCAAGTTCAGCCTACCGCAGCCAGCACCCAGTAAGTCAGCAGAATAACAGTGGAACTGTTGCACAGGTGACGGAGAGAAATAAGGACAGAGTCTGCTATAATTGTAGAGAGCCTAGGCATGTGATAGCCAACTGCCCACACAAGAACCCTACCGCAGCACGAGCCCTGACGAACCCCGCAGCAAGTGCTAGGACAGCAGCGTCGGGAGTTGGACGTGGTGGACCCTAAGCCTCAGGACAACAGAAGAGGACAACACAATCCTTTGAAAGAGGCCGCGTCAACCACATCGATGCTCGTGATGCCCAGGAAGCATCGGACGTCGTCTTCGGTGAGTTCATTGTCAATTCAACTCTAGCAACCGTACTATTTGATTCTGGAGCTTCGCATTCATTCATATCCTCAAAGTTTGTTGCTAAGCATAGAATTCCAACTGTCATGCTTAAGATCCCCCTTATGATACGCTCTCCCGGAGCGGAAATTAAGTGCCTACTAGGATGCCCCCGGGTGAAAATTATAATAAGTGGGGTAGAGTTCCTAGCAGACTTAGTAGTTCTCCAATCTGATGGAATAAATATCATCCTTGGGATGAATTGGTTAGCCAAATGTCAAGGCAACATAGCTTGTGGCACCCAAAAAGTCACCCTAGTTAACCACCATGGCATTAAAGTGGAATGACAGCCTAAGGGACCAAAACCCAAGCACATGTTGTGCAACTTGAAAGCCACCACCCCGGACAAAGTGCCCATAGTGAAGGAGTACCCAGATGTGTTCCCAGAGGAACTACCTGGAATGCCACCTGACCGGGAAATAGAATTCATCATAGATCTTATCCCTGGAACATCCCCAATGACCAAGAGACCCTACCGTATGGCAGCAAATGAACTAGTAGAGTTAAAGAAGCAGCTAGGAGAGTTGCAAGAGAAAGGTTATATAAGGCCTAGCTCGTCCCCGTGGGGATCACCTGTCTTGTTTGTGAAGAAGAAAGATGGTGGTTTTAGGATGTGTGTGGACTACCGAGCCTTAAATGAAGTCACAATAAAGAATAAATACCCACTGCCCAGGATCGATGACCTCTTCGATCAACTGCAAGGAGCCAAGTTCTTCTCTAAGATTGACTTGAGGTCAGGGTATTACCAGCTAAAGGTTCGAGAAAGTGACATACCTAAAACAGCCTTTGTAACCCGGTATGGACAATACGAGTTCACAGTAATATCCTTTGGGTTAACCAATGCTCCTGCCTATTTTATGAGCTTAATGAACAGGGTGTTCATGGAAGAGTTAGATAAGTTTGTCGTAGTCTTCATTGACGACATACTCATCTACTCTCAGAGTGCCGAAGAGCACGAACAGCACCTAAGAATAGTCTTAGAAAGATTAAGAGCCCATGAGCTTTATGCCAAATGGTGGGAAAACTACCAAAAAGCAGTAGAAGATGCTAGTGCCATCACATGGAAGGAATTTCAGGAGTAATTTAGGAGGTATCGCATTCCCGAAGGGATCATCGAGATGAAGGCAGCGGAGTTCCGCGACTTGAATCAAGGGTCCATGACCGTGAATCAGTACATCCGTAAGTTCACAAAGCTCTCTCGCTATGCCCGTGAGGATGTGAACACAGATAAGAAGAAGCAGGACCGTTTCAGAAGGGGACTGCATAGTACCCTGAAGACACATTTGTCTGCAAGTACCTACCCAGACTTCAATACAATGATGAAGCCGTCATAAGATATGCACACGGCTATCCAGATAGGTTTAACACTCTGCAGAGGTTGTACATTTTACCCACAAGATCTGCACAGGCTCCCAACTTAGCAACTGGTGAAGCCGTCATAACGAGACGTAACAACCTCACAACGAAGCCACAATATCCACCCATGAGGCACTAAGATACCAGGAGCTTTAGAAGAATTACGGGAAAGATCACTTAGCAATCCCAAGGCTTGATTTATGACAGTTTCATCATCGTATTGAAGTCTGGGTAGGTACTTACAGACAAATGTGTCTTCAGGGTACTATACAGTCCCCTTCTGAAACGGTCCTGCTTCTTCTTATCTGTGTTCACATCCTTAGGGGCATAGCGAGAGAGCTTTGTGAACTTGCGGATGTACTGATTCACGGTCATGGACCCTTGCTTCAAGTCACGGAACTCCGCTGCCTTCATCTCGATGATCCCTTCGGGAATGTGATACCTCCTAAATTCCTCCTGGAATTCCTTCCATGTGATGGCACTAGCATCTTCCACTGCTTCTTGGTAGTTTTCCCACCATTCTAGGGCTGCTCCTGTTAGTTGGTGTGATGCCAAAAGAACTCTTTCATGGTCGCTGGGGTTTACAACATCTAGCTTCCTGTTTATGCCCCTTAGCCAATCATCTGCTACTAAAGGGTCATCCTCAGTGTGGTCAAATGTGGCTGGTCTCAGTCTCATGAACTCAATCATTTTGGGCTGTGGCCCCTGACTATGTCCACGATTGCCTTGAATGCCTTGAGCTATGGCTTCGGTCAGCCGATTTGCTATCAAAGCCACAATTCCTCCACAGACGGTGGGGGTAGCAGTTGTCCTCTTAGTTGGTTGTTTTGGCCATATCCTTCTGACTCTTGGTTTACTTCTTCATCATGGTCTAGCTCTTCCATGATTTCTCTTTAGGCTTGGGGATACAGCGGGGCTTGTCTAACCCATCCGTCTCGGTTCTGATTTCCTCCTCTGGTTCGTGGTCTTCCCCTGGGTTGACGTCCCACTTGAATCTCACTAGCGGCCTCATATCCTTCACGAGCTTTACGCCCTTGGCGTGGCTGGATCCGAGTTGTCCTCTTAGGCGGCATCTGCTTGAAGGTAGGAGAAAAGTAAGGCTCCAGAAAGGATAGCTAATCATTTGGCTACTAGGGTTCTTTTAAGAGCACTTGATTAACTAAGGCACACAACATTAGCACGAACATCACATAGCATTACATTACACAAGATTCAGTACAAACACGGGCATTGGAGCTAAGGACTCCAAGCAACACAGAACTGCTACAAACACAACACGCTACTACACTACGATACAAGGGTTACATCACTGGGCTCACTACTGGAAGTCTGACACGCGGTCGGCAGGCGGTACATTGGTCTTGACGGCGCTCCTGAATTGCGTCGTTGCTGATGGTGAAGAGGGGCTTCAAGGGTGGGCTGCACTCCACTCTGCAGCGAGGTCAATGTCATCATGGCTAGCTAGCTCCAAGTCGTGCATCTGACTAAAGGTTCTAGCTATGTCCTCCTCGTACCCATCCAAGTCAATGTTGTTCTCCCCCACGGACTCCTAGCTATCCTCTGAGTCGTCGTCGCGCACAAACTCGCGCTCGAAGGGTTCTTCTTCTTCTTCTTCTTCTTCCTCGGATCCTTCTTCATACATCTGGCCTTCTGGCTCTGCTTCGGGAGCTGGTGGAGGTGGTGGTGGCACTGCGACCGGTGTTGGTATAACTCTGCCAGACGCGATTGCGCTGGCGACTCCTGGGGGCAGGAGGGGAACTCCGGGTAATTCCAAGCGCTGAACGCTGTCAAAAGGAGGCAAGTGGAAGGTCCTCTTCCTTGGGGTGAGCTTGCGGTGCGGTCCTCCGTGTATCCTGTGGCAAATCAAGTAGGCTTGGTTGAGCTCCTTGACATAGTGTTCTGAGGTCTCCATGAGGGTCTTGGTTACATCTTTGGCACGCCTTTCTGCAGCTGCGGCCTGCTCTCGGACTTGCTGCAACTGCCTCCGCAGAGCTCTTTCCCGGGTCTCTGAGTGTTCTGCCCTCTGAATACTTGCCCTCCACTCAAAGCGGTGGCTCTCGTATAGCTGGTCTAGTGCAAGTAGGTACTTTTAGTGCAAGTAGGTACTTCACTGTAGCAACTATGATAGGGTCGTCCTCTCTTTGACCCAGGCCTTCCAACCTTCTCATCCTATTGCGCCACACTGGGCGGGAACGGTCACTTGCTGCAAAGAATTTTACCGGGGTACGTCCGGTGTCCTTCTCGTGCTTCTCGCAGAAGTGTAGTAGGGCTTTACGGGCTGCTGCTTGGTAGGTGTCACTATATTCAGCCCCATAGGCAACAACACTCCATGGTTGCCAGTCTGTATGCTCGGGCGTCTCGAACACAAGAACATGGACCTCACATTTGCTGGTACCATGCTCCTAGTACTCCCGTCCACGGTACTCTGGACGCTGAGTATATCCGAACCTCATCAGTGTCTCCCAAAGGATGAGGGGGAAGCCTTGCACGTCCAAGCAGTAGGTGACGGTCCATCCATCTCCTTCCATCTGCCAAGGTTTTAAGGAACAGAAATGAGTTGGGATTGAGTAAAAACTTTTGTTAAATGAAGCATCAAGGTATATAGGCAATAGGGATAAGGAAATTTTATCAAAATAATTTGTAATAAAATTATCACTCTTTTACTCGGCCAATCCTAAGGTTTCGCCCTACAGTCAAAATGGCTCTGATACCATCTGTCGGACCCCTCCTTTGGGGTCACCTCATGTAGCTCATACCGGTCCCTGGATCAGTAGCTGGTACGCACGAACTCCAACAGAAGTAGACATCATAGTCATACATCGAATAAATACGGTAATAAAGTACAATACAGAGTTCATTACAATAGAAGCCCGAAGGCATAATTTTACAAACTCTCAAATACAGCGGAAACACACAAAAGCGACCCAAGCCCTACAGGCAGCTTGAGTGCAGACGAAACCGGCTTCTCTAATCTTCATCTCCTCCTTCGACGAAGTCGGCCTCTGGATCATCTGGATCCACAATTAGCAAGTATGAGTACGTAAGGTACTCACCAAGTCCTACCTCAAGGGGAAAGTTAGATGCTTAAGGGTAGATCGAGGTAAGGCTATAGAGTCTTTTAGGTTTTTGCGAAAAGCTAATTTTATTGATGCAGGGTTCATTTTGCAAAGACTAACTTTAATGAAAACTTTTCCGAAGTGAGCACATAGGTTGAGCTTATGGGGGTTGACGGCCCTGGGGGAGATACATCCGTCCCGCTAGTTCCCACAAGACTTTGCCAGCGGACACACAGTTCAGGAGGTTTAGGGCACAAAGCCAAAACCATTCTTTTAGAAAACACGGGCACACAGCCCACTCACACGCCAAGGAGTTACTCACGCCAAAAGCTAATCATTATGATCAAACCATAGCACGTCTTTGACCGAGGACACGGCTATCCGGATAGGTTTAACACTCTGCAGAGGTTGTACACTTTACCCACAAGATATGCACAGGCTCCCACCTTAGCAACGGGTGAAGCCGTCATAACGAGACGTAACGACCTCATAACGAAGCCACAATATCCACCCATGGGGCACTACGATACCAGGGGCTTTAGAAGAATTACGGGAAAGATCACTTAGCAATCCCAAGGCTTGACTTAGCCTCCACAATATCACCAGCCGGACCTTGAGCTACACACTACCCAAGTCTTCTCTTGGTCCCTATTGCCACTACCGGCCTCTGGGTGGGTACCGCACTAAGTCAGAAGGGTTAGATCAAGTCCTGCCCATACAAGCCATGTGGTTTACGAGTAGATACTAGGTGAGATGTCACAGCGAACCGATCCTTATACGACCGAGGTAAGAGTCTCCCAGCAAAAACACCACAAAGGCGAACCTTGCTCCAAGGTGGCTCCTACCTTTGTGGGGCACCTTACTCACCCTCGTCAACACTACTCTAGAGTTTTCCCAAGAACACAAATGTTACACACACCAAGCACCAAGCACACACCATTTCTCATTGTAAAGCATGGTTATCACATGTAAATATCTAGTTCTTTCTTTTGAGCAAAGCAATCCTAAGCATACTAGTAAACAAGCATTCTTCCAAGCAATCATTATAGTTGATGTTGGGAATCTTCTAGGGTTTCAACGAAATAATGGTAACAATGACAAGGCATGGGATAAACAAGCTGGGTCATAACTATTCTAGCATTTCTTTAAGAATCATAGCTACTAATCTAAACATGCATACTCCTATTATTTGAAACAATGGCTCTACGGGTTGTGTTTAAAAAAAACATAGGATCAACATGATCAACGGTTGTAGGACTTGCCTTCGTTGAAGTCCTCGTCTGCTCCTTCTTCAAACTCCGGGTCCTCGGGGTCGTCCTCGAATGCTCCTTCCTCTAATAATCGCAACAACGACAAAGGCGCAATCAATCAAACAATTAAAATAATGGTCAAACAATTTACAAAAATTATGAAATTGATATGATTGGATAGATCTCGAATTTAGATGAATATCGGTAGAAGAATCGACGAAAACGGAGTTAGGACGGAGGAGAAACGGGCTTCGGAAGTTTTGCCGGGAGAAAAATTCAGAAAAAAGAAAAAGGGGGGATATTCGGCTGAGTCGGCTCGGACTGGACTCGGCTCGCGGCTCAGCTCGGAGGGGACGGCTCGGCTCCGCGTCGGTGGGCTCGGCAGCCGGCGGCTCGGCTCAAGGAACCGGGCCCACCTGTCAGCTGCACAGGGAGAGAGAGTATAAAAGGGAGAGAGCAGAGAGAGGGGGGCGGCCGGCTTGGCTTGGCGAAGAGAGAACGGGAGGGAGAGAGAGGCGTCGGGCGGCGGCGGCGCTGGTGCAGCGGCGGCGGAGGCCGGCGTCGTGGCGCCGATCGGAGGGCGGCGGCGGCCGGAGGGAGGCGGCCGGCCTCGCCGGCCGGGGCTGGCTGGCGGGCGGCCAGCGGCTCGGGGACGGGCAGCGGAGGCCGGCGACCGGAGCTCCAGGTACGCCCAGGGGAGGGAAAAGGGGGAGAGGAAAGAGGAAGAGGGAGGAAGGGGACCGGGGGGGCTCACCGGCGGCGGGGCGCACAGAGAGAGGGCGGCGGCGGCGGTGAGAGCTCGGGAGAGAGAGAGCGAGATGGCTCGGGGAAGAAGGCACTGTTCATCTCCTCTTTTATAGAAGCCGGCGGCGAGGAGCGGCGTGCGGGACGAGGCGGCTCGGGGCGCGAGACCACGGAGCGGGGCGCGAGGCGACGCGGGGAGCGAGATGATGGCGCAGGGCGCGAGGTCTGCCGTCGCGGCGCGCGGCGACGGGACGGCAGGCGCGGCGCGCGGCGACGGGACGGCGAGTCACGGGGAGAGAGAGGGAAGAGAGAGAGAGAGGAAGGAGAGAGAAAAGGGGGGAAACTAGGGATTTGACAATAGCCGTGTCCTCGGTCAAGGACATGCTACGGTTCGGTCATAATGATTAACTTTTCGGCGTGAGTTACTCCTTGGCGTGTGAGTGGGCTGTGTGCCCGTGTTTTCTAGAAGAATGGTTTTGGCTTTGTGTCCTAAGCCTCCTGGACTGTGTGTCCGCTGACAAAGTCTTGTGGGAACTGGCGGGACGGATGTATCTCCCCCAGGGCCGTCAACCCCCATAAGCTCAACCTATGTGTTCACTTCGGAAATGTTTTCATTAAAGTTAATCTTGCAAAATGAACCCTGCATCAATAAAATTAGCTTTCCGCAAAAACCTAAAAGACTCTATAGCCTTTTCTCGATCTACCTTTAAGCATCTAACTTTTCCCCTTGAGATAGGACTTGCTGAATACCTTACGTACTCATACTTGCTAATTGTGGATCCAGATGATCCAGAGGCTGACTTCGTCGAAGGAGGAGATGAAGATTAGAGAAGCCGGTTTCGTCTGCACTCAAGCTGCCTGTAGGGCTTGGGTCGCTTTTGTGTGTTTCCGCTGTAATTGATGGTTTGTAAAATTATGCCTTCGGGCTTCTAGTTTAATGAACTCTGTATTGAACCTTGTTATCGTATTCGATGTATGACTATGATGTCTACTTCTGTTGGAGTTCGTGCGTACCAGCTACTGATCCAGGGACTGATATGAGCTACACGAGGTGACCCCAAAGGAGGGGTCCGACAGACTCGGGCTTGAAGTATCAACAGTTTTCACATTTTTAACAAAATAGCACCAATAGTCTAAACAAACATGAGATAACATGCCAATAAGTATGAAAAGTCCAGCTCAAACCAATAATAAACCATAGTCCAACTTCATAGTTCAAAAAGGTCAAGTTGTCAGAGTCATGCTATGTTGTGATGAAGCTCAAATCATCTATTTCCAGCTATTTTAAAGTTTACCATGGTAGGATTCACATGTCTCTTCAAACATGAAATGAGAAGCTTACCTACGCATGTCCTGTATTTTTTGGTAGCATATCATGTGATCGCTCTTTGCTACGTGAGCAACCATCAAAATGATCAGAATTCACGATGGACGATTCATGCCAAATGGGATTCATATTGTTCCCTATAAGAGGTCAAAGGGAAATGTCAAGGATGAGAAGTGAAAGAATGGCGCAGGATGAATGGAAGTAAAATGTCACAAACCTGGCAGATTAACTCTTTCTTGAGCTGAAGTTAGTTGATGCTTTGCCATTATCTCCCCCCGAAGCATCATCTTACAAAGAAAAAATATAAGTTAAGAAAACTCTGGTGACACTGCAACGAAATATTAAAAGAGGGTAAGGTTTGGATCAATATTCTGCTCTATTCTCGATAAAAGGATTACCTCAGAAGATTCAGGCATCTGAAACGATCGAAGGTGTGACTGTGATGATTCCAAGCGAAATGGAAGCTCTGGAATGGTTTTGTCAGGAACACTTGATAAGATAAGAGATGGTGGTTGATTTTGTGGAGGAGGATTTAATGGGTCAAATGCCTGATGAGCTCCTGAACTTTGGTTTACAGGTGGCATCACTGCCCCAGACTTTGATGTTATGATGTTGCCCCCACCAAGTGCAGCAAACATTTGTGATGCTTGCGCAGGCTCAAGTGCTCCAGACAAATACGGTGGGTTCAAGAAAACACCATTTCTCATAGACAACATCTGTAACAAATCCATAGGAAAAACATCAAAATTGTAATAACAGTTCAGCTATTAGGAAAACCAAGCGAAGCTCGGGTGGTTTTGTGCGAGGTTGTTCGCCTAGCCCGTCTGGGTTCGATCCCTGGGTTCAACCTAGGTGTTCCATTTTCCACGGAATGGGTCTCCCCTTCCGTATACCCCATCCAAAAAAAAAAAACAGTTCAGCTATTAGCGCATACAATTAAAATAGAATAGTATGTCAACTACTCAAACAGCATGCATATAACCAAAATAGTATAGTGTTATTGTGGAGTATAGGAAATAGGCAGCATTCTTGGCTTAACACTAACCACGTACATTGCTGCATATTGTCAGCCTGTCATTGACATTAGTTGCTATCCCAAAACTGCTTTGGCATATTGATTATTTAGCACCTTAGGCTGCAAACCATCTTTGTGTATTCAGCATAATATGGAATTGACATCCCATGGCAATCCTTCTTGTCCACTAGTTATATCATTTATCTTGGGGTTACACAACTTGATGAGATTATGTGTTAGAAAAGTATGTCTTGACAAGAACCTAGTGCCCAAAAATTGCCATCTCACATAATAGACAACGACACGCTTTACTTAACACGACAACAGGGAAGTTTGTTATTGATCAATCATTCGACCATGGTGGGGTAACGGTCTAACACTTCAAAAAGAAAAACATCCTGTCAACCAAATCATGTACCTGCAAGGTAATGGAGCGTCCATCACGCATCATGCAAAGACCACTTGCTGGGTATAATAAGGCTACTGGCATAAGCATAACGCATCATGCAAGTATGTTCGTCACGGGTTGGGTGAGGATCAATAAGGACAGATACTCTTATGATACCATTTTTTTGTTAATGTTCCTAGTATGCATTGGAAAGATGCATTCGCGTCATGCAGACATGTAGTGTTTGCTCACCTGCACTTGGAGCTGGAGATGCTTCAGATACTCAATTGCATCGTCAAGCATGGATGCCTTGTCAGTCTGGACTCCATAAACCATCATAGCAGAAACACATTATCCAGCACGAACACAGCTGAAGAACCATATATTTAGGGAGAAAGAGAAAGGTCTTCTCGCTTTCTACTGACCTTGTTGGAGTTCGGTATCAGGCTCTGCAGCGCCTTCATCTTCTCGTTGATCTTGCTTCTCCTCCTCTGCCAACCAAACCAAGCAACGATTTTTAGCACTTGCACTGGGAAATCAGAGCAAAGCAAGAGGAACACTTGAGAAATGGCAGCGCACCACCTTCTCGGAAAGGTTATGCACCTCGGCGGCGCGGCTCCGCTTGCTGCCGGACCCCCCGCGCTGTCGCGCCGGCGCCGGCTCGGGCTCCGACCCGCCCGCGTCGCTGTCGCCGAGCCCGCCCGCTTCCTCCCCGTAGTCCACCTGATGGCCGTGGCCCAACGCTGCCGGAAACGCCACCCCGCCGAACATCTGGCGCCGCACCTCCTCCTCCTCCTGCCGCTGCCGCCGCTGCTGATGGTGCAGGAGCAGCATCGCCTCCCGCCCGTGGTCCTGCACGCCCGCGCCGCCCCCGCCGAAGCCACCGAGCCCCCGCTCGTCCATCCCGCCCGCGCCTGACGACCACGCGACGTCACCGCCGAGGACAGGCAGGGGAGAGTTCTCGTTGGGAGAGGCGGCGAGGAGAGAGAAGGCAAGAGGATGCGGAGGTGGTGGGTTTGGGTTGGAAGCGCGGCCGCGTCCGTCTTTTTAGTGTTGCGCCCATGCCTTGCTGCTGCCTCTGAGCGGAGCCGAGCTCGGTGGTGGACTGGTGGGTGGCCGGTTGCTTGCTCGCCCTCGCCCGCGCCCGCTTTGGGCTTGTTTTTTGGGACTTTCTACGTGGTTTTGGCGGCTTTTTCCCGTGCGCCCGTGCAGCGGGGGGTTCGGGCTCCGCGGTAGCTAGCGCGGGCCGGTCACTTTTCCACCCTGTGGGTCCGTGCGGCGGGTGTGCATTTATGTTGGCTTCAGTAGTGTGTGGGTTTGGGTTTTCTGCGTCCAGCGCTGTGGGTTTCTGCATCCATGTTTTTTGGTGCAGCGTGTTCTTTTTCTTTCAGTTATTCTTTCCTGCGGAAGCTCCGATTTGAAGTTTAACCCGAAGAAATATATGAACGTGGTTATATTACATTGACGACATTGATGAAGGAAATAACCTATTTTTTATAGGGATAATCCTACGAGTTAGTAGAAGTGTGACTTACTAAGCCTATCTGAACTTAGACCTATCTATATAGCGGTCAAGCTATCCTAGAGCAGCACCTTAATCATCCTAAGTACTTAGCCGAGTGATGATGTTGACATCAATAATCAAAAGAGATAATAATAATTTAGTCTAACACTTCGCACACCTACTTGTTAGTTTCATTAGTGTATCAACCTATAATTCAAGTCTACTTTAAACTACTCTCATACATCTTTTGACACATTCTCTAGATCTCCTCGACCATATCCTTTGCAGGGTCAAAGCTATATGAAGTTAGGGTGCAGCACAAGCGTTAGAGGAAATCAGTATTTTAGTAATAATTTGCTTATTTTGATCATTTGTGCACCCTGTTGAGCTTGAAAGTATATATTATAAGGCACAATGTTAAAATTGTATACGTTACTGTGTGTATAGTGAAGTGGTGTCTATTGTTTACGACTTGTTTGGTTGCCCCCCCTGTGCATTCAGGCAACGCTTGTTTGGTTGTCTGGCGCTTGAGTCGGTCTATTTTGAGCGGTGTAAAAATACTCTGCGAGTCTGGCTCCTAGAAAATGTATTTTAATTATGTTTCTCTATAGCTAGGCTAATGATGATATTAGCATATAATTAGTAAGTGTTAACTCATATTAGTATATTCTAAATTAGATTAAGGCTTAATGTGACAAATTAAATACCATAGAGTATATTTATATAAAATAAACATCATACTAATACTTGCTTTTTTATTTCAATGTCATACAATATGTATTTATACGAACAACCAAATACAATATTATCTCAACTAGCCTAAACACATACAACCAACCAAATAAAGTGGTATTGCATATATACAACCTGACTCATTAAACTAGGCTCACTAATACTAGTCAGATTAGACCATATAAATAACCAAACGAACCATTAGTTCTAGATTATTAATTGCCATATAGCCTGACTCATTAAACTCGGCTCACTAATACGGGTCTGATTACACCATATAAACAAATAAAAACCCTTAGTTCTAGATTATTAATTGCAAAAAGTCAGACTCACTGATACAAGTCAGATTAGACTATATAAACAACCAAACGAACATTTAGCTCTAGTTTCTTCGCTGATCCTTTGCATCCTTAGATGTCATGTTTTTGGTCACCACCACGTTCCTCCTTAGTCGATACGGCAACAACGATAGAGCTGAATTTATATTCTCTTTCCTCCCTACATGATGAGCATGCCTCATGTCATCATTAGCACAACGTAGTATCTTATTAATATTGCGTTATGTGTCATGCTAGCACCGCTTTCCGTGGCCATAGACCCATAGTCCGATACATTCGTGTCAACTCCTTCCCACATGCCTCAAATCATGCCTAGCACGCGCGCGCTCTGTCTCTCACATATACATGCATGAATCTCCTAAAATGAGATAATTCTTTATATACCAAAAATAATCAAAATTCTTGATCTGCCATAAAAAAGGTATGCCACTACTTGAATTTTTTCACTATGTATCACTGTCGTCGTAATAGAGTTGATGGCGGTGGCAAATATGGGAAGAAAAAATTAGTTTTTTAATCTTTATGTGTCATTAGAATTAATACCGTTGTAATAGTAGTAGTAGTATAGAGGGTAAAAATAATTTTAAGTAGTGATATATGAGGGACAAAAATATTTTTTGGTAGATCGAAGATTTTGATAACTTTTGATAACATAGAGAGAATTGTCTCATGTAAAATTGGATTATTAGAATTGAATAACTTTTTTAGATGTGTTAGCTAGTGGATTCACAAACATATATGCAGGCATATACACACACATATATACCAAAATCAAACAAACATGGCCCCAAATCAACAGATTCGATGCTGCTAAGCTCCATCCTTCTCTTCATCGAGCTCTGCTTCGCCCTATCTGAATCTGGAGTAAGGTGTTTACCCGAGCTCTGCGTTCCTCTTCATCTGATGGCAGGAGTGGAGTTGCTTCCATTTTCTCAATTGTTTATTCGGCAGTCATAAAGCAACTAGGCGGATTAGTGCGCCTAGATCGTGTGTTTCATAGAGTATGATAAAAGGAGGGTGAAAAAAAAATAGATTTAGTAATTTTGAACATCTCAATATTTATATTTAACACATTCATTTAATTATAAGGAAAACAATATTACTTTTATACATACACATAATTTTAATATTTAGACGACAATAATACGAACCTAACAAAATTTGTTTCATATTTTTTGAGTTTTAGATATTTTTCTTTACATTTTAGATTATTTCAACTGATTTATCAATATAACTAATATTCATTTCAACATTTTTAGAATTTTCCGAAAACGAAATTATATTATATATATGCATATATATATATATATGTATACTTATACATATATATACATATATATATATATACGTACATATATGTTGGTCCCACATGAATAGTAACCTGACCTCTGGTTAATATATGTAATAGATAAGGTGCATCAGTGCTACAAATTTTTACCCAGGTATCGATAGCTGCAGTGGATTACATTGATGCCCCCAACCTTCTCTCTTATTCGGCCATCGTTTTTTTTTTTTTTTTGCCACTGTGTGTCTGGTCTAAGAGTATATATGTCTATTAGTGTGTCATGTCTCTCACACACATATACATGCATGAATTCCCTATGTAAAATTAGATTATTAAAATTGAATAACTTTTTCAGACATGTTTGCTAGAGTTAACAATTATAAATAAGTGAATACTCTCACATCTTGCAAAAAGATGACCGTATCCTTTTTTACTTTGACCAACTTACGCGCATGAGTATCCAGATCAAACGGTCATATCAAAATAATACGGGCACATATATAACAAAAATACTTCTATATACCATAATTTAAGTACCATTTTTTACATATATATTACAATAAGAATCAATAATTGAATTTATGCTCTCAAAAGCATGCATTTTGCTTTCCAAACATTACTTATACAAATATTTGTGCCAACAGGTTGTATTAAAAAAAACAATAGAAATTATAAAGTCGAAATAATCTAAAACGGACTATAACACGAATCTCCAAACACTTTGACCGGTCATCAAGGCATCGCCATAAAAACACCTTTTATTTTTCAAATAGATCAGGCTAACACCGGCATACCGTAGACCTAGGAAACAAATCCTATAAAACCAAGCTTTACAAAATACTTTTTCCTGTGATGACACGTGTCTTCTTTCTCTTCTCTTCAATCTAATTATACTAGGTAGATTAACGCGCTTTGCTGCGCCCGTTTCGAATAAATGTTATGCTTGAATATTGCATGATTTGTAGTAGCTTTAATAGCACATGAAGCGTACCGATTTTTCCACCATTAGTATATGCTATTAGAAGGAAAACATTGAATTCATTTAGACTCATACATGTAATATATATATATATATATATATATATATATGCATATATTTGTATATATATACACACACAATATATTGCTGAGCAATAGCTACGTCAGTAATACGGAACTAACAAAATTTGTTTCGTATTAGTGCACTGATTTTTCCACCGTTAGTATATGTTATCGGAAATGGGATGTTAAATTCATCTAAACTCATGTATGTAATATACATATATAAATATAAATATATATTTATATCTATATAGATTTATATATATATATATATATAATATTTGTGGACAGTAACAAAATTTGTTTTATATTTTTTTAGTTTTAGTTTTTTTTCTTTGCACTCTAGAGTGTTCCAATCGATTTATCAATATAACAAATTTTTCTAGTATTTCCGAAAATAGAAAGTATATTATATGTATACGAATATGTATATACATATAAATGTATACGTATCGGTATACAATGATGGGCGGGTCTGCTACAGTAGCTACAATAACAAATACGTATATATATACATATATATGTATACTATACATATACATATATACATGTATCCGTATGCAATGATTTGTGGGCCCTGCTACAGTAGCAGAGCATCTGAGCGCTCAGGGATTCCACCGCCGTTGGTATATAGGATTGATTGATCAGATAAAAAATATTTAGCTAAATCACAGTCTAAAAAAGTCTTCCATATAAATGTGCTATAAAATTTGCTTCAGCTGACCGAACCCAACCGCCTGAGTCCGAACTACACGCCAGTTCCTGGTGCAACCCGCCGGGGATTCGACGCAATAATGGCCTGCGACCACAACTTGCAAATTCCCTGCTCCTCTGGTGCACGTTCCGCCCCCCTCCCTTCCCGTGTCGTCTTCCCGTCGATCGGCGGCTGGGTAAAGCGCAGGAGGCATTAAGAGGGCTAGGGTTTTAGCTAGGGTTTTTTTTCCGGCGAGGCGCGGCGGCAGCAGAGCTAGGGTTTCCCTTCCCGGTGCGGCGAGGCGATGGACGCGGCGGCGGTCGACGACGTGATCCGGCGGCTCCTCGATGCCCACGGCGGGCGGTCGCCGCGCAACGCGCAGGTGACCGACGCGGAGATCCGGAGGCTCTGCGCCGCCGCCAGGGACGTGTTCCTCTCCCAGCCCAACCTCCTCGAGCTCGAGGCTCCCATCAAGATATGCGGTAAGAGCGGCCTCCAAGCAACACTGATAAGCGTGCTAGTAGCCTACCGAGCCTTCGTTTTCTCGGTCTGTTCCGGGCTAATTGTGTTTCGTTAGAGCTGTTGCTATTGGGATGGGCTCTCTGGATTTGATGTTCTTGGAATCCCGCAGTGTGTTTACATGTTCTATTAGTAATTGCCTAATTGGAATATGTAGCACCGGTAGGAATTTCAAAGAAAATGTATGACTGCCTGAGGAACCGCGCTTTGGATTTCTTTGTCTTACCTTCCGCTACTTTCGGTGATTCTATTGTTATTCTTTGGAAAAAGTTCATTTTACTACCAAGTATCTCACTAGTCTGAAAGTTTTATTTGGTTTAGTTAACCCCTAAGGTTCTGAAACCGTGTCACTTAACCCCTTAGCAGTTGTGGATTAGTGGTTTTGCCATGTTGATGCCACATCATCGGATTTTGCTGATGTGGCTACCACATCATATTTTCTTCCTCCTACAAATCTCCTCTTTTCTCTGTCCCTTGTGCTCACCATATCATCCTATTTTGCCAGTCTCTCAGTGATCATGTACACCGCGAATGCCATTCTCGAATCCGCGTGGGACCTGCATCAGAACTTGTAGCCTGTGCCCTGCGCCAAGCCGCAGACGACAGTGGCGCAGCCCATGGCACACTACATGCCGTGCATGGTGCCAGCCACTGCTCCACGCTTCTGGTCAGGGGCGGAGCTATGTGAGGGCCAAGAGGGGCCATGGCCCCTCCTCAAAATTGCAAATCCTTAGAGAAATTATTGAACATTTAACTTATTAGCTAGTTAAACATGGAAACGGCCACCCGTTCCTAATGCAATTCATCCTCTTTTAAGTGCTGGTCTCTTCTTAATCCGTAGTCAAGCTCCCCCACTGCTTCTGGTGCCGCTATTTTGGCCACCAAGAAGCAACTTTTAGCCTTGAATGGCCTGCCACCTGAGTTCTGTACTCGCAGCACAAATCATTGTATAGGCTGCACTAGAGCCAAGAGTAGTAGTTTGATTCAATTCGTGGAGGGCTAAAGAATTGGCTGCTGCACCACGTGAGGGGCATGACGGGCAGCCCTGGAGCAGCGGCATTGCTACCTCTTCTCGCTGCCGCCTTGCTTGTCGATCAGGTCGGCCGCACTGCCACCCGGGGATGAGACCTGCTGCCGGCTCTGCTTGTGCACTGAACAGACACCTTTTCTGTACCTGATCCCACGTAGCCACATACTAAGCTCGGCAAGATCTGGAGCAAACACGAACAGCAAGGAGTTTTGGCGTCTGAGAGACATTCAACATGCCTCAAATGGTCCTGTCTTGCACATGCACCACCACTAATCCACCTACGATGCTTATGTGCCAAAACCATCATCTAATACCATCCATGCTAGCAAAACCGCCCAGCCAAAACCACCCAAGGGGTTAAGTAACCCAGTTTTAATACTTGAGGGGGTTAAGTAGTGGTTTACATATATTATGGCTTTTCTAATATGTGCCTATGCCACTATACCACGCTTGAGATTTCAGATCAGAGAGAAAAGTAAGAGCGTGAAGATAAGAGTGTTAGTGGAAGAAAATAATTTGTTTGGAATTGTAATTACTAACATGTGAGTTGGTATGTTATGTCTATTTCTTAAGTTTTGTGTGTCTTTACAGTGAAATAGTGAAGAAAATGTTTTAAAGGGGGCAGCGACTTTTTATGCTTTATATTTTTTGAGCAAATTTCACTTTGGACCATATATTAGTGCACTCGGTGCCCTTTGAACCACATTTAACAATAAGTGTCACTTTGAACCATATATTTTACGTTAAACTTTCAATTTGCACCGTGTCTAAGGATTGGACCTTTGACCGTGCTCATGTGGCAAGCTCCATGAATTCAACTAGGAGGGTTGACTTAAGTTGTTAGAGCCGTCTCTCCATATCAGGCCTTCAGAGTCCAAGTGTCATTGTTCGCAGTCGTCATCTATTTATATTCCTCACTGACGCTACCACATCAAGTTACCACCTACACGGTCGCTCCTCACCAGCCACGTCTATCTTGTCACCGCCTCCCTTCAAGTCACCACCTGCACTGCCGCACCACCCTGGCCATGTCTACCTCGCCATTGGCCTGACGCCTATCTCCGCAATGCTAGCGAACAGGTAATCAGAGGACCATATTACATGTAGGATGTTGACTTTTTGGATTGTTGGCAACGACATAAACTCGATACCATCCTACGCGATGTGGAGAGATGGCTCTAGCAACTTGAGGCCAAAGGGGAAGCAGACAACGAAGAATGAATCGAGAGAAAGAAAGATTGGTTTGGAAATAGCTGTCCATCCTCCCAGATAAATACGTAGAGTTGAGGTGGATGGAACCGCTTGTCACGTAAGCATGATCAAAGTTTGATTCCCTAAACCCGGCGGTGCAAATTGAAAGATTAGCATGAAATATATGTTTCAAAGTGAAAGTTGTTATTAAAGGTGGTTCAAAGTACACCAAATACACTAATAGATGGTCCAAAGTGAAATTTCCTCTTTTTTTGGGGGGGTGGGGGGTGGGGTGGGGATTTGTAGTTGTGGATGCCACATTAAGTTGTGGGGATGTCGTCAACTGATTTCTTCTTTTTGTCTTTTTCAAATTTTGCCAGGGGCATATATTTGTTATACAGAAGGTAACTACATGAAAGCTATCCGTTCACCTAGATCTCTCCGAGACATCGGGTAGTATTTGCAATGTAGCATGCCAGAAGTGTGATCAATATCTGATCTTGAGTTCTTGACAAGTCAACTAGTACTCAGAGAATTGATGCTAGTTGTCAAAGATTGTTTGGTTTGTATTAGCTCACTTAAAGTGGCACATACTATGCTATATGTACTATACAAAAATGTATTAAAATGGTAGGGTTTCACCACTAATCACACGTGTAATATGTGCCAAGTGAAGTCATTCAGGCATGTGAAACTTCTGATGGTGGACTTTCACATATTCTAAGTCGTTATCAGACAATCTGTTTATACCAGATTGCAAAATCCAGAGTCGGTTTCTCTGTTTGGAAATTCACAGCCGAGGTTTGCAGTTCAAAGAACATTTGGTCGTTGAGTGGATAACTGGATATAATTTGTTTGTGCCACTTTGAATTAGCTTTACCCATTGTATGATAAGTACTGCTATTGTGCTGTAAGGATAGATAACTTTGTAGTGAAGACTGGAATAAAGTGCAAATATCCCCCACACTGTGTATCCTGTTAGTTTGCTAAGTCCAATAACACTTGTTACATTGTTATTAGCTGTACAACCCTTTTTTCGTTTGTTGAATAGGTTCATACTTTTGCCTCAAGGTCAATATATGCTGTGTAAATTTGTCATTATAAGAAATTTGTAATGTATTGAAATCATGTTCAGCGTTTAACAGCTTCTTTACTCATTGACAGGGGATATCCATGGTCAGTATTCTGATCTTCTTCGATTATTCGAGTATGGTGGCTATCCACCAGAGGCGAACTATCTGTTTCTGGGAGACTATGTTGATCGAGGAAAACAGAGTATCGAAACAATATGCCTTCTCCTTGCGTACAAGATAAAGTACCCGGAGAACTTCTTTCTTCTTAGGGGAAACCATGAATGTGCCTCTATCAACAGAATATATGGGTTCTTTGATGAATGTAAGAGAAGATTCAATGTTCGCTTGTGGAAGATTTTCACTGATTGTTTTAACTGCCTCCCAGTGGCTGCACTTATTGATGATAAGATCTTATGCATGCATGGCGGTTTATCTCCTGAATTGAAGAGCATGGATCAGATACGTAGCATTTCCCGTCCTGTGGATGTGCCTGACCATGGTCTGCTCTGTGATCTTCTGTGGTCTGACCCTGATAAAGAAATTGAAGGGTGGGGTGAGAATGACAGGGGTGTATCCTACACCTTCGGAGCTGACAAGGTTGCTGAGTTTCTTCAGAAACATGATTTGGATCTGGTCTGCAGGGCCCACCAGGTATTCATGTTGATCTTGCAGTACATTTTTCTAGCAAGTAAAAACAGCTGTCCCACCCAGAATTTTGTTCATCTTTTGACACTAAGTGCATATTTCATATGAAAATTCATTTGATCATGTTTCCCAACAAATAACTATCATATAAAAAATTGTTCAATCCCTGATTAAATTACTACTAACCTGTTTTTTAGAATTGAAAATGTTCTCCATTTAATTATGAATCATTTATCCAAGATATTCTGTTTTGTGTAATTTGGTGTCTTTTTGTGAAGATGCTATTTACATCTGGTCTATATTGGACACATTTTTTTTTAAAAAAAAAATGTACATCAGTGTACTATTCAGAGCATCAATATGATCGCCAAATATACTTTCCATTGTTGTAAAAATTGAGTGTAACCCTGCTATTGAGAAAAAAGCAGCAGCACACATGTCCTTTTGTAGGGTGTTTGTCGTTTGGTATTGGACACAGCAGGCAATAGTTTTTTAATGTATTGTGCCAGCACTTCTGCTAAGTATCTGAAACTTTGAACCAATTACAAGACAACATGAGTAAAGTTTGTTAAGACTTACTGTAAACTGAAATGGTCAAATTCAATCCAACTGCCTGGTATATTACAGTCTAGTTCATGCAGTTTGAGCTTTAACCATCAATCTAAAACGCTGATGTATTTCCCCTTCTTCTGGAATAAGAGAATTGGATATTCTTGGTTTGCTCTAGTGTGCTCTAGGGAATTAACTGAAGCATCTTGAGCACCTTTTCTCAGTGGATCTCTGCTGTTGTGAATTCTCATTATTGTGCATTGCCTTCATTACCATGCGCTGCTTTATAACTGAATCTTCTCTGCACAGGTCGTGGAGGATGGTTATGAATTTTTTGCCAAGCGCCAGCTAGTAACCATATTCTCTGCACCTAACTACTGTGGCGAGTTCGACAATGCTGGTGCTATGATGAGCATTGACGATTCCTTGACATGTTCATTCCAGATTCTGAAGCCTTCCGAAAAGAAAGGAAAAGCAGGAACTGGGAACATGTCAAAACCTGGAACACCTCCTAGGAAGATAAAAATCAATATCATTTAGCCAGATTTTCTCTAAACTTTACTGAGAATTTGTGATGAAGCATCCCGCCAAACTTGTTATGGTGAGAGCTTAGGTGCACCTAACACAATGTTGAAATGTCAACCCGCGTAACTTTTCTTTTAGTGGTCTGAGGTCTGATACAAATATGTCCTGCCATTATCCCAACGAAAATGAAGATCATACTAAGGAACAGAAACCTTACCTCAGAAGTTTTTGTGTGGATTTTCTTCCTACTCTTCTACACATGCAAATCTTTATGGCTGGGGAAGTGTCGTCGACAAGATCTTGCGGTGGAGATTGCATTGTTATGTAGATGTTATGTTTTGTACGATATTTTCCCCCATAAGCTTGTTACTGAAAATGATTGACAAACTGTAGTGAATGTCCTTTTGCTGATGCTAATGCCAGAAAACGACTGGACAGGTGTGCCTAGCAGCTAACGGTTAAAGGCCGTTCTGGAGCATGATGTTTTGTCATTGTTATATTGAATTTGCGGTCTATGGTAAGTAGTATGTGTTCTTCCTTGACAACTGGTAGTACGTGTTCTCTTTTTAATGGCTAGCTACATGCACAGGCGAAACCATGTAGTTGGCTATCACCTTCGGGCTCATGATTCAGTTTTTTTTACCATCTTGTCGATCATGATATGATATCGCACGGTGTGTTTTATTTATGAATGAGAACTGGCGGGAGATGCAGAAACGACGTAAGTTTTGGAACATGCTGTGTGCTCCTGAGCAACAGCTAATTCTTGTTTTCTGCTGTCCTGTTTTGTGAACTCATCTCCGGTGGAAGTTGAATTTCCACCGCTGTTTGGGCCTCCGACGGGAAGGTTGAAGGAGAGCTCGGAGCTGGTGCCAGAGACTTAACCATTTCCGTGGTTACCGACCATTACGGCTTCGTTTTGCAACTCCAGGATTAGCCGTGATGCTGCTGACTCAATCTACCCCGTTTCATAAGGATATGTTGGGTTCCCGGAATGTTCGGTTTTCTGGATAAGGTTTTTTTAAGCTGTTTCATAAGTCTTGTTTATTTAAAAGAAGAGCATTTTTAAACAAAATCGGTAAGAAAGTTGTCAATTTATATTAAAAAGATGGAGGGTCCTACGGGTCAAAAGTACAGATCCGACTGCAAAAAGAGCAGCCCTCTTTTACAAACCAAAGCACATATATGGACCATTCTCGCGACAACAAGCATCCTAAGTGTCCGGTAGAATGCCTAATAAGTGGAGTTTGCAACCTAGAAGGCACCAAATCCTCCTAGTGAGCGGGCATTCTGCCAACAAGTGCAGACAAGTCGCATAAGAGTGCTTGCAAAGGGAACAAATTGGGTTGCAAGGCCAATTTCTTTGCGAGAGACGATCCACTGTCCACTACCTGTTTTGGATAGCCAACCAAGTGAAGAATTTGCACTTTGGCGGAGCCCAAACCTTCCAAATGAGCCCAATGAAGTTTGTTGGGATGGCTCCTCTGAACATCAAAGCGTACGCAGACTTGGCAGAGTAGTCACCGTGTCTAAAAAATTTCCAAACAACGGAGTCAGGGATGACGAAGCGAAGGTTAACGTCCTAAGTCGCCCTCCAAAGTTGGATGAACTGGGAAATGTGCTCTCGTGAGACATGTTGAAGCGAGGCCAAGTCCGTAAGCCAGTTTCTATGCGTCATTGCCTCATGGAGGGAGCACTGCTTGTTACGAGAATCTCAAAGAGCAGGGACGTGAAGTCTTTTGGCCTGAAACCCCCCCCCCCCCCCAGCCAAAGGAGAGTGCCAAAAGGATATATTCTCTCAATTACCAACTGTAATCAAGGTGGCCGCCACGAAAAGAAGCCTATCAGAGTCACCGCAAGGCAAATAGCCACCAACACAAGCCTTATGCGGTGCGCTCTATTCCTGCCATAGCCATCTTTGTCGGAGCGCCCACCCGAAGGATTCGAGGTCTAGACCCGAGAACCCCCCCCCCCCCCCCTCCGAGAGGTTTTGGTTTTGAAACCTTCCTCCAATTGACCTTGCAATTTGCACCTGTGATAGGCTTGCAGCCTGCCCAAAGAAACTATTTCCTAGCTTTGTCAATCTAGTGCAGGACCGACATTGGAGTCTTTATCGCCGATAAGATTGGTTGTGAGGTCATCACAACCTTTACTAAGGCAAGACGCCCTAACGGGGACATATTCCTCTCCTTCCAAGAAAACATCTTCCCAATCACCTTGTCGACTATGGGTTGCGGGACAGAGGCCTTGAGGCATCCCACGGTTAGGGCCATGCCAAGGTAGGTGATTGGAAAATTAGAGACAACCACTGGCAGGTCAAAAAATACCATGGCCAGGTCAACATCCTCGCAACAGATTGGAGTAACAGTGGTTTAGGCAAAGTTGGTGTAAGACCCGCGTTGCCGGGATCTCCTGTGCCTCCTGTATCAGTCCCTGGATTACGTAGCTGATACGCACAGTACAACAGTTGTAGTATCATAGTCAAACTTCGTACAATACATTAACGTACAGTGTACTTTAAGTTACAAACCATATTGTCTTTTACAAACATGGCCTAGCGGCCTTCATGAAAAGCACAGCGGAAAAAGGACCCAAGCCACAAGCAATGAGGGTGTGAACACGACGCTTAGATTACTCTTCGTCTCCGGCTTCGCCCCCGGCAAAGTCGGCGTTATCTTCTTCATCTGAATGACAGCAAGAGTGAGTACAAAAGGTACTCAGCAAGCCCTATACTACTTTCAAGGGTTTTATAGATGCATAATGAAGTATTTCAAGGATAAGGGTTTACGGAATAGTTTTAGCGTAAAGCAATCTATGCAGGTATTCAGTTGTATCATCAATGATTATCTTTAAAACTGTTTTAATAGTTCAAAACCAGTAACAAGCTTTATCTGGGGGTTTTCGGTCCTGGGAGGGGCTATACCTCACTCCGCAGTCCCTTTTATCACAACTGTTGTACCTCTAGTACCACACAGCTTCTGGCGGATCGAGTCAGGAACATTAACATACGGACATCTAGTCCACACACTCACTCATCAAGACATACGCACCCTGAGTCTAGTCAACGCGATTGCTGCTTTCGCATGTCCATGACCGTGGACACGGCTATTCGAATAGTTTTACACTTTGCAGAGGTTGTACAACTTTACCTACGCGATATGCTCAGCCTCCCACTGTTGCATGCAGGGGAGCGAATCATAGTGATACCCTCCATAACACCTTTCCTGCCAGGCTTTTCCACGAGACACGCCCAAGTACCAAAGCTGCATGCTTCCGAAGGCCAGCATCCCTTTTTAAGCCTTGGCCGGTACTAGAAACCTCCAAGCATGCGGGACAGGATAGTACTTGCCTGCTCGTTGCTCTCAGCCTCCTGGTATGATGTCCGCCCCAGTCCAGTGAAAGGAAAGTCAAGTCCTGCCCATACAGGACGTATGGTTGTACGTAGTGGCTAGGCTAGACGGGCCGCAATGACTCGGTCCTTAAGCGGCCGGGGTGGGCATCTCTCAGCACGAGTATTCCCACAATACCACATGCCCCCAAAAGCATCCCTTCCCACAGAGGACTACTCTACCTGCCCCCGCCAAAACAGTTTTCACTAATTTTTACACACCACCCACCATATCCCACATACCGACAAGGATCTCACATCCATCACGAAATTCATATCCATCAAGGATTCATGGTATATGACTTGTCATTGGATAATGATAATTTATCATCCCCGAGGAGATGCAGTTTAAAAGCGACGCCTCTGAGGAGACGTATTCAATCCTAAGCATGCTAGATATCAAGACGTCTTCCATCGTTAATATAGATAACAATAGGTAATCCTAGGGTGATATGTATTCTGGGTGAAGTTAGTTATGGCATGGCAAGTGTTGATAGGATTAACTACTACAAACAATTGCAAAAGCGTAATACATAGCACATGCAGTAGTATTCCCAGTTTTAGTTGAGCATGTAGATTATCGGAAAACATAGGTTCAATATGATCAAGGAAAATAGGACTTGCCTTCTCCGGAGTTCTCCTCTTGATTTTGATCAAAGTCAGGATCCTCCTCAGCCCGAATAATCCCAGCACAGATCTCGCAAAACAAATGTCCTTGTTCCTGCTCCTGCTCCTCTGTAATTCACAACTATGATCAATACGGCTAAACTAAAGAAGAACCGATTAACACCAATTGAGAAGCCAAACAAGCCCTAACAGACAACACAAGTTGGCCAATGAGTAGATCTTGATTTTTAAGGAATTTTGGCGAAAGAAACGCCAAAATCGGAGCCAGAACGGAGAAGTTACGGCTCCTGGAAGATTTAACTCGGGAAAATATGAAAAAGACACTATTCATAGGTGGGGCCCACATGAACAGTAGCAAGCCCACTTGGGCTTTAGGTGGGCCGGGTCCGGGCCTGAATGGGCCAGGCTGGGCTTGGGTCTACAGTAGTGGGCTACACAGTGCAGCCCACACAGTATTTGGGCTGGCTGCTGAATGGGCTACGGGAGCTGGGCCGGCCTGCTAAGGCCTGGCCCGCTGGCGGTTGGCTGCTTGGGCCGAGCTAGCGATGCACGGGCCGAGACGGTCGTTGGGCCGAGCCGAGGCCGGTCTGGCCAAGCCAGGCCACGGCCCGTTGGTCGGTTTGGCGTGCGCGCGGGCGTGCGGGCGCGCCTACGCGAGCGAACGGCGGAGAGGGAGAAATTCGGCCGGCGGCGAGCAATCTTGCGAGGGCGCGCACCAGAGAGCTCACCGGAAAAGTGTTTCGGCCAAAGCTTCACGACGACGAAGGCACGCCGGCCAACCTTGAGAACTGGCGGACTCGGCAGGGGGCACCTCGACGGCAGCTGATGCCGAAAACGATGCCAGTTCGTCGCCGGAGGGGGAACAAGGCGCGGAGAGAAACGGGCGGCACCTCCCCTGTACGGGAAAGGGGCCAACCTGCAAGAAAAAGAGGCCTGGAGCCTCTTTAACACACGGCACGATGGCCGGCGACCACACTACTCACACGCACGCTGGCGTCAATGACTGCACGGCGACGGAGATAAATGCGCCATGGCGCGTGGCGGCAAGCAAAAAGAAGGACTCGGGGGCGTCTATACGCTATCTACGAGACGATAAGGGCGGAGCGAAGACGATAGACTCACCGGAGGGAGGAACGGCGGCGAATATGGCCGGCGCTTGATCAAGGGGCGACGGTAATGGCTCGGCTCCAAGCACGAACGGCTCCCTTCTGTTCCCGGCGGTTGGGCGATAGCACGAAGACGACGGCAAGCCTCTGGTCCTCCTCGGCGTTACGTCGACGTCAAGTTGTCGGTGGCGAGCGGTGGTGGGGCGAAAATGGAAGCGCGGCGGCGGCGGCGAATTTGGTGGAAGGGGGGCCATAGGGTGTGGCCGGCTATTTATAGGGTGTGGTACCGGTGATAACGCAGCTCGACTCGGGGAGGTACGGGACACGCAGCTACACGTGCCCCCGGCGAGCAGCGGTGGCGGCGTCCATCCATGTCCGGGCGATGCGTTGGCAGCGGCAGCCAGCTCTTCGCGTACGGCTGTCGCTGTGGCCGTGGCTCAGGCATGGGCGGAGAGAGAGAGCTGAGAGAGGGGGAAGAGAGAGAGAGACACGAGAGGGGATTTTTCCCCCACGGAGTGGGCGGCGGCCGGTGAGCTGTTGAGCCTCGCTGGCAGGGGAGAGGAAGGGGGAGGAAGGAGAGGGAAGGGGGGTGTGGCGCGGGTGGATGGGCGACACGCGGCATCGGTGGACGGCCCAGAGCGAACGCGTGCGTGGGCGCGCCTGGCGCGCTGGTGTGCGGCCGAGTGGGCCGGGAAGGCGATGGCGGCCCACGCGGGGAAGGAAGCGGCCGAACGGGCCGGCAGCTAGCCTGTGCTAAAAAGAAGAAGAAAGAAGACCAGTTGGGCTGGATAAAAAGAGAGGGGAAAAAGGAAACCGGCCCACTGAGAATTTGGAGGAGAAAAAGAAAGAGAGAGAAAGAGAAAGAGAATCAAACATATCTTTGGAATAATTCAAATTGGAAATTTGAATTTGGAACTTGACTTTGGATTAAGATCAACTTCAATTATTTATTTGGAGTTGATTTAATCTGGATCTCTGAGCTTGGAGATAATTTGATTTAAGCTGATCAGAGTCTAAGAGTAGGTTTGAATTGAGAGACATTCAATTCAAACCTCCACACAAAAAATCATAAAATCCAACAATGCATGACAGTCAACCTAATGCAGTGATCATGCTAGAAATTGCACTGGTAAACTTTGGAACAACTAGTCAACTCAATACCTCCAACATGTATGAAGGTGTATGTACTGGTATACATACACATCCCCGTACATGTACTAGCTTACTTAATTATCCTCAAAAAGTTTTAATTTGGAGCTAATTCTGTAATTATACAATATGCTAAACACAGGGTGTTACAGTTGGTCTAAAGTCTTGAGGCCCCGCAAAAAGATGGCAGGATGTTTGCCATCATTGCCACATCCTGAGAAGAGGGGGTGATGAAAACCACTATGTCATACGCATATGTTGAGGCCCTGCCAAAAGAAGAGTGTTTGGTTGGTTGTATCTGTCTGGACAGGCTGAGCTGAGTTTTTATTTAGTTGACCAAATAAGATATTGTATGAGTTGGTGTAAGAGTTAAGATTATGATTGGTTACTCACATGAAGATGATTTTCTAACACTGATAAGTAGGCCCGCCTGTATGAGCAGATACAGGTACTTACATCCATCGAGCCAGGCTGCGGAGTGAAGCTAGAATCAAGCTTCACTCCTAGATCAGGCTGAAG
Source organism: Phragmites australis (assembly GCF_958298935.1). Lineage (NCBI taxonomy): Eukaryota > Viridiplantae > Streptophyta > Magnoliopsida > Poales > Poaceae > Phragmites > Phragmites australis. The sequence continues at coordinate 3,402,836 of NC_084928.1, read as the reverse complement.
GCGTATATTTGCATCTACTGAGGTAGACTAGAACAGTGAATGCGGGTAACCAGGCACATTTCTCTCTAAGATTATATGCAACCATCAAGCTAAACTGGAGAAAATTCGAGCAGCCAACCGCACCCTAAGAAATCAAGCCTTGATAACCCAAGTCGAGAATATCGCATGTATGGCCTCGTCTCGCGCTTCGTCGTCCTTGTGAGAAATGGTGCTGCCACCTCTTGCTTCGACGGCAGATCTTCCCCATCTCAGCAACAACAGTGTGGGAAGAAGGTATACCTAGTGCTGCACATCTACTCGCTCGACTCATGGCTCGTCATCATCGTCATTTGCCTCCACATACCGATGTGCCTTGCTATGCTAAACCTTATGTAGGGTCCTTGGGGTGGATGGTCAAGTATCATCGTCAGTAGGTTGAATTGCACAAGTACATCACAACCAAACATCTGAGTGTTTGTTTCAAGATGGGGAGCTTGGTGCGCGCAGAAGTTGTTCGATGGAATGCCGTAAAGGATTGTCGCTTTGTGGAACACCATGACAGTAGCAAGAGCGCTTGACGAGGTGGACACGGAGGTGTAGATGTTGTACTCGATGCGAGTGAGGGGAAGAAGCCAGACCAATTCATTATACATGCGCGAGGACGAGGTTGGGCGAGCTTGACAAGCCAATCAAAACAAAGCATGTGTTTATCCCTAATTTGGACTAAATCACAAGGTAGATTGGGAGGAGGGGATATGTATAATCCAATCCTAGGGTTGGATTTATTCGATATGAATCATTTTTCCTAGGTGTCAAACCAGGTCTACATGGATTAAGAACTCTTGCCCTTCTTATCACCGGTGAGGACGAGAATGTCGACGACCAAAAATTATAGAAAGAGCAAGGGTAGAGGCATTGTGTAAGCATTTAGATCCCTAATTTGAGTTTTAGTGATTAATGATAATAGAATCATCGCGAGTAATTTGTTTTATAAAGGATCATTGAGAGTTAGGTCATGGAGATGGTTCTTGAGAATTCTTGGTCTCAATTATAGGTGGCAACAGGTCAGGTTGGGTCGGGCCGAGTAGAGAAAGAACACATCCGACCCGAAACTCAAAGCACCAAACCTGACCCAACCCCAAAATTAATACCGGGTGTAAAACCACCGTCAGCCCTGGCCATGGCCCTAGCGGGGACCCGAGACCTGAAGGGGGATCTGAAACTCGGCATCTCATTTTCTTCCTTCGTCCACACTGGTGAGCGTCCTCCTTGTCGATAGTGGTGGTCCAGGAAGCCAGAGGATCTAGATATGGCCCTCCTCATCTCGGCCCTCTCCAGATCGGGCTTTCCTCGATCATCCCCAGCGACGATGCACGTTCGCACCGTCCTTGAGCTCGCTACCCATCGAGGCGTCGATGGCCGTGTGAAGCATCTAGGCCCCAATTTGTGTTTCGGTAATTAATGATAATATTTACTGGTGGACTAATATATTTATTTGAATTATGAGAAGGTTAGTCCAAGAATTGTTGAGAAGCTTAAGACAAATGTATAAAATGTAGGATTTTTTTTTTTACCTATCAATGGTGATTAGAGAAGAGAAATAACCTAATTTATATGATAAGTATCGTACTATTAAGAGGGGTTGATGTGCATTTATTTGAGGTATCAAAAGTGCTATAATTGCTCAAGCTTGCATTTTATCTAGGGTGAGGGATTCACTTTGAGAGAAGCCAAAAATCTTGTATGAGGAATTTACTTTGAGTAGAACCAGAAAAATGCCTTTAGAAAATGTTTTGAGTGGCTAGCAGTCTGGTCACCAGGGATGGCCGGTCTAACAATTGTATAAGTAAGACAATTTTTTCAGAGTTGCCTTAGTCACGGTCTGATTGTGGGGTAACCTGGTTTGACCGCCAAGGGAGCAGATAGTTAGGACTCTTTGCTTCGGCTGGCGTTCTGACCTATTCTATGCTTACGGTCTAACCGAGACCAGTGGTGGTCTGATCACCATGTCAAATTCACCTGTGATTCAAAGTAATCATTACACTTTTCTAACCGTTGGACCAATGACGGTCTAACCGTCAATTGTACTACGGTCTGACCGCCATATGCGTAGAGATGTCAGCTTTTGGGTAACAGTCACATTTCGGGTTGTGGGCTATAAATATACCCCTTGCTAATTCAAGGGGAAGCTCAAGCACTTCATTTCTAAACTCTTGAGCACTTGACATCCTCCTTTCACTCTATTTTGCTTAGTGGTTGCATATTTGAGATTGTGAGAGCATCTAATGCATTGCTTTGTAGCGTTTGAGCTTCGTGGTACTAGTGATCCTTCAAGCAAGTGTCGTCGACTTATTACTCTTGAAGGTTGCCGCCTCCTAGATGGCTTGAAGGTGCTTGCACCGTTGATCCCTTCAAAGAAGTTTGTGAAGGAGTGTCGATGGTAATTGTTAGAGGTTTTGAGCATGTCTCACCGGAGCGGTAAAGTGCCACTCTAATAGAATCAAGGCATTGAGTAGTTCATTGTTCTAATTCGGCTCAAGATCAAGTTGCTCGGTGTAAATCTATTCTTGTGGTGAGAATTGCATACTTGGTATAGGAGTGGTTAAAAGTTTGAACTCGCCTTAAAGTGGAATAGGGGTGATCCGCAAATCACCGATATCACATGATAAAATTCATGTGTCTCTTGTGCTATTTACATTCATGTAATTTATTTTCATAAAATATAAATTGTTGCATGTCACCTTATGATTGCAAACTTTGACATAGTTCTAGTCGCTTTAGATTGCTCTAGTGATCTCTAGTTTAATTTTCGTAAGTTTATTTGATCGCTTAGCAATTAGTTTTGAAACAGCCTATTCACCTTCCCTCCTTTAGTCGGTATCCTTGATCTTACACCGTGCTGCCAGGGGAAAGGGTAGGGGGCGACGGGCGGTGGCCGGGGGAGGGGGATGGGGCGACGGGCGGTGGCCAGGGGGAGGGGGATGGGGCGGCAGGCAATGGCCAGGGGGAGGGGGCAGCGGGCGATGGCTAGGGGAGGAGAGGGGGTGGGGTAGTGGGCGGTGGTCGATGGCTGAGGGGAAGGGGATGGATGGGCCGACGTCGATTGAGCGACGAGCAAACTGGGAGTGGATGAGCGAGGGGGTTTTATTGGAGTTGGACCTCTCGAGTGGGTTGTGGCCTATGGTGCCTGTAGGAGTGTGGACCGAGTTGGGCTAAAATCAGGGCATGTGAGGGATCTAAGGGTGCAGATGTTGCCTCGATCCTGGACCCGCCTCGAATATTAGTTTTCATGGTGATTGTCAAAAGATACGTGCGAACATTAATAACTATTTAGCTCTAAGTGTCACAATGAGTTGATATTAACCCTTAGAAGTATATAAGTTGTTTTTTTTTTCTTTAGGTGTACTATAAAGCGGGGTTGATTGTCAAAGGGTGATTAAAGTCACCGCATGATGTGATCCATCATCCTTCATTTTCAAAGAGCTCCAAAATTTGAAAGTCAGTAGTAAGTCACTGTATGATACAGTGGTTATGATCATCGCATGTTATGATGCACCGTAAGGTATTTGCAGACAATTTGGAGTTTCTTAGAAGTCAAAGATGGACAGTCACCGCATGGAATGGTGGCCTTACCGCATGTACAGTGAGATGTACGGAAGAGTAACAGCTAGTTTATCTAATCGTTGGAGTTCCTACTCACCGTAGGATGCGTTGGCCTAGGATTCTGCAGATAAATACCCGTTCACCTGTTACATTGAGGTTTCCTTGGCTGGTTTGTGGCCTCATTTGCATCTTGAAGAGTCAAGAGAAAAAAGAAACCAAATGAGTGATTTGGAAGTTCCATTCATCTTCGCTTCCTCACGCAATTTTTAAGACTCAAACACAGTACTTGACTTCTAACGAAACTTTTGCAAATTTACTCCTCAATGAAATCTGGAACTTCCTTGTTTTCTTTGAGTAGGAAATTTACAATCTAACAACTTGGGAACAAACTTGGGGTGTGCAGAACTAAAACTTCATGAGAGTAACGAAAGGACCCATGACATACAATTTAATGAAGGCATGTAGCGCGATGCTTCTACATATAATTTAAAGGAACTCGTGATATGTAGATGGAAACGTTTTAAGCCAAGTGCGTGGAGAAGAATAGACTATCCAACACATGAACAGATTTTTTTTAAAAAAAAAAAGCTTAATGGAAAATATTGTGCATGACATCACCATCGAACCAACTGTTATAAAGAGGAGCTGCAGACAATTCATGGGCCACAAAATTCTAGCATCAACAAATGTTGTTCCAAAGCATGAACGAATAAGATTACAAGATCAATGAACTTTAAACGCAACTTCAGTTTACAAGAATCTAACTTATTACAGCTCAGTGTCTGTAATTCCTAATATTCATTGGTTTCTTCAGATGCAGCTCTTTGTCACAAAGGCAAAGCATATCCTATATCATCAAATAAAAGAGCAAGTCAGGTCACAAATACAAGTGTAGTACATAATTTATTTGCCTCTATTTCCAGCAAAAAAAAAAGGAAAGCTGATATTTTCCATTATCGTTACAAGCTTTTTGCAAGATTGAACTGAAAATTAACGTCAAGCAAGTTCCAAGGAACTATTTTGCATGCTCCATTGTGTAAACAAAAGTACACGCATGGAGCAACAGCAAGAGTAGGTGCTATATGTTCTAGAAATATCTGCAAATAAATGCACTTTGTTTTAACTCAGTGTCCTCACTTCTCTGTTGTGCAGCTCCTAGCCATGATCAGATGCGCTTGTTTAAACCTATAATAACCAGAGTCAAAATATAGAAACCCCATCTTTTTAATAAGAACAGAGACAATTGTTTTTTCTCATTTGGCTTGGTTTAACCAACAAAAATGTCATATTAAGAAGTCATAGGTAGCTAAAATTGATCAATTCGGTACTTCCGAGTTCACCAAACTGTACAATTATGCGCCAAAAATACAAATGTTTCCCAAGTAATCAGAAGAACGAAATGAAGTTCGCAAACAAGTTTTCCAAAATAGCATGGCAATCGACAATATTAACATTCGTAAATTCATTGCAAAGGTAATAGCCAAACCATCCCTTATGTAAAACACTAAATGAAGTTTGCATCCATTGAAGATGCAGGGGAATAAGAGCACCTCAGGCAGCAGCAGCATTTGATATGCATTATTGACACAAGAAAAGGGACAACTAGTTATGGTAATAATGTTTTGGAAGTACTATGTCTTCCTGCCAAAGTGCTGCCAAGATGACATTTGTTTGACTTTGCCCCCAGGAGCCCAAGAAGATTAAAAGTTACTACTCTTGGGAGCCGTCATTTTAGTTTATGCAAGTAAAATTTCTATCTAGCAAGTTAAAAATTCAGTGTCCTATAAATATTTACCAATATACTCACCAATACCAAGAAGACACATTGTTTCCAGAATGCAACTAAAACTTCTACAATGAGGTAGTCACAACAAAAGTGCCATATAAAAGGTGGTATCTTTCTCATTCTGGTAACCATAAGGATCATGCTCAGGTACAGGCATCCCAATATCCAACCAAAAAAAAAAACTAACATTTCATCAAAAGATCAAGAAACTATATAGATGAAACTATAATAACCAGTTAACAACCTTCATCAAGCCAAAAGAAATGAACTCTGAGCATGTTAACACTAGTTCAACTCTGAAAGCCAAGTTGTGTTGATCAAATTCATTCTTCGTCACTACATAACGGTCCTTAATTGATCAAATATTGTGAAGCAAAAGGTTCCAACAGGGCTTCAATATCATAGAAGTTTTTGGCAGGTAGCACTGAGAGTCAAATAGTTAAAAAAAAAAAACACATGTTCCCAACTAGTTGCTATTATAAGATTGACCTCAAACAGTATTCGCCTAAATGGTCATGTAGTCCAGACTAGTTGACGTTTAAACACTAGTCGGACAGATGCATAGTTTACACGGTCTGGCCGTTTAAACGGTCAAAAAAAGTCGTACATGGGCTGGGCGGCCAACAGGGGGCGGCGGCAACACGGTTCTAGGAGGCGCCTAGCCTGACTTAGCTGGCGACTAGGCTATGGCGAACTCTGCAGCGTGGACACAAAATGAAAATTTTTGCGCCCTCTTGTTGAGAAATTCATGAAATTATAATGTTTTCATGGGCTTTCCTAAGTTGGACCGGCTAGCCCTTTTGTCCTTTGTTTGGCTCGGGCCCATTTGGCTGGGAGTACAAGGGCAGGGGCGTCGGTGCAGTTAGGGTTGAGCGGATAAAAAAAACGAAAAAGAGCAGAGGGGAGCGGACGGTGTTCAGGCGGCGGCAGCGTAACTGCCCTCCAACCCTTTCGGGGGCTCGGGTGGTGCTGGAGGGCGTTGCTGCCGCTATATGGAGGCCGATTTCCTTCTCCCTGTTCACCAATTGAGAATCCTCTCCGTGTTCTTGCTCTCACACCTTTATCTCTTTCGATTTTGGGGGGGTTCACCTCATGGGTTGGATCCGAGTGGAGCTCGTGCTTTGGCTCGGTGATTCGATTCTGAAAGTGATTGGGTGGAGGAGCTCGGTTGTTGGGGCTCTTTGGTGATGTGGTTGTTGAGGCTCGCCCGCACGCGCCGACGCAGTGCAGTGATGCTCTGTATCTACGTCTTCCTCGTTAGCGGAAACGACGACGAGTAGGATTTTTGGGACAGCAGCAGGTGTGACATGCCTTGCCTCGCTTCTCTGTGCATTTGAGCAAATCACTTTGTGAGTATTTTGCTCTTTCTATGTTTGGGACAGCAGGTTCATACTTTTGTATGCTCGAAGATAATTCATTGTTCTGAGATTGGGATTGTTTACTGAGTACACTAGCTTAGCATGTGATTTCTCATGTCATCTGGTTGAAATTGGTAGTTCTGGAGGCTCAGTGGTGTGTGCATCGGCTCTGTTTCTGTTCATGTCATCTGGTTGATTTGGGTCATCCATATACTATCTGTTATTCTTATCATTGGATTAGTGCTGCAGTGAGTTCTAAGTGCTCTTTACATGTTTGTTTCTAGTTGGATTGCTAGTGCAAGTTGCTATCTCTGTTCTGTGCAACTTGCTGTACAATCTCATATATGGCTCGGCAGTGATTTGTTTCTACTGTTTTGTTTATGAGCACTCTGATATTGAACTGCAGCACTGTCCTTGATGAGCCTTTAGAACTTGAGAATTAAATTCAGGTTATTTTGCTAGTTGAGATCTTAGAAATATTCCCCAATCGATGACTTTCTTTCTAGGACAATTAGGGAGCAGGACATTGAAAGTACTGGGGCCAATTATTATGTTTTTACTGAGAGCACTTCTATACATCATATGTATCTGATGTCCAGCTTTTGAGATATACATGAATATGGAACCTGATACTTCTGCTTTCCTGCAATTACATTCAAATGTCATGTATACTTGGTTCATGTTGTTAAGTTCTTGTTTTTATACATATGGAATAATATCAATGCTCATATTATCGCATTATATACAACACCTCTCACGCGCCAACCACACTGGCACCCACTATTTGAGGCTGTTAGGGTTTGGGCACTGCTCTCCATCCTTCGCCGCTCCTCAATTGCCATCCGCTGCTGCTCCTCTCTCCAACCTGCATCCACTGCGGCACTGGTGCACCACCTCCTTCTCCTCTCCTGATTTGTGAGCCATCCGTCTAGCTCAAGGTCCAGAACTCCGACCTCCTGCCTCCAGGTACTTCTCCCTCCTCTCCTCTTCTTGTGCAGCTACTGCCTACTGCTGTGCTGAGTGATTGTGCTTTTCCTGGCCGCTTTGACTGCCTCTGCACTGTGGTTACTGATCTGTGAATGGCAATGGTAGGTCTGTGGTGTATTGGTCAGTGATCTGCTTCTGAGGTGTACCTTTTTTTGCATACATGTGCATGGAATGTTTGCTGCTACTGTGCTACAGCACAAAACCGTGCAATCTACACAGCCTAAACGCTAAACGATGGGCGACCGACCATTTAGCGTTTATCGTCTAGGTGAACAGTGACCTCAAACAAAAGTAAAACAATAATCAGTTGAAGATGACTCTGGTATCTGGACTAAGTTGTGACACTTCTTTCACTAACAAATAGCTCACAAGCCACAGCATCCAAAACCTAAACAGGCCAATAATTTTATGAACAAAAAAATTTGATCGCCAAGATCATCAGGAAGATAGTTTAATAGCTTGCTACTAAAACAACAGATATCGAATTACCAAAGACGAACTACCTTTCTAAAAGAACAACTGGATATTAACAAAACAGGAACCCCCAGCCCAGGGGGTTTTAGTATCTTCAATTCCATGATCATAATTACTCATAGTCTCATTACTCTCATAGATACTAATTTGAATAAACTAGTTCAAAGGGAAAGGGAAAGTAATGAGCTTTTCAGTGTCAATAAACAAAGACTAACAACAGTTTCATTAGGAAGCTATCTACCTATTCATCCTGTCATGAGTTCTGAGCACTGACTTTTTTAAGCTTTTATACGCGCAATACAGTTCCAAACTACCTGTACCGAAAAACTCACATTTGTCCTACAGCATCCCACAAGACTCATTCCGCAGTTTCTAGGTCTATATGGCGTGTGAACACAACAAACAAAACATCTTGTGAGTTGTTCCTAATTCATGGAGCTCACTTCATCAATATTATTGGACCTGCTGAGAAATCAATTTGACAAACCATGAGTATGTTCAAGCCTGGAAAACATTAGGCGGTTTCCCTAGGACTTGAATGCATACTCATGTTAAATGAGCGACCTGACAAGTCATTGGGCCTGTTTTTGTCACTGGAATCAGAACCCCCAAACTATGACAATGCACAATCACATGGAATTTTCGCACAGCATGTAAATGAACAACAGGTACAATCCTCGCCCAAAAAAAAAAACAGATCCAAGCTGGTGGTAGTGCGGTATTATATTCGCAAATGCGTAGAACTCGAAGAATAAATTTCAGAGGGAAGCCGAACCCCATAGGTGCCGTGCAGCGGGTGGTGGTTACCTTGGGAGAGCGAGCTCCAGCAGGAGGAGTCGACGGCGATGCAGGACCGGAGCCGCGCCCCCGCCACCGCGGTGTGCAGCGGCATGAGCGTCTCGAGCCCCGCCGACGCCGCGGCAGCCGACCTGCACGAACCCCGCTGAAGGTGAGCACGCACCAGCGAAACCCATCCATCCGTGCATCACCTAGTTACATCGCCTGGCCAGTTAGTCAGTTACCTGCGGAGGATACGGGCGGCCCGAGCGGGGGAAGACGAGGCCGGAGGAGGGAGTGGCGCGCCGAAGACGCGGCCGGCGAGAGGCGCCGGGCGGAGCGCCGACCTCGCGACGGCGGCGGCGGCGGAGCGGGCCAAATATGCCATTCTGCCCGTCTCTCGCAGAGCTCGTCCGCGTTTGCCACAGGCAGAACCTCTTCCTGCGACTTTCGGCTCTGCGACGCTAAACCCTAGCTCGAGGCGGCCTCCGGTTGGATTGTATTTGGGCCGCCGGGGACTTCATAAAGGCCAGCCGACCGAGCCTAACCACAAGGCCTCAGCCCAATAAGGCCCACGAACTGTTTATTTGTTTTTTCTCATTTCTCTTTTTTTTTCGATTTTTTCTGTTACATTTATAGTTTAATCCTACCATTATTTTTATAATTTTTATCTTTCACAAGCACTCAACAATTCAAAGGGCCGAAATTCAACAAATTGTGAAACCTAATTCAACGATTGTGAAGACATAGTTCGACTTGTTTAAAAGTTATGTTCAACATTTTATGAGCCCTGTTTCAACAATTTGCGGTGATACGTTCAACATTTTATGCATGATTTGTTGAAATAGTGTATCTAAATTGTTAAATTAATACATTCAAGTTGTTGATTTTTTATAAAAAATAAAATATATTCATATTTGATCTTGTTTTATTGTATTATTATTATGAGAAACAACATGGTGCGAACAGTTTCCAAAGAGGGCTCTTGATTTGAGAGAAAAAATGAGTCTAAGGTTTTCAAATACCTCAAAAACCATCCTATCGAGAACGGAGGAGCCCCTACTAAAGAGTCATACCATGTTTTTATCACTGGGAGCAGGGGTCTAAGTGAGACTGAAAGTGGTACGCTACAGATTGTATCCTTACATACTAATATGGTGTCTAAATAGTATTCTAATTAATCATCAGAATGATCATTTACAGCTCTACTCTCTGTCTTTATTATCACATCAAACAGAGAGTTTGAGGCTACATCACATACTTTCGATGCTACGACTTGACTCCCCACTCGATCCAATAATCGGGTAGAGAGTCAAGGGCTACATCACACACTTTTGATGGTATATGTATGTTATTTCTTACTCTCCGATCGAGTATATTTTGCTCCTCAATCAGAGAGTTAGGGGCTACATAGTAATACCATATTTATTCAGTAAGGATGCACATTTTGTAAAATATTTATCTGGCTTTGCGTTGACTGCTTTGGATAGAACCAACATAGGCATGTGTTGGATTGATGACGGGTAATTGTACATAATAAGGCATAATGGTATAAGAGATTGTCAGACATATCAGGCATAACGACTAATAAGGTGTTGAAGTTCTAGTCGATTCTATGTGTATTCTCTGTCGAGTTCATGTTTGCAACGCTAGTCAAGGTGTAAGCTGATGAAAATTTGCAAAAGATTATCATGTTATTCCTGTTTCTAGTTTTATACTAGTCCTTTTTTCTCGTTATTATGGTTTCTTCGAGTGGTTACTCGAAGGCCAACGCATCTAATCATCTACCTAGTTAAGTTTTCAGGCATTAACGGACAACTAATCGGCAAGTCTCAAGAATGGTCTAAGCACCTTACTAATCAGTATTTGCATCTACTTGTGCTAACTCTATTTTTATCGATAAAGAAATAGTAGATAGTAGCATAATAGACAGGCAAAATATCAGTAATATTTGCATTCATCCCCAAGTCATGGAACAAGTTTCAAATATTCTCGAATCAAGTTTGATCTGAAGGATTACCCTCACTTTTGTCATCAGACAGGCTAAGCCCCAAGGACTCAATGAAAGCAGGTACCAGCGTCTCAACGCTAATCGTAATTTTTGCTGCCTCCTCTTCTAAGCATTCGAATCCCTCCGTCACCATTGAGGTTTTAAGATCGGGGTTGTAACTCTTGAGGAGACCAAGCATCGTCTTGGCGCTGATGGAGACTAACTGATTCATGTGGTCGAGGGTCTGTTCCCTCAGCTCTTGAAGCGCTAAAGCAATTGCGTCTCGAGCTATTTCCACTTTCTTCGAAGCCTCGGTTGCAGTATCTCGATCAGCTTCTGCTTTCTTTAAAGCCTCAACCGTGGTTTACTGGATCAACTTTCACTTTCATCAACGCTTCTTTGAGTCTTACAAGGTATTTATCCTTACTATTAATGGTTTTCATCGCATCATCAAGAAGGGTTACCGTATTTTCTAAGGAAGATTCAAGATCTGAGAAACACAAGCAAAGGCAATTATCATTAGTTGCTCGTTGTTCAAATCATATACTAGTGATATGCGAGTAAAACTGATCTTCAATCCTCTTTTGTTGAGTGGTTAGTTCACCATCCTTCTCCTTGAGAATTTTCTGGTAGCTCGTGTGGTTGATCACCAAAAGCTGGGCATTGGCAGATTCTGCTTAGGTGCAAATAGCCTCGATGTAGGATTCCATTGCCGCCCATGGATCAATAGCTGGTGGGCATGCAGGAGCCTTAGGTGCATCGAGCCTCAGGCTTGGTTCAAGAGCATTTGCTGAAGTTTGCTCTATTTGAAGAAGTGGAAGTGGCACTTCAGAAGAAGCCAGAACTGGTTGTCTAGCTGGATCGCTTGTTTCCTTCTTCTTTGACTTATTTAGACCTATCAACCTGCCATCGATTGGCTAAGAAATAGGAAGGAAGACCATAAACCAAGATAAATAATCAGATCTAACCATGTGACGACTTAGATGCGGGCGAAAACACTCGACTTTTGCCTTTTGATGGTAACTTCCTTCTTCATCATACCGGCAGCTGGTATCGGTTGTGTTGGAGGGGCCATCTGGTGGACATATGAAGCCAAAGCTATCATTGCCTGCAAGAAACCAGCCCATAATGATTCATCATCATTCTGGATTCACCGAGCCAATGCTTAGAAAAATGACCAATGTGACGGGGGCAACTAGATAAAGGTTACATTTCTTACCGAGTCATCAAACGTATCGGTTACTTGAGGAGGCATTCGAGGAATGGCTTCAGCTATCTCCTATAGAAAGGCTACCCATACAAACCAAGCGTTAGTATGCAAGTGCTCGATAGCTAGAGTAGTGACTAAATAATCACCTGACAACTCTATGTTAGTACTAGTTGTTTTCTTTTCCGCGAGTGCTTGAGAGGCACCTGATCATATGGCGGAGATGATCTCTTGGATCGAAGAGATCATTCAACCCCTCGATCAACTAGCATTTTCCTCTTGTCATTGGTTTCAGAAGAGGAAGTGTCATCAAGGTCAAGGACCTCAGTCGTGAGGATGTGCTCTTGATGAAAGACTAGGGCCTGGAATCAGAAAGTCGAATCAAGTTGAATCCCTACCTCTGATCGAGGATTCGCAAGAGAGTAGGGCTACACAAAGCATTCTTGTGCTTCCTCAGAAAAGAGTTTGCTCAATCGAGCAGCAATATCTGGAGGAGACAAAGCTATAAAAAGGAAAAGTCACTCGAAAGAGCTTGACTGCGATAACAGAAGCAACAAATTATTATATAAATCTTATCTCCAACCACTTCCTTGGAGCTATCGTTGTCTCCAGCATATTCCCAAGCAAAGTGATCCCGTGTTTTCAAAGGGCTTAGCCTTCGACTAATGAAGTCTTTTGCTACGTGCCACCCGGTTAAGCCACTTTGCTTAAATTCACCACTCATCACGATGTAGTAGGTGGTATGGTTGGATTCGCAATGCTTCTTTGTCCAGGATGGATTTTGTAGGGGAAAGAGGCCTTTATACACTAAGGGGAGTGGACTAGGTCGGGTTGGAGATATGAAACCAGTATTTTTACCAATCATTTTGCCAAGAGAAGATTAAAGCAATTGTGATATAGAAGTTTTTCATTCTAGATCGCAGCTAGAAACCACAACCTCCAACACACTTATTCTCCTTGTTCCTCTTTAGATGATAAAAATATTGGAACAGATTCAAACTCGGCTCGATGTCGAGAAAGGCCTTGCAAAGATGAACAAAGACACTAAGCATACTGATGGAGTTTGGATTTAAGTGGTGAAGCTCGATTTGGTACCAGTCAAGTACGTTGAGAAGAAACTTATAAGGGGGAATGTTGAATTTGCATCGGAAGAAGGATTCAAAAACCACGATCTCGTAGTCGAATCGACAAGATGGGAATTCCTCACCAAATGCAGGTCTCCAGTCGACCAGATCGTGACGAGACACTATACCTTCAACTTCAAGTTCCTTTAGCCTTGGTTCTTACATCGACAAAACCGCTCAGACTTCAATCAAGTGCTTCATCTCATCTATCTGTTCGGGGGAGGCACCAACGGTCCTCGCGTCAGGCTGCTTCTCCGACGAAGAAGGAGCAATGATCTTCGTAGGGGAGCCAAAATCCATGAGTTCAAGTCTTCCGGCGGTGGCGCGTGTTTGGGCGAAGAAAGATGGAAGCTTGTGCGTGAAGGTCGAGGGCAAGAGCGAGGAAGAATTGCTATAGTCTAGGTTCGTACATATAAATAGTCAGAAATTTATCACCTTTTTGGTAACCACCCCCTCTCTATGGTGCCTCGTTCGGCGTGAAAGACGGGATAATGGTGTTGTGCAAATCTCTGCACACCATCTGAATGTATTAAATGAGCTTATTCCCAACGGTTCAAGTTTTGAATGTTTTTTAACTTTACTCGGAGTCAGGTGTCGATCAGTCGAGGTTTTAGTCCTCTTTTCGAGTCTCGAGTGCGGTTAACAGCAGGGCGCTCGACCCAATTGTGTTCTCACTCGATACTCGGAACATGATCTGTTTTCTGCTCGATTCTTTCGATTGCAAGTCTGTTCCACCTTACTACTTGGCATTACTCGAGTGGGCATTTATAGAAACTTTTTCTCCTGAGTAGAATTAGAGGGCTAATGTCGGATATCTAACTATAGGGTATGTACATATAAGGAGTACACTGTACATGGATAGGGTATATCGTACACATATATAACAACTCCGGATACTACAGAACCAAATATGTGGTACCTAGTACATTCGAAAATTTAGAAGACGTATACTAGTAAGGTCTTAATTGGTTGCCCAACTTGAGACCGACTAGTATACACGTTGGATTCATCTGCTTTGTCTTGGTAGACAAGATGGAGGACTCCCTATCGGCTACGGCTAGATAGGCGGCGGTATATCAACCATATATAAAGCAAAGACCCAAATCCTCAGAGAAAAAAGGAGGAAGAAGGAGAGGAGGAGAGAAAACACACGCATCTACAACTCGACGCAAGCACCAAGATCATAGGAAATACTCGGCCACTTTAGTTCTATATTAGCTTAGATCCGATCTGCTCCTTGTAATAGGTCTAACCACATTGCTTGTACTCTAGAGAATACATATACATTATTATCCATACATGACGTAGGGTATTACTCCAATCGGGGACTTGAACCTGTCTACATCATGTGTCTCGCTTCGTGTTCAATCCTTGATCTCGAAGGTATCCCAGTCAATTGCAGACATATTGTCTCGAAGGTACCCCAGTCAATTGCGGATATATTGTCAGGAACTAATCTTCGACAGGCGGGGGGTTGGAAGCTGAGGTCGCTGACATGCAGAGGCGACACGGAGATGCAAGCGGGCGAAAGCGGCTCGAGTAAAGGTGAGGTTGGAAGTGGGAAGCGAGCAAGGCTCGGATAACGGGATGTGATACACCTCGGGATGGAGCGGTATGGGCCGGTAACTAGAGCAGGATCCAATTACGGGGTAATGGATTGTAGCCCACCTGAACCAAACACCTAATAATGTAAGGTGAAGACTACTTTTCCACTGTTCGGATGTTTACGTGTTGGCATGCATACAAGATCAACCGTTTGATCCCGTCCACGGACCCATCCATTCCACGTGGGAGCAACTCCTGTACAAAGTTGCCTCACGCGGGGCCCATAGCCCCATGTGACTTCTCGTCAAACAAAACCTCTTGATGTCACCGAGAACCATTACAAGACGCCCTGCTCTTTCCCTTCCCCTCCGAGCTCTCTACGAAATCAATCTCAAATTGAGCATCGCAAATCCACGAGTCCCTCTCTTTCCATAGTGCTATACATCCTCAGCAGCTAGATTCGGCAGCACCCATACATCCCAACGACTTACTGCACCATTGCTCCCTTCATAGTGCCCTACATCCTCAGCCTCACACTACTCAACATGAGTGCCACCGTCCCGGACCTCGGGCTTCCTGGCGCTAACGGTGCCCAAAGCCAGAGCGTCGTCTTCTTCGCCGCTCTCTACCTCGTCACACCAGCATCGTCGACGTCAAGCCCTACATCTCCTCCTCTAGTGCCAACCAAGTTGACGCCATCGACCCGCGTGAGCACTAGAGCAAGAGTTTAGATGCTTTTACATTTCAATTAAAACTAATATGCGTTTTGAGTTTTGATGGATTTGCTTTTCAATTAAAACTTATTTGCTTTCTGAGTTTAGATGGATTAGATTTTCAATTAAACAAATTTGCTTTTCTAAGTTCATAGGGATTTTGCTTTCTAGTCTTTTCTAATTTGCTTTGAAAATATTCTATTTGCTCAAACAATTTGCTTATCAGGTTGAAGTAAAGCACAAAACTACTCTTTTAATTTGTATGATTTTTCTTTGTAATTTGAAACAATTTGCTTACAGATTGATGACAAATTCTGCACTGAGTTTGCTTGTTAGATTGTATAGATTTTGCTTGCGTGCATGAGGAAGCTTGCTTTTCCAAATTGTATAGACTTGTTTTCAGATTGGTAGCAATTGCTCCTCAAATTAGTTAGCAGTTTCATTTTTTTTTTGACATAGATTTGATTTTTGCACCCAGTATGGTGGATGAGTGGAGGGAGAAGGAGGTGGCTTACATGTATAGGTGAAGTGGACGAGTAGATAATTATTCTCCATGCTGCATTTCCAACTCGTTAACTTAAAAAAAAAAAGAAAGAGTGTTGTGTTGTTTACTTAAAAAATATTGTTGACTAAGTAGCTTTCCTAATTCAAATATGTAGGTTGATCGACTAACACATACATATAGATCCATTAGCCACTTCTATAATGTAATGACTTTAAAATATTATCTGATTACATTCTAAATGGATTGAATCAAATAGCCTCTAAATAACTAGCAGTAAGAAGTAACAACGAGGCTAAGACTTTTCTAAAACACGAGGTGCATATAAGATCCACTTATATTCAATACAAAGAATTATGGAAATTAAATAGCAACAAAGGTTCTTGTAACTGAGGGTTTTTTTTTCTCGGCTTTTGGTTTTCCTCCCGTTGCTACGTCCAACTGGGGAATCACTGCTATAATTTTTTTCGCCGAGAATTTCTTTTCATCTTTCTGTATCAGCACCAGCAGAAAAAAAAAGCAACCTCTCACTGCAGCTCGCGCTCCGCGGCCGCTCAAAACGCTCCGGCGATGGCGAACGCCGCCGCTCCGGCGCCTCACCCGCCGCCGCCGTCGCAGGCGCAGCAGCAGCAGCAGCCCAACGAGCAGCAGAAGAAGGTGCTGGCCGTGAACGCGATCCGCCTGAAGGCGATCGGCGACCGCATCAGGACCCACTTGCGCGGCATGGGCGTCCTCCCCACCGCCGAGTTCGCCCACCTCGTCTACGCCTTAGCCAGGTTCGCCTCCCCACCCGCACCTCCGCACTTTGGAGCTTCCTAGGGTTCCCGACATTCCCGCGCGTCCGCCCCTTCCGTCCCCTAGTGGTTAGGGTTTATGGCCGCAGCACTGTTCGTCGACGGTGTATTGACTCTTCGTGTTTCACTTGCAGAGGGATTGACTTCGCCCTCTCGGCCGGTGATGTTCCTGTGATGGCCGTTGAGATACCTAACATTTTGAGGAAGGTAATGCCGTTTGTTCTCACCCTATACGAGTTTGTTTGCTCTTGTTTTTTAGGAAATCATACTCGATTGCTGCATGTTTGATTGGTTCAAGGAGTGGTCTAACGGATATGGTAATTATGTGCTGGGAAGCTAATTATTTTACCCGAATTGCTATTCTAGGATGATTAACTCTTTGAATGAACTTTAAAGTAGTTATGATGAAATTAATGTAGTATAGAAGAGGAATGTTTATCTGCTGTGCGAACTTCTAGCTTTCAGCAGAAGCTAGCTATGGTCTAAAAGTGAAATATATCAATGTAACATTAGTATTTTAATGGATGCATGTTAGCACTGTAGCATTTTCTAGAACTACTATGACGATCCATATGAAGTGCTGCAGCATCTGCAATGCGGTTTGATAGTTCAAATACAATTAAGTAATTATAGGGAAAATTTGCAGCACAAAAATAACTTATTTTTACCTACACAGCTACTATGTACGGATAGATAATCTAATATGGAAAATTGGAAATTGAAGTGAAATTACGTTCCCTTTAAATCAGTATGACAACTGAGCATATTCTTGACATTCTAATCCCTAAGTTTACAGAAAACCCAGATTTGTGACCTACACTTGACCATATGCATTTTTCTTTGTAGCCACTAGATGAAGGTGTCCTATTTGTTGGATGTAGCCTTTAAAGGAATCTGCGGTTTATTAGTTAATTGATGAATCCTTATGTGTCCCGTACCCACATTAGACAAGCCCTTTTCATATATCTTGTATGAATTTACTCATTTCACTATTGCCCACTCCGTGATCTACCTCATTCTTTTCCTTGCCAGTTGCCACACTATTCTGTATCTTTTCTTCCGTTATTTCCCCTCTCAAAGTGCCACCTGGTTCATCTTTGATTTGCTAGTGCCATCTACCAAGTTTGGTAGCATATTATGTGAGCTACTGAACAAATGTCTATTATAATTACCAAATTGACCTTGAACTGTGTTTTTGTCTCTTGGCATTAAGGGAGATCATATAATTTGTTGGCAAATTCAGGTACGGCGATAATTTTTATGTTTATTGATCTGAAATCTACTGTTGTTGGCCAGGTATATGAGCTGAGGAAAGAGCCATTTATACAGTCTTCTATGATGGTACTAGTCATATCGTGCAAGGTAATTTTTCCTTTGTTCTCAGTCATATATGAGATATCAGATAGTTACTCCTTTCAACTGGAACCAAATTATTTTATTTCCTTTGCTCAGATCGTTTTATTTCCAAATCCAGAGTTCCAAATATATATAGACTTGTAGAGTTTCAGAAGAATAATTTTGTAGCACAATTGAACATATTTCAGTAAATTATCTGTTTTAACCCAATGTTTAATATGTTAGGACCTTATGCTCTAGGCAACAATGACCATGTTCTCTGTTAGTTTTCTGACTGCTTAGTCACATTTTGTGATATATTGGTTATATTATATATGTTATAATATATAAATGTATATTAACTAATATGCAGAACCCTGAGCTATGCAATTTGCCTTTGAGCTTATCGTTCTGGCATAATATGCAGGTTAATCTACCAATGAAACTAAGGTAGTAAGTAGTAACTTACACAGGCTGTTTTGCAGAATGCTTGTTTCAATAAATGGTTTCAACCGACAGATTCCACAGACATTCTCAGAATGGCTAAGGAGGTGTGCATGTAATGTTTTTTTTTTCTTTCTAAAAAATGTTTATTGTTCCATGAGTAGTTTTCATCTTTTGAGTCCACGCTTGTGGTGGCATGGCCTTTAAATGTTACCTTGACTAATTATATATATATATTCTTGATATGCAGTTCTCTGGCAGCTTCTGCACATCCCTTGTCCAGGAAGATAATGATAGCACTGTGCTTGGAATTATTTCAAAAATAATGGCAAGGTAGATAATTGCTCCCTCCCTCCCTCTCTCTCTCTCTCTCACACACACACACACACACACGCGCGCGCGCGCGCGCGCTCACACATGAGCACACATGCTCTCCAAATATGGAAAATTTGAGATTAGAAGACTTTTGCTCTTAGAGCTTTTCTTGCTCAAAATAATACTGTGAAATGTCTAAATATTAGAAAAATATATTAGTTTTTTTGATGGGGACAACAATTTTAGTCAAAGTGATGTGTGAACCCTCAATATCTGATTTGAAATTCAAAATGTGCGTACTGAAAAATGATCTGAAAATTTGACATCAGTGTTGCATATTTTCCATAACCAGATTCACAATTTAGATTAGATATTCAAATTTACTCAGAACTGGTGATCAATGTTACAGCAAATTCTAATTATGTAGGCTAATATTTGAAAGTCGAATTGAAATATATCTTTGATTCCATCTGGTCAGGTTATTCAAATCCTGAATCATACATTAACAGTATAGAACATGTTAGATGTTCAAACGTGATCCTACTTCATGATTTACAATTTTTAATTTTATAGGTATTATCCTCAGCTGAAGTTTGAGCGCCTAGTCACTTCGATGGAAGCAAGGGTAGTTACTCTGTTCAACTAAACTCGAATTTGTACAATTGTACATTTGTACTTGGTAAAGGTTGATCATGACATCATGTACTATGTCAACTTTTATGTGATTTGGAAATCGTCATATGTGGAGACATAGACATTCTTGATGAATGGCAAAGGTTTGTTTTACCTTGAATGCGTGATTTTGATGTATCTGTCTACCCTCTGCAGGTTGGCTATGATATATTAATGGCCGACTTCTTTATTGAGAGGAACCTACCTCGAGATGAAAAGATTGTAAGTACTATTCCAGGGCAAATGTTCATGGCAAGCATCTTTGGTATTGTAGCTAATGGGCTTTCTCAACAAGTTGTTGCTGCTATTAAAGTGTTCATTTACTGACGCTAGTGTTTCAGCTGTTAAACTATTCACTTCACTACCAAGTTATCTATTGTGTTTCTTGATCAAACATGTGAATTGAACAAAACACAACCCTGTTAGGTGTATGTACAATGTTCACATGAGAACATCATGCTGCATGATGTTCTTTTTTTTGTGTGTGTGGCGTCTGTAAGGCATAAGAGAAGGTACTGATTCTGTAGTTGACACCACTTCCACAGTACATTGATCTCTTGTAAAGTTTATTGCATATTGGACATCTGAATCTTTGGTACTCCCGCTGATTCCAAATAAAAGTCCATCTAGCTTTCTATGCACCTTGACAAATATAAGTCCTTCGACAACTTGAAAACACCTTTTCACTTCCTCTTCCCTGTCTTGCTCCTAGTTAAATGTAGCCCAATTAATGATGGAAGTATATCATCCACCTTAATGATGGAAATGATTGATGGACAATAGGGTCATTGTACACCTACCTTAATTCCTGGGCATAAGTCCAAATAGACTTATATTTGGAATCAGAGGCAGTACATTTATGTTTCTGTATGGTATCCACTCTCTGTCCCTGGTAATGTGGAATAAAAGACCTATCTTGCTTAAAGATCTTCTGTGATATCTCTTTGAAAATATAGAGTCCAAGACTGTTAGACAACCTAGCGCTAGTTTTAGATACTACCGTCTGCATAGAGTTTGCTTGTATGCTAATTATTGCAAGGTCTCTGTGATCTCACTCTCATCTTGTCCAAGTGCATATTTTTGTATTTATACTGATTGCACTAAGATATGACAGACTAGTGGCAGGAGTTCAGGGCTTTGTATTTTAGTCCTTATACTTCATATTTTTTTTTCCCATTTCAGTAATTTCAGTGATTCTCTTGCCTTTTGCAGAGATTAATTGTTGCACAAAAGGAAAATTTAGATGCCTCATCATGTATCACAAGCCCACCACATGTGAGGTGCGTTCCTTTGTTGACTTTGATGCTTGCCACATGCCAGTGTTAAACAAAAAATCATGAGTGTTTTCTTTTTCTGTTTCAGCTTTTTGGTCAATGGAAAGGGTGTGGACAAGAGGACTAATGTTTCAATGGTTAGTGTCTCGCTACCTTATCCTAGCTTCCGTGGCTTCTGTTACCTGTGGTTAAGTTTTTTTCCTTTACTACAAACTGAACTCGTGCATTTCAAACGATGTAACAGGAAACGGGACCCCAGTTCCCCACTGATATCACCAAAATGCTTAAATATGGGGCAAACATTATCCAAGCCGTTGGATATTTTAATGGTACACATGGTCACAATGCTATGTTCTCTGAATTCTACTTTAGATTTTAGAAGCATATACCGATCTGACCCAGTTTTTTTATTTATGACTATGTTGATTAACTTTATATTGTAGCTAGCTATATCATAGCTGTAGCATTTGTAAACAATTTGACATCCTTCAGTGCTCCAAGACTCGATGACTACACCCAACCTCTCACTGTTGATTCTGCTGGTAGGTGCAAGTTATTTTAGTTCTTTCTTCACAGAGTGCATTTCAGTGTGTTTTATGTTATGCTTCTGCATTTATTTGACTCAATTTAAAATAGCATTTTTTCTGTAAATGATACTTTATCTTCTTGTAGTGAAATATCTGACAGTGTGCCGTGCTGCTCAGTATGTTCTTATGAAATGGACTCTTATCCTTGATGCTGCAGACCATTGTCTTTGATGCTTCAGACCCATTTACATTTCAATTTTTTTTTTAATTTATGAAAATGGACTTACAATTTTACTCCTAGAATTGCAAATCTATTTGTATTCTGTGACTGCCACTGTTCTTGCGTTTTTTCATCATTGTCCAGTTTCCCCTTTCATTTTGTTTGACCTCGTATTGGGACCAACATGCTAGCCAAGCCCAGGTGTGATGTTCTGCATGGTCATGGGACATTTATAATGCACCTGGTGGCTGGCCCTGGATTCAATTTCCCTGTAAAGTGACAGGGGCTTGGTCCCGGTTTGTAGATGGAGGACAGCTACTTGCACTTTACCTGTTTAAACTGGCTCTTAGTTTGGTTTTTGGCAATAAACTGTGAAATACTGTCTAATTCTGATTTGGTACAGTTTTTTAGATAGACGTTTTTTTGCTCCTACTTAAGATGCTTAGTTCTTCCTATGGGCACATGAAACCAATAAACTTCAGTTTTCTGGATCCATAGATCTGAAGCTACCTAGCTTGTAATAGATGTATTTGAACAATTAGGTTATCTTGGAAGGGGCCATGCTTGTAAGCTGATGAACAAACAAACAACATAGAAAGATGCTATCAAAAAGCTGGATCATTTATTAGCAACCTCTTAAAATAATGGGCTCATTTGCACAGTTATTGAAACCGGACAGGTCACTGACCTGCTGAGGCCTCTGGTTTACCGGTTTGCCTGTCCAATTGGTGCTTTACTAGCCCATCAACCATCATTTTTTGTAGTAAGTATTTTTGTATGATGTTAGGTAGACCTTATATGAACTTCTAGCAAGTCTACATGCCTTGATGCAGTGGTCAGCATGGTTGTGTCTAAGTCTCTAAAGCCTAATTGCCGTGTCATGGGCAGGAGATCAAGACTTGCCATATAATTAGGAGATAAGTTTGGTAGGAGATATTCGGTTTAGATAAGTTTGGTAGAAGTTGGATTTGATTTAGATTAGGAGATAGAGTTTGATTAGTTTCCAATTTAGCTAGAGATAAATTAGGTAAGTTAGGATTTGGATTGTAATCTCCCCTATCTATATAAAGGGGCAGCCACACATAATTGTAATCAAGCAAAGAATAATTAATCTAGTCTCCCCCAATATTCTATCTCCCCGATCTATGGTCTAAGCCCCTCCTCTAGCAGTCAACACCACTTGGCTATCCTCCCGGCGGATTTTTATCCCCGTTATGATCCTAACGGAAGATCATAGGATGCCGGCTGATCAGTGGTTCGTGCAAAACCGGATGACTCAGTGGTGTGCTTTGCCGGTTCAAGCCAGCTTGAGTGCAAGATCTGTCTGATGAAATGAACTGGACTGAACCAGGCTCCAGTTCTGGGTGCCCTGGTCAAACAGCCGATCTGTCTGGTTTTAATAACTATGCTCATTTGTCGTTAGCAGTTCCATACTTTTTTTTTATCATGTCTTGCTTTCCTGTTCAAAGAAAAATGTTTTTGCTCGCATGAAGTTTATCTAGCGATAGTAAAAGTTAAACCTTGTAATTCATTCATAGTTTTAATTCCCACTTCAAGCCATAGTAAAAGTCTATCCTTGTATTTCTAGCATTGTCCTCTTTTATTCTCCTACGTATGTCTATGTTTTTATGTATTGTGGCTGTAATTTAAATTGTGAGGAATACATCTTCCATGATTGATGTGTATTCATTGACAATAGTTTATACAGTACATGTGTTTTCACATTGACAGCTTAGTTTCGAACAAACTTTTCATTATAATCATGACGTCTTCTGATTTCTGTGTAGATTCTGATGTGCTTGAGGGACCATCAAGAGTTTCTCTAAATTGCCCCATAAGGTGCTGGATTTCATTCTTCTTGGAATATGCTTTGTTGTACCATGTTTGTGTTGATAAAATTTTATGTATATATGCATATGTACATAGAGGAACTATATTTACGACCTACTGTGTCTCAACTGAGTTCTTGCAGCCTTGCAGGTAGAAAGGACAGGGAACCCTGATAAGAACTAATCTAGTATCTAGCTAGGAAGTAAAAATTTATGTGTAAAGTTGGTGATGAAAGAAGCGCCAAAGATAATCGTGTCTTGTGTGCATATGAATGTAGTGATTATGTGACAGTGCACTCGCAGCCTCCAATTGGATACTAGAC
Source organism: Phragmites australis (assembly GCF_958298935.1). Lineage (NCBI taxonomy): Eukaryota > Viridiplantae > Streptophyta > Magnoliopsida > Poales > Poaceae > Phragmites > Phragmites australis. The sequence goes on along the minus strand of NC_084928.1, from coordinate 3,379,058 downwards.
CATACATTTCACCATGTAACAAACATTCTGATTGTGTCTATCACTCTGTAGATTTTAGGTAGTTGGGTAATATTTTGGAGCTTTAAAATCTACTTGACCTAATACTATTGGACTAAATATATTTGATTGGAAAATGCTAGTGAGCTGACTTTTGATGCTGACTATGGGAATTTTTGTTTGCCTTTTCTTGTTGCAGTTTTAGGCGCATAAAGACTCCTATTAAAGGACGCCTTTGCAAGCACTATCAGGTATTTATTTAATCTTGCCTTGTTTATACCGATTCAGTGAGTTTTTTTTGACAAAATAATAACATAATCATTTTGTCTAGTGTTTTGATTATGATAATTACATGGAGATGAACTTGAGAAAGCCAACCTGGCGCTGTCCATATTGTAATACCCCTTCAAACTTCATTAACCTACGTATTGATCAAAAGATGACCAAGGCAAGTTGTATTTTGCACATATTTTTCATCTCATCACGTTTTTTATGTGATCTCCCTTTTCTTTTTTTAACTCAGATACTACAAGAAACTGGAGATGATGTCATCGATGTCCTTGTGTTTGCTGATGGATCTTGGAAAGCCGCTCCAGCTCATGATGAGAAATCAGATAGACACACAGGTGATACCATTCAACAGACCGGAGATACTGTGGAAACCAATTCATCTTCACCTGATGTCATAGATCTGATAAACGGGAGTGATGATGGTGATCTGCCAATGAATTGGGCATCGTCTTTAGAAGATACGAAGCCTCTGTTGAATAATCAAGATTTATCTGTGGCAGACTATCTTCCGGATTTGCCTATAAGCGCTCCTGCACAGACAGAGCATTTGTATCTAGGCGATGGAAATAACAGGGGTAGCAACATGGCTTTGACTTCTCGTCAAAATTTGTTACTGCCTTCTACTAGTGGACTGGGCTCAAGTTCATTTGGAACCTTGGAATCTATTCTGCCTCAAAATGTTCTGCGCCCTGTTATCACAGATGCTGTCTCTCCTTCTCTTGAAACCTCTAATTCAACATCTGGCGTGCAACATGTTTTACAGGAAACACATCCTGAAATTGGACAGTTGCAACCACAGATAGGTCCACTGCATGGATCAGAAGTGAGAAGGACTCCTATACCTAGAAATCCCAGGAAAGAACCAGTAGGAGTCCAGGCGTTGCCAGTGCCACCACAGAATCTTGGGTCATCCAGAAGGTTGCAGCCAAATATCCTCAGTTGTCCACCTCCTGTCCTGCTATCTAGTCCAGCTACTTCAACTTACCAAGCACATCAGGTGACAAATCCAGACAGTGTCATTGCTCCAATGAGTAATGGTGGTGGGCCATTACCAAGGGCTCCCAGTGTCGCTATACCGTTGCATTCACAGTCAACAACGCTGGTAACCATCTTTTCAAGTCACTGTATCATCATATGTACTAACATCTAACATAAGATAGTATAGCTTTATCTTCCAATAGTCACCTTGACGATAGGTCAATAGCATACTAAGTTTATGTGCATTTACTTGCAACCAGTATATCCTGTGATAAGTGAAAAGGTATCCTGTGCACCAGAGTTAGGATACTAAAGCGGTTTAGAGGCCAAAGACGTGTCATTTCCTCCTTTAGTCATTAGATATTTGTATACTTTCTAACTATCGTGAAGACTAAAGACAACCTTGCAACCAGCTTGAATTGCTTCACTCTCATCATTGCCATACTTCATACTTTTCTTTTATTTTCTTTTTTTAGGAAATATGTAGTATAGAGGCCACCTGAAATATTAACACAACCATGATAATTTACATAGTATTTACAAAAGTTTAAGAGGAATCGAAGCACTATCCTTAGGCTTATCCAGTCTAACCCAACTGTAAGAGAATGATACCTAACTAACATAAACTCAGTAATGGGTCAAAGAACCATACAAAACTGGTAACAACTAACAAGAATCATATACTGGATTGCTATATATTGCTGTGAGTACTTAGCATATACTGGGTGACCTGCTGTTTGCTGTACTAGCAAGTATGTTGGTGGCACTAGGACCTGAAAATTGCTTGTTACTGTCTGTTGAGTGAGCCAAGCGCTACCAGCCAGCTACAATTTATGACACTAGAAAACAGCCTGCCTTTTTTTATATGTCATGCCTTCTAAGTTTATCATGCCAAACATGCATTTACAGAATCATAATTGTTGGCAGGACATGCACAACACGTCGAGCCTTCTGCCCAGTCGGGTTGTTGGCCTGCCTGCACCACACTTCATGGGCATGCGACCGTCGCCAGGAATCCCAGGGCAGGCTGGAGGAGCCAACGCCTACAGAGCTACGCCTATGCAACAGACTCCGAACCTCAATCAGCTCAGGTTTCGCACACTAATGAATCAAACGGCACTAGCTGCAGTGGGCCAAACCACGGCAGCTGCACAGGTCCAACCAACCCAAGTGGACATTCAAAGCCATATCTTTCCTGCGCAGCAAAGCCAGGCATTGAGATCGCAAGCAGTGCCCCGGGAAGCAACTCCACAAGCTGTACCGCGGGCACCTCCACATCTGCAGTCTCCGAGTGTACCCACTGTTGCTCCGAGCACGCCTGATGGTCTTCCAGAGCTCCCCGCGGATGAAAACTGGCGCCCCACAGGTCAGATGAGAGGGAGTCTGACAGGCAATGCTTACAGTCATGCAATTGAACGCTATTTGGGCCAGGCTGCTCAGCAGCAGAGTCAGGCTCGGCCTCCCAATTCTTCAGATGCACGAAGGCCTCACTAACCGTCAGACATTGTGGTGTTCTATTAGTCATCATGCAGGGGTTGCGTCTGCTAACTTATCACGGATGTTACTTGAATTTTTTTTGCGGGTTTCTTAGAATTCTGGTGATATGAGTTTAACGTAGGAAGGAGCTGTTCTGACCTGCCGCACTTCTTTGTAGCAGCCTCTGTCGTTAGCTGCATAGCTTTGGACCAGTGCTGTAAAGGGAGCAACGCATTATGATGTTAAGCGTCGGTAGGATTTGCTAATCTATCTCTAGCTCTCGCACATGTATAGGTTTTCATTTCTGTACTGGAGTGGGCATGTCGGATGAACGAAAGTTGGTAACCATTTGAGTAGTATCCAATTATACTTTTTTTATGAAAGTATTTCAAAGACAAATCCAGTAATGTGGTTTTCATATAGTTTAATTTTCTTAGAAATTTATTCTTTGCTTCTCTATTTTATTTGCATTCGTTCTCAAATTTGCTTGAATTGCGTTCAAATTTGCCGTACCAGTTTGCCACGTCTTTGGTGGCTTGGACTTGCTTACAGAAGACACCGATTGGCTCCAAAGTTTGTGTTGGTTTTGCTGACAACATATCATACTTTCTTCTAGTTTTGTGATGATTTGCTCTTGAATTTGTTCTGGTTTTGTTACAGAACCATCCTAATTTGTTTTTAAATATTTCTCTAGTTTGCTATAAGATGGTTTGTTCACGATGTTTTACCTATCATTTGGA